>NC_137786.1:219170232-219412732 GCF_963383645.1 Muscardinus avellanarius
AAACACAAATGAAAACAGTATTATTATAAAAGGGACAGAATTCACAATGTACAAAGGAGCTGACATTCTCACACACAACTTTCCTTTCAGCATACCAATGCATCTATTTTGTTTTGAAAACATAAAATAACTATCTTGGCATGTATTTCCACTGTAGATAAAGACAACAAAGTGCTGTTCACTGCCTAAGCTGGGCAATGGGTACATGGGATTTGTCACATTACTCATTCTACTTCTGTATGTCTTTACATTTCCATAGTAAAGTTTCTAAGCCAGGCCTGGTGGTGCACACCTGTAACCCAGGCTACTTAGGAAGCCATGGCAGGAGAATTGAGAGTTCAAGGCCAGGGCAACCTAGCAAGACCCTGTCTCGAAATAAAATGAAAAGATAGCGGTAGGGGCTGGGAATGCAGCTCAGTGATACACCATTTGCCTCGTATGTGCGAGGTCCTGGGTTCAACCCTCAGAACAAGGCGAAGAGAAAGTTCTTTAAAGTCCTATAAAATTAAGACTTTAATTAAAAATCTTAAAATCTTATAAAAATTAAAATGCGTTTTTCTCTATGTAATTAATGGACAAAAGGCCTCATACAGATCTTAGTAGGTACTAGATTTAAACACAACATAGCGCCAGGCATGGTGGCGCACACTTGTAATCCCAGCATTCGGGAGGCTGAGACAGGAGGATTGTGGTTCTTGGACAGCTTCAGCTACTTAGCGAGGCCCTTTGCAACTCAGTGAGAGCCTATTTCAAAATAAAGAATGAAAAACGGGGCTGAGGGTGTCGCTTGGAGGTAGAAAGCCCCTGGGTTCCATCTCCAGTACTGCAATAAATAAATAAATAAATAAATAAATAAATAAATAAATAAATAAATAAATCTAACATAGCCATTACCTCATTAATATGTAAACAATTAATTTCCAAGTTCTACTTTTCTTACCAAACAATTCAAAACTACTCGAAGAACTCTGAAAAAAGGCCCACTATTTTCCAACTATCACCTAACAAAATATAAAAGACCAATACAAAATAAGGCACCCTAGCTACGTTGTATATTTGCAAACCAAAGAAAGGAACTCCAGTCATCTTCATTAATACGTCATCTTCATTAATACATAAAAGCACCTTCAGGATCTTTGATTAGGTTCACAGGACTACAGAGGCCAATCTTAATAAATTAAAGCTTATCTTAGTAAGAAGCCTGATGGTATGTTTCTATCACACCCTCTTTAAATAAAAAATACAACTTCTAAAGCTAAAGGTCCTTTTCTATCCTCCCACTTAGTCCACACGTAAAACATTTCACAAATATCCAGTAAACTTACAAGTGAGTTTATACTATATTACCCAAATCCTGGAGGAGGGCATAAAATGAGGGGGGGGGTCACAAATTGTTAAAGCTCTAAGGTATTGGGAACAGCTTTCTGCTTAAAGATTAATTATAATGGCATTTTGTTTTGAAGAGAAACAAATAAAATGGTGGTGGCTTTGGAGGGCATTATGGAAGAGTAGGCACAGCAGAATGGACATGCTGAAGAGGAAAGCAAAAGCTGCAGAGGGGGGCCTGGGAGGGGAGGCAGTGAGGGAGCGTAGGCACCCATGGCGGCGTCTCTGTCTAAATACCAGGGCACCGCCATGGCCAGAGCAGGGTTCACCCAGAGTAAGTGGCACCACCTTCCACAAACTAAACAGGGATAAGCTGGCTTTCAGAGTTGTGTAGTTCTTTAAATCAACCTCAAAAACTCATAGATTTCTATTTTTTCTTTTTTTGTGGTGCTGGGGCTTAAATTAAATATGTATTACTTATAATACATATTACAAATAATATGTATATATTATCATATTATTACTGGTATATGATCACTTGTTTGTTTGGGTTTTTTTTTTTTTTTGGTGGTACTGGGGATGGAACTCAGAGGCTTTCTACCTCCAGGCTATACTCTCAGACCTATTTTTTATATTTTATTTGGAAACAAGGTCTCACTAAGTTGCTGAGAGCCTCACTAAGTAGCTGAGGTTGGCTTCGAACCTTCGCGATCCTCCTGTCTCAGCCTCACAAGCGCAGAGATTACAAGTGTACGCCACCACGCCCAGCTGATATGTATTATTTTTTAAATAATGGTTTTATTAAACTCTGGGGTACTCTATCACTGAGCTACATCCTCAGCCATTTTATATTTTATTTTGAGACAAGATTTCACCCAGGCTCCCAAGTAGCTGGGATTTACAGGTGTGCACCACCACACCTGGCTACAGAGTCTATTTCTAACGTGTATATTAAATAAAATGAAAAACACTTCTAAAAGCTCCCAAGACCCATTCAACCAAGTGAAGCAACTTTTATAGATCCTATATATGGTTGAAGTAAGGAAAACTTAATACTGTATAGGGCTGGGGGTATAACTCAGTGACAGAACACTTGTCTAGCATGTGTGAGGCCTGGGTTCAATTAGCAACACGCAACACACACACACACACACGCACGCACACACGCACGCACACCATTAAACTGCCCATACACTGTGCTAATTTTATTTTTTTTTGCTATGCTAATTTTAAAACTATAAAAACTTTACTTATGCTGGACGTGGTGGCACATGCTTGTAATCCCAGCATTCAGGAGGCTGAGAGAGGAGGATAGCGGTTCACGGAAATCTTCAGCTACTTAGTGAGGCCCTTTGCAACTCAGTGAGACCCTGTTTCAAAATAAAGAGTAAAGCCGGGCATGGTGGCACAACGCTTGTAATTTCCGTGCTTGGGAGGCGGAGAAAGGAGGATCACAGGCCCTGTTTCCAAATAAAAATATATAAAAGAGGTCTGGGAGTGTAGCCCAGAGGTAGAAGAGTTCCATCCCCATTACCACCAAGAGAAAGAAAGAAGAAAGAAAGAAAGAAAGAAAGAAAGAAAGAAAGAAAGAAAGAAAGAAAGAAAGAAAGAAAATAGGGCAGGGGGTATGGCTCAGAGGTCGAATGCCCCTGGGTTCCATCCCTGGATCCACACACACACCCAAAAAAATTGTTTACTTATTGGCTACTCTATCTATTGAAAAGTAATATTACACATTTTTAAATAAAATAAAAGTATACAGCCTATTATAAAATGGCTTAATCTTTAAATATTTGTCCAGCTATCCATCAAAACAGACTTGTTGAAATTTCTGTTCACAAAACTAAAACAATGTTTTAGAAAAATGGACAAAGTAAAATATAGTAAATACACCTTTTTACCCACTAGGCCTTTACCAAATGGTGCAGCTAGGTAAATGAGAACAAAGATATTAGAAGATATTAGACTACTTAAACTAAAACGTTTGCAAGTGGTAGCATATACCATACTCTGAATGTTTTGATACGCGAATACTGTATACTTGCTGAATCCTAGGGGAAAATAACTACAGAGATCCAGCATCGAAAGGTTTAGATCTAAATCAGCAGTAAATGAAAAGAATCCTGTTTATACTTAATCTTTTCCCTTCCCTCAATTACTGGTTTCACTTTGAAGTGGGGGAGGGTGGCATATACATATTCTAATGGATATATTAAAAACTCAATATTAAAAAACTCAATTTTGAGGTCAATATGGCTTTTCTCACAATCAACTTGTTCTTGGGCCCACTTACTAGGTTCAATATAGGCAGCATATGACAATTAACTATAAAAGGAAAACACAATTACCGTAAGAAAAGACCAGACAGCCTGGTGTGGTGGCTCATGCTTGTAATCCCAACATCTGGGAGGCTGAGACAGGAAGATCGTGGTTTGTGAACAGCCTCAGCTACTACTTAGTGAGGCCCTCTGCAACTCAGTGAGACCCCATATTAAAATAAAGAATAAAAAATAGGGCTGGGGGTGTAACTTGGAGGTAGAATCCCCTGGGTTCCATCTCAAGTGCTGGAGGAAGGAAGGAAGGAAGGGAGGGAGGGAAGGAGGGAAGACCAGGTACCAGATGAAAGGAACTTTACAAAGGCAAAGTAGCCAAAAAGAGAAAGCAAATCTACTGTACCCATCATTAGCAGAAAGGATTTGTGTACAAACCTCTAGAGTTCCATAGCTATTCCCATCAGCACAAGTTAAGGGTTAAGTACACCAAACTGGTCAGATTCAATGGACTGACCAGCTGATTAGTATTTGGGACTTTGGGGTTATAACACCTGGTCTGCTAGGACTTGATGCTAAGTGACCTACTGTAATCTACACTGTTATCTTGGCAATGATCTCATCAATTGCTGGGGGAATAAAAGGGAATAAAAGCTTATATTGCTAAGAGTTTTAATAAATACAAAGTGCCCTGAAACATTTTTAAAAACTGTTAAAACTAACACATTCCCATATATTTTCTATTTCTCCCAGAGGTATTCACAAATAAGAGCTCATTAGATACACTTTTATCATCCTGCCTTTTCTCACCATGGCCTTTCAGGATGGTGGGGGTGGGGGTCCAGCTAAACTGTCCCATCTTTACTCTTTTCCCATCAACTTTTAGCAGGACTGTAACAGTAGCAATAATAATAATGATAATAGTGGCTCTTGATTACTGAATGTCTTAAGAGCTCCATTTCATTTTCACATGAGCCCTATGAAAGCTGGTATTATCATCTCTACATTATCAATGAAGAAACTGAAGTGCAAGTGACCAGCACATGGCCTGTACACAGCATATACGTGACGCGTCTTTACTGAAGACAGTCTGAAGTCACACATTCAACTTGAAGTGGTTGGGCTGAAATTCCAAACCAGGGGTCAGACGATGAACCTCAGGTTCTTTGCCTAATAAATAACATTTGCTTTACCCCTGAGAAAGTAAGAAAAGAGGAGAGAACTAAGGATAAGTGTCATTTATTTAGTACTTTCTATGTGTCCAGCACTTCTACTGGTTATACATTAACTCATTTATTCCTCAACACATCCTCTAAGACAGGAACTATTATTTGTTCACATTTTATACATAAAGAAGCTGAGGCACAGAGACTGAAGTGACAAACCACAGTAAGAGAGCTCACACATGGCAAGGCTGGGATCTGAGCAGGCAGACTGGCCAGCAGCACCTCTTAACCACTGTACACTACTGTCATGCTGAAAACTTCCCTTTGTGTTTATTATACAAAAACAAAACTTTAACCTTTCACCAAATTACCAAATCTTACACTTAGATTAATTAAGAGAAAACTAGTACTGCTTTCTAAGCATGTGCACCAGACTTCTTCACAGGCACACAGGATATGTCCCCAGTGATTAGATCACGGCACTGCTCAGGAAGTAGCACACTGTAAATCTGGTTAAAAGCCCCCAGCCCACCTCTATCCACACTCAGACCCACACTAACCATGCACTGCAAGAAACAGGCAATTCAGAGATGTCCCAGTGCAATCTTCTATAAAATGAATGTCACTCTACAAGTATCCAGCTGTGTATACTACCCTTCCATCACCCCTTCTTTTTCCCAAGCCCCATAAAAAAACAACACAAAAGGAATGAATGAGTCTAAGCTACTTAAAAACCATAACAAATGTCCAATGATAACTACAAGTTTAAATGAGAAAAAATAAATGCAAAATTCTCATAATGTTGTAACTTGTCCAAATCCTACATTTAAAAAGCACTAGGCCTCTTTGAAAGATTCAATTCCTAGAATAGCTTCTTATCATAAGTGTACCTTGAAGGGTATGGGGGAAAGTCCGTTTTCCACTCATATTCTAAATATCTTCACATGCATATTTAAGTCAAAAATTATGACTGCTGAGTTAGTTACAAGTTGGTGGGCTTCTCACCCTCACATCTACCACTATGACAATGTACTTAAGTACACGAATAAAAATATTAAGAATAAAAATATTAAGCAGCCTTAATGTTTTATATTAACAAGTAATATATATAGAAAATAAATACAAAAATCAGGACCGGACCTGGAGGTACTGAGAACTTGACACAATGAAAACAGGAACTAGTGCAGCTCCCTCCATTGACATCGTAAAGTTGCCACATTTTCTGGGCTCTCTTTTGAATTAATGTGGCATCTGTTCCAAGTACAGCATGCTAACATTTTACTAAAAGATATTTTCATTCTACACTTGTATCTGGTTTGCTTTTTATTTGAACTCCTGTTTTATTTCAGTGGTCATTATTTCCTTATACCAAGTTGTCAATTTGGCCTTCTTAATCTATCTCCCCTGAGCACAAAAAGGGTGGGGAGGAACCATCAGCTTCCAACCCTCAGAGAGCAATAATTACAAATGCTTTGCATAGAGATAAAGAAAATAAACAGTACAAAGAATTTTGTAGGCTTTTTACTATCAAGTCCTGATAAGTTAACCAGCATCTGTTCTTTTCAGAAAAGGAATACTGAGGTGTTGGGGGTGGGGGCAGAAATAAACAAATACTAAATAGAATAATTCGAGTTACAAAGTTTGATCTCCAAGAAACGATGATTTCAATAATCTGCTGCACATATCCAACCCTATCGAGCTAAGAGCTCTTTAAGACATCCTCAAAAATGCTGCAGCAACAAGCCAAATACAACCACTTGTACTTAACATGCATGCTGCATGCTCCACGATGCTACGTCATATCAGGCACAGAGAAGACGCTTACCAAGCTATCCTGCGTTCTATAAACTGCCTAACAACAGAAAAAGGCACTGCCATCTCTATGGGAGTGGGAGCTAGCAGGGTAGGCAGCCCTCTCCTTTTGGTCAACTCTGAAGAAAATATATAAAGGCTTATATTTTTCTCTCTTAAGTTCACCTCTCCGAAGGCCTTTATTCTCAATCTTTCAGCCTTTCACAGAAAGAAAGGCTGTGTCTTTATAATTAAAAAGCTGCAAAAGATCACTCCAATTTAAAATCCCCACACCTTTTACCAACTGTCCTCCAGCTGTCCCCATGGCTGGCTCTTGTGCAGGAAGAATGGCCTAGCTAGAGCGCTGCTCTCCAAGTGGGTGTGTGCACCCTAAGGAGGGCAGCCACAGGAAGAAATGATTACAACCTGCATCTTTCAATCTCAACTCTCCTGTGTGTTTCATAAGAAATATAAAATACCAGTTCAGACTTTTATAATAGCTGGTAGCTATAATTTTGAAAAGGTTGGAGACTATAGGTCAAGATGACTGAGAATAGATTAAAAAGTTAGTAAAATTAGGCTCTGCCATTCATTTACTCAAATTCTTATTTCTGCCTCAGTTTTACCATCCATGACATTAACTGATCCCTGTGTAGACTTACAAAGTTATTATGAGGAAGAACAAAATGCTCTCTAGGGTATGGACTGAGACATCAAAAATAAAATGCACGTGTATAAATTCTACCAATGGAAAGTATTTCTAACTTGACTTGTTAAAACATGGATGGTACCCATAACTTAGTACTGATACATCAGATCCAATTATTAGGTATTTTTTATTTTTATCTTATTTATTTGTGTGTGTGTGTGTGTGTGTGTGTGTGTGTGTGTGTGTGTGTTTCCTAGTACTAGAGATTGAACCCAGGGTCTCAGAGTTCAGTGCTAGGCAAGCATCCTACCACTGTAGATTCCCAGTCTAATTCTTAATTTTTTTTTCTCTAATACTGGGGATTGAACTCAGGAGCTACTAATGAGCTACATCCCCAACCCTTTTATTTTTTTATTTTGAGACAGGGTCTTGCTATATGCTTATTGCTGGTGTCAAAACTGCTATCTTCTTGCCGGGTGTGGTGGTATACGCTTGTAATCCTAGCATTCAGGAGGCTGAGACAGGAGGATCACAGTTCGTGGACAGCCTCAGCTATTTAGTGAGGCCTTTCACAACTCAGTGAGACCTTGTTTCAAAAAATAAAAGACTAAAAAATAGGGCTAGGGGTGTGTCTCGGAGGTACAATGCCTGGGGTCCATCCCCAGTATTGCAAAACACACACACACAAAAAAAAAAAAAAAAAACCTGCTATTTTTCTGCCCCAGTAGGTAGGCTTATAATTCTTAGAATTTTAAGGCAAGGATTCATCAGCACTTCACTAAGTGTGAATCTAAAGAAACATAAAGCACCTTAGATGCAAGAAGTATATTCTCAGGTTAGAAAGACATTTTATTTTTTAGAAAACTATAATAAAAAAATGTATTGCCTATATAATAAATTTTTCAATTTAAAAATGACAAAGGTGAGCCGGGCGTGGTGGCGCACGCTTGTAATCCCCGCGCTTGGGATGCGGAGACAGGAGGATCGCGCAGGTTCAAAGCCAGCCGCACTGGCTTAAGAGACCCTGTTTCCAAATTTAAAAAATATAAAAAATAAGTGTGGGAGTGTAGCCCAGAGGTAGAAGGGCTTCCAGGAACCCCAGTACCATACACACAAAAAAAATTACAAAGGTGAATTATGATTAATAGCCTTAGCAACAAGTTAAAACTCTCAAAAGCCACAATCAAAATGAATAGCACTAAGTAATTAACCTTTTTTAAAAACTATCTTTAAAAATACAGCATTTGATAGTGGCTTTGTGAGCAGAGGCGGACGGTGGGGGTGAGGTCGCCAATACTCTTCCTACTCCTCCTGGAGCTGTGAGGAACAGGACACTAGTTCCTAGGCAGCCTCTCTATGTCCTTTAAGAGGCACAGTGTGAGTGCCTATTACAATATTGAGAACTGGCTTTAAAACTGGTCTGCAAGTGATGAATGAATGCACAGTGATCAAAAAGAGAGCTCCATTTAAAAAATAAGAAGTCACCTGAAAACACAACTGCTTTCTTGTAGGTGCTACCAGAATAAATTAGTAGAATTTAATTCTGAAAGGCTGACTCCTAGGTTAAGCATACAGGACAGAAAACAATGTTGTTAACTTTAAATCAGCTAACATTTCTTAAGTTCTGACAATAACAATGACCATCTCGAAAGCACGAGACAAAAAGAACTTAAATGCTCTTTGCTGCATAGGCAGCACTCTAGGAAATTAGTTTATAACATGAATGCATAAATTTCACCCACTTCTCTTCCTCCAACCCACTCCCACTTCCCATATGAGCCCTATTTTCAAAACCAAGCAAGTTTTTAAGTCACCTGAAAAAAGTAAACTTCAGTACTGCAATATAGTTCCATTTATTTTTAAAGCGCATCTATGTATAAAATATGTAAATGCACAAGAAAAGTCTAAAAGTAGGGTGAGAATAAGACAACTTTTTCTAATATATATTCTAATATGTATTAACATACGTATTCTAATGTACTGTTAAAATGATTCCCGTAACTCAGATACATTGCTTTTACAATATTTCTTAAAAGGACCACTTACCTAACATTTTTAAATGCCATGACATAGGGACTGACTGAACTAATGAATGTAAACTATTTATACCTACCAAGAAAATTTATAAAATAACCTACCATACTAAAGTGTTCAACTTCCAACCCTCAAAAAATAAGATATTGGGCCCCACTTCACACTAAGTACAATGCTTGGCAGTGAGCACGCAGTGATGAAGAGAACAGGCGCTGTCCCAGATGCTTTCATCTCCATCCAGTTCAACTGCTTACTATTTCTAAAATATTCAACCTAACTCAACCAAAATCAACATGAAACAGCCTCAAAACGATACATCATAGCTGTGGCCATTTCAGTAAATTGAAAATGTCTTTAGTAATTCCTTTTCTAGGCTTCTATAAGATTACATACTTTATACACTGTTGTAGACACTCAAGAGCAGGAGCTCAGGGTTGTATCATCTGCTCCCTACGTAATCACAGGGGAACCTCCATTTCCTCACCTGTAAAATCCTTAGAATATTATTAAGGATTAAAATTAAATAAAGAACCTATGTGAAAAAAGGCTTAGCGCTATTTAAAATAGTTGATATTAAGCTAGTACTATAACATTAATGGCAGATAACACTATAGTATAAAAACTGTTCACCACTTGCCAAACATTTCAAATCTGTGATCTATGCCATTTTTCTAAAAACATATTTATAAATGTAAGCCTGTATGTATGTAAACACATAAAATATTTTTTGATACAAAAGCCCATAATGAAAATTTTTCATCAGTATATTTATATTTACGTTACTATACACATACACACACACACACACACACACACACACACACACCCCACAAATGTACCAGTGTTTATTGTGAAGAACAAACTATAAACACATGTTAAAAACTTGCCTACTAGAGGCAGAACGGATTGCTAATTTTTTGGTTAATTTTTATGCTATCTCATATGAATGTTAAAACCTTATAGTATTAATAGTATTAATATGACATATATAGATTCTTTAAAATTCAGCCATAGATTGGTAATTAAGAATTCAATTCCAAGCTGGTCACAGTGGTGCAAGCCTATAATCCTAGTACTTGGTAGACTAAGACAGAAGGATCACAGGTTCCGGGCCAGTCGCAGGAACTTAACAAAAACCTCCACATCTTGGCAAGATCATCAGCAACTTAGTGAAAACCCTATTTTGTTTGTTTTTGTTTTGTTTGCTTATTTGTTGTGGCACTGGGGATGGAACGCAGGGGCTTGCTACCTCCGGGCTACACTACCAGACCTAATTTTTTGTATTTTATTTGGAGACGGGTCTCACTAAGTTGCTGAGAGCCTCACTAAGTAGCTGAGGATGGCCTTGAACCTGTGCAATTCTCCTGTCTCAGCCTCCCAAGTACTGGGATTACAAGTATGCGCCACCAAACTCGGCGAAAACCCTGTTTTGAAATAAAAAAATAAAATAAAATAGGACTAGGAGTATAGCTGAGAGGTAGAACACCCCTAGGTTCAAAACCCAGTACTACAAAAAAAAGTAAAAATTCAATTTGGGTTGGGGGTACATCTCTGTGGCAAAGCACTTACCTCCCATGTATAAGGCCTAAGGTTCCATGTCCTCCCCCCTAGTTCAACTTGCATTTCCTACTTTAGTCTATAAAGTACATTCATGCCTATTATCTCATCTAATCCTTTTAACAGCTCTTATTTATTTCTCACTAGGGAAACTAAACCCCAGAAAGACTGAATTTCCCACGAATATGCATCTGTGACAGGAATAAACATAAAGCCAGGTCTTCAACATGAGACAAAAAAAAAATGTGCTCAACAATTTAAGTCTATCAGAGGACTCTAGACTAAATATTCATGACTTCCCAGTTTTACTCTCCTTATTTCTAACTTAAGCATTTCAGGAATTACATGAGTATGTATAACAATAAAATACACAGAAGGAGAATTCATCTAAATCTGATTATTTTCTGTGCTGGCCAATTACTACCAAGGACCATTTTTCTCTTTATATTTAAGTCCTCTGTATTTAACTTTGAAACCACGGAATTTATTTCATTTTAATATTAGGTTCTGAAGAGACATTGATAAATACAATAAATAAATAGATAAAACAATTTACAATACAGAAGCATATCAGAACAGATTTCACAAATTTCTGAGTGAGTGTGTGAGTGTGTGTGTGTGTGTGTGTGTGTGTTATTGGGGTTTGAACCCAGGGCTACCTCTGGGCTCCACCTCCAGCCCTATGTATTTTTAAATTACCACACACTGACTGGAACCTACAATCCTCCTGTCTCGCCTCCAAAGTACTGGGATTACAGGTGTGTGCCACAACAATTTTCTGGTACTTCTAACAAATCTATGTAATATCTGATACTAACAAATTTTAAATCACAATTACAGAGCAGGCATGACGGCACATGCCTGTAATCTCAGTACTTGGGAGGCTGAGACAGGAAGAGAGCAGGTTCAAAGTCAGCCTCAGCAACTTAGTGAGCCTCTCAGCAACTTGGCGATACCATTTCCAAATTAAAAAAAGGGGGGCTGGTGGTATAGCCACAAGGAAGAAGGCCGCTAGATTCTACCCTCAATACAACACACACACACACACACACACACACACACACACACACCCCACAAGTATAAGGGGGGAGAGGCTAAAATCTTACAGTAAATCCATTTGTTGAATAAACAAGTATCTAAACAAATACTATTAAAGGCATAATTTTGTAAAATAAACACAGCAGCCACCAACAATAATATCCCAACCACACTAGGGAAAAATCTAGAACAGATACTAGCCAAGCAGGTAGGAAAGACAACTCCAATTCTGCATGCACTCAAACTAAGGCACACACTGCAACTCAGGCTTTCATCCTCAGTATGCATAGGCATCTCTCCATCTCAAACTGGTGAAAGAATCGGCATGCAAAGAAACACATCTTAAAAGTTCAAGAGCCTAAAAGAAGTCAGAATCTAAAAAGAGAAAAATAACATGAAATCTTAAAGAGTTCTTTACACCTAACTTAAACACAACCCAGACTTGAAATTATGTTTTCTTTCTAGGGCTGCTCACTGGTCTCCAATACATTAATCCTTTGACACTGTGAACTGTGGTGATGGGTAGGTACACACTTTGAAGCACAAGAGAATTTTTTTTTCAAGGTTACAGACAATATGACAAAAGGAATATTTTTATAGCATTTTATTTTCATTAATCAACTGGTTAGGATAGTCTACCAGTGCAGACCCTATGAACAAAGAAATTTTTATTATCTTTTGAACTTTCTGAAGTCAGTGGCAATGAGTACTGTACAGGCAAAACTGAATCCTGCTCAAAATTCTGCTCTGGCTTGTTGTCCGACTTTGAGCATGCATTACTTGAAAAACTGAGGTGCACGGACATGTACAGCAAAACAGTCTAAGGACTGGCACATCATTACCATAAGCCAAAAATCTAAAGGTCTGGTTAGAACAGCCAGGCTTTCTGATCAAATTATAATGTAAAAAGGAGAAGAAAAGTGTGCAGCATACTATTTTAAATAACAATAACTGCTATTCTGTTGTTAATTCTAAAAATCTACTGAGTCCTTATTATGTGCCAAGTGCTGTGCTAAGCGCTGTCATAAATTTTAATAGTAATCCCTCTGATAGTTAATAAAGGAGAATCCTCAAGATAAATTTTTAAATTTGCAAATTAAAATATGTACAAATTTTTAAAAGTTCACCTTTTTAAGACTACATCTTTGAGTATTAAACATACTGAAACATTATATATTAAGAAATGTTTTCCCGTTAGATGGTCCTGATATTCAAGATACTCAGCAATTTGGTGAGGCCCTTAGTAACCTAGCAAGTGCCTGCTTCAAAATAAAAAATAAAAAGGGCTGGGGGTATAGATCAGAAGTAGAATACCTGTGGATTCAATTCCCAGTACCAAAAAAAAAAAAAAAAAAGATACTGACAATTACTACAAAAGAATCACTCTGAACTTAAAACACTCATACAAAAAAGAAATTTCCATCCCACTTTAGTGAATAACTGTCCCCACTGAAAAGGGGAGGAGGGAGAGCACAGCATATATAGCAGGCATGACAGTAAGAGGCTTGCAATGCCCACAGTAGCAAACAATGATCCTATGAATTATAAAAGGATCTATTTCACCATGCACAAAAAATGACTTATAATTGCTAAGTCAAGTTTTGCATATATACATAAGTATATGTATGTATGTATGTGTGTGTGTATATTATATATATATATATATATATATATATATATATATATATATATGTCATGTTGTTTTACATGTAAGTCTTATAGCAGCATTGGAATACTGGATTGCTTCTGCAGACTCACTTCAGCATTTCAGCAGCATAATAATCATAATATTAATCAAACCTTACTGAGCAAAAAGTTCTTAGAGACTTGAGAAGCTGTGTATAAAATGGAGTAGACAAGGAGGAAGGGTTACCCGAGCTGTTTCCATCAACTACACATCCCAGTATGCAATGCTCTAATCTGAAGTTAAGCAAAAACTGCAAGGCATCCTGGGACTTGTAGTAAGAACCACTTCACTCTATCAGCAAGTTTCAAGAAAGTATGAACAATCTAGCATCATTTGACTAGCTCTTATTATCAGAGTCTAGTCAAATTTAGATATAATTTGTACTCTGCTCTGGCACACATTTTCTCTAGCACAAACTAGAAAAATATCAATAATTAATATTCTTAGAAAAACCTTACATAGGACAATCATAAAAATATTTAAAAAGCAAAAAGATTTGGTATTATGGAAATATAATATTTGAAACTTTTTAAAAAAATTTGGCTGGGTCAGTTTCAACACTCTCAATGTTCTTTCTCTCAAAAATGTTTTATTTTACCAAGTTTTCTTTTAACAGTTATTCAAGATATGTAGGTTCTCGTAAGCAAATATTTCCTGTAGTGTAGTACTACCCACATGGAAATATATTCTTATAATAATATGTACATGTCTTCGCAAATACAAATAAAAAATACTGAACGTCCTCTATTATCAAATCCTTAATATTTATGCCCTCCACTCTTTAACCCTAATTCCCTACTATGTATATACACACACACACACACACAAACACACACACTCCTGAAAAGAACACTTAGAAAAAATATTCCAAGTACAGGCCCTTTTATTTCATTCACTGACCTCTTCTAAAAGCATAAAAGATTGTTTAAGCTATTAAAATTATGTCCAAACCCTAGCTGCTAAGTTTGAACTGTAATTTATGTATGTTCAGTTTCCTCACACACCCCTATTTTCTCTAAGACTCTGGAAGGAGGCTAGGAAAGAACTAAGTGCAATCTGCATCAGGAGGCCTAACACAGGTGGTGGGTTATTTTCAGGCAATAACACCTTCACAAACATGCTGTGGAATACAGTCCAAGAAATTCCTAACAAGGAAAGATAAGCTGGCACACAGCTTTAATGCAATCCAGCTAAAAATCACCTGCAACACATGCTACTACATTTCACCATAAAAGTGACAGGCTACTAAAGAACCTGAAGCTTCATCAATACAACACACTGTCCATGGGGCCAGAGGTAGCAGTTGCCATGGTTACTATCACCCACTTTTATCAGGAAATTATTATCATTACCTTGAAGTTTCTGGTACTTACTTAAAATTTTTCAAAAACGGCTTAAAGTTCTGTTAATTGAGTGAGAGAGTCAACTCCTATTTGATCTGTATGTCGCTGTAGAGATCACATGGTGAACAATACTTTGGATCTGCAGCAGAAAAAAAATCAATTCCTTTCTGCTGCTGCTTCTCCTCAAGTACTGACAGTTTGTATTCTCCATGCAGCCAAAACAATAAAACAAAACCCATCTTTTTGGCTTCTGGTTCAAGTTATGTTTTTCCCCTAGGCCCCCAAACTGAATCAAAATAAAGCCAGATCATCAACCCATAGGGTCTCATGCCCTGCCTATCTCCATATTACTAGCTTACTTTCTTGTCTATTTTTGTTTTGTTGTGTTGTGGATTTTTGTTTCGCTTTGTTTTGTTTTCAGACAGAATCTGACTATGTTGCCCAGGCTGGCCTCAAACTCCTGGGCTCAAGGAATCCTCCTGCTTCAGCTATCCCAAACAGCCAGGACTATATATAATAACAGCCACCAACCATACCCACCTTCTTTAAAAAGCAGAAAACATTTCCAGGCTGATTTTATAGGAAAGAATTTCCTTAAACTGAGACCGCTCGCTAACTCTATCTTATTAGAAAAAAAAGTAAGGGGTAGAGAAGATTTGCAGAGTACTAGAAGGAGAAGTCTGGTGTAAAAAAAAAAGTTGCTTTAGGAAAACCCTAAGGGTGACTGAAACTCACAGAAGGATAATATCTACAAAGGAAAAGTCCACTCCCCAAACTTACTTAATTGGTAGACAAGTAATAGGAAAGTTTTTAAAAGTCTACTCCAACTTTCTCCCAAAAACAACTATCCAAAAATTTAACACATGAATAAAAATTACATGAAAGCCTACAAAAAGGTATGGCCACATAGATACACAAACACACAAAGAAGAAAACATATGCTCTTTAAGAAATAATTATCTACAACAAATTTAATGCAGTGCTAACAATTATCACTTTAAAAAAATCCCAAAACAGCAAAAATATACACCTGGTAAAATTAATGTGATCAAAATGTATTGCTATGCTCCTAAAGAATATTTAGGCCTACCAAAAAAAGCCCACATACAAAAGTTCCTGAGATATCAACATGAATCACAAATATTTCCCAGTACAAAATAATATGAAAATCTAAAGAAATCAAACCGGAATATAAAGAAATTCTGTCAAAGTTCAAAGACCTAAAATTTAATCTCTTCCATTTTCTTTTTGAATAGTAATTAAGTGCAAAACCTTATCAATAAAATACTAAGGACTTAAAATTTAAAAGCACATTAATATAACTTGGGACTTCAGTATTTCTTCACAAAAGCTTTAGTATTCACTGTGACATATAAAGTGATTATCATCCTTAGAGGTTTCATTTTTATCAAAACAGTTAAATATTTTCCCCACCCTTCTCAGAAACAAGTTTCTATATTTTCTAATTGGGGCTATTTCATGAAGAGCTATCACTTCTAAAATTTAAGATACTAGCCGGGAGTGGTGGCGCACGCTTATAATTCCCACGCTTGGGAGGAGGATTGCACAGGTTCGAAGCCAGCCTCAGCTACTTAGTGAGGCTCTCAGCAACTTAGTGAGACCCTGTTTCCAAATAAAGTATAAAATAGGTCTGGGAGTGTAGCCTGGAGGTAGAAAAGCCCCTGGGTTCCATCCCCAGTGCCACCAAAAAAAAAATTTTTTTTAAGATACTATACCTTTTGATATATTCATGAATGTAAGGATTCCCAGTTAACTGTTGAGTTGTTGTGTTTTTTTTTTTACTCCAAATTTATGAGCAGAGTCTATGAACAAAGTTGTAACTCAAGACTTTAAACTTTTGGGTTATTTTTACTCAAAAATATTTCAGTGCACTCCTCTATATCTGAGTAGATATTTCCTGTTCACCCTTCTAAAAACAAACAACAAAATGATATACAGATGTACCTGATACTGACGCACACAGG
Source organism: Muscardinus avellanarius (assembly GCF_963383645.1). NCBI lineage: Eukaryota > Metazoa > Chordata > Mammalia > Rodentia > Gliridae > Muscardinus > Muscardinus avellanarius. The sequence goes on from NC_137786.1 coordinate 219,187,079, forward strand.
TATACATAGAGTAGTAAAGCATCAGTCAGTAAGAATTTCTTGCGAAATTAGCAGAGTCAAATCAAAATAACAAAAACGAGCTGTGACATCTACAACTCCGTGTGTTAATAAGAATCTACAGAAGTGATCAGGAACCTAAATATTCACTAAAATCATGAACTAGCTCATCAACGAAAAAGAAACTTTTAACGGGACATGCATTTCTCAAGATCTTCAAAAAGGAAAATGATTTTTTTTTTAATTATGGGAAACTGCCGAGGTAGCATTTTTTTAAACAAAGCTTCAAAACTGTAACAAAGAGATTCTGGTAACCACAGCAGTATTTAAAAAACAAAAAATTCATAAAGTGCCCAGGGTGCACTTTTGGTGCATTAATTTCCCAACTGATAAGGAGAAAGTTAGCATTTTAAAACAGAAGCGGGGTCCATGTATTAATTGCTTACCTATCTCAACAACATAATATCTGCATAGCTTCTGGCAGTTTACAAAGAATTTCCACATGTATTACCTAATTTGCTCTTACAGAGGAAAACAGTATAATAGAGTGCCTACGAAAGTAGACAAAGCTCAAAGCAGATTCACCAAATTTTCTAGATATTTCTAAGTTCTTCTAACTTTGACTTAAAACTTTCCAAGCAACCCCGGTAGCACGATTATTGCCACTGATAATCAATTCACCTAACAGAGTCTCAAGAACCCGGGCACTATACATCTATGAATGTGCTGAAAGAGCGCCTTTCATCTTCACGGCTTACTGCGAGCCAATGGACACCTCGGCAGGGACGGGCACCCACAGATGTGACTGTACTTGATAGCTCAAGAACCTCAATCTGTGGAGACCAACTTAAAGACGGCAACCATTATGCACTTATCAAGTGGAGGCCTAAGACCCTATCTATGTTAGAATTATTGTCCACGGATTGGGGGCGCCAAAAAGTCTAAAACACTTTCCATATAAGATCTCTCCGAAATTCTCAACTACTTTAAATCCTATTTATATTAATATTATAAATACGATCACAAAGTTTAAAGCTCCACAGCGGGCAACTATTTTGTTTATTGCAACTACGCAAAAATTTTAAAAATATGTGTTACTTATCCTATTCATCAATACAAGACTAACTCTCTTTGTTAAAAAAAAAAAAACTATTCTAACAGCACTCTATATCTAACTCCAGCATCCTTAAGCTCTACACAGTAACAGTCTATCTCCCAGAATACCATAAGCAGGTAAAATTCAGTAAATATTTTGTTTCAAATCACTAATATATTAATGACATTTTATTTATTTATTGTGGGGGGAGACTTGGGATTGAACCCAGGGATATACTGTCTGAGCTACACCCCCCAGCCCTGTTTTATATTACTTTATTTTTAAATAGTCTCACAAAGTTGCTGAGGACCTCACTACATTGCTGGGGCTGGCCTCAAACCTGAGATCCTCTGGTCCCAGCCTCCCAAGAACTGGGATGACAAGCATGTGCAACCATGCCTGGCTTAATGGGAATTTTTAAATGTACTTACTCAAAATCTTTCTGGAACCTTAAGGTGTTAATCTCGTTGCTTACCTGAGGCTAAGTAGAACTGCAATAAGTAGAAAGACCCTCAAATTAAAATTTGTCCATTATCCTGTTGTAGCACCTCCTGCTGGATAGCATCTAGATACCTTAATGTAAGCAGAAGAAGAGTTTTTCTGAGACAGCTCCTTCCAGATAATTAAATAAGAAAAGGGATGGAGCCTTCAAAGCTAAAAGAAATAGTGCCCCATCCATCACTTAAGAGCTCTTAAAAATAAAATATGGCATAGGTAGGTGTCTTTTTAATCTATTACTCTTCCAGCTCCATAAAGACTCGCTTGAGTTCAAATTGCAACATCCTTAAAAGAACTCTTACAAAATTATTTAAAAACTAAGTTAAAATGCCTTCAAGAGAACTCAAGCAAAAGACTTGATTATGGGCAGCCAAGCAATACCAGTCAAATTGCAAATACTGTTATGTTACCAAAAGTGAAACTCTTGATAGAAAGAAAAACACCTGGAATGTCTTTAACGTGTTAGCCAGATGTTTGTGTTCTGAGAATTTTCTGCACTATTACTATGCTTTTCACTTGCGAATAGCTAAATATCTACAGAAGTCTTAAGTACAGAAAATTTAATACACATGAGTGTAACTGTACACAAAAAGTTCTTCTCTGCCGTCAAGAGACATGTCCTGGGGTTTTAAAATGCATTCTTCAGATATTTTAAGTGGCCCATAATAAGAGAGTGTTAAGCCCACAACACAGAGTCAGTACACAAGTGAAGACAGAATAAGAGAAAAAACTTACCGAAATTAAAATGAATAATAGTATTTCCAGTAAAAAATGTAGTTATGGTTTCCTACAAGGCTGTGAACCAAGTAAATTGTGAAACTTCTTAAAAAGGGGAGGGGGCTAGCCTTCAAAACCCAAAAGAAATGCCGACCTAGTTATTTCTATTGCCCAGACGTGAGTGAACATCAAATGTAAACAAATAACATAAACATTCACAGGTCCGCTTATGGGTCTCAGCTTCAATTCCAGATCCCTTCCCAGGCCCTCCATAAAGCTGCAGATACGGAGGAGTATCCTCTCTAAGAGACAACATTCCAGCTCCTGGCCCTAAAGAGCCCCTATGAAGTGGGCTTATGAAAAGGCTTCCTTCCTAGAGTGCACAACTGCTTTAAAAAAAAAAAAAACTTTCATCAGCCCAAATTAATCTGATTCTAATATTCAGCTATCAATTATTAATATATAAATGTTCTTCCCTCTCGAACTTCCCCAGCTCCAGCATCTACATTCCTGACACCTACCATTAAGAAAAATGCACAACTGGCACCCCCAGCTCTAGGGCGAATCATCTTTGAAATCCGAAACACAAGCCTCAAAGTTCACTGTCAAGGCCAGTGCCGAGGCCCACACCCGCCCGGACCTGAACTCACATTTGAAATTCTAGAAATCCCTACTCCCGGAGACATCATTTAAAAACAACACACTGTGGACGTGCAGGGTGAGAGCCTCTACTTCAAGACCTAAACAAAGAATATTTCAACATCTGACCGGAATATGATGACACCGGATTCACCCAGGAAAACAAAACCTGCCTCCCCTCGGCCGTCTACCCTCCTCGCAACAACTCAACTACTTAGACATCACTCTCGGCACGTCTACACCCCACCGCCGGCGTGTGGCCTCCTCCCGGGGTGCCGGCCCCAGACAAAGTTGAAAGGAGACGTTCTCACCCGGCGCCCAATCTCGACATCCACCCTCCCCCGCCAGGGCCACCGCGCCGCTACCCACCATCGCGACCGCGGCCCGGGGAGGCACCGGGGAGGGGAGAGAAATCCTAACAGCCCGCTCGGCAGAATAAAGGGAGCAGGGGGAGGATGACGACGAGAAGTGTGGGGAACTGCGTGCGGCGGGCTGGACCAAACGGCGAGCCCCGCCGCCCCTCCCCCGCCGCAGGGGGAGGGGCGCGGGCCGGGGTCCCGGGCGGCGGCGGCGGGGGCGCGGGCGCGGGGCGCGGGCGGACTCTCCGGAATAACAAGTTGCAGAAGAAGAAGAAGAATAAGCGGAATTTCCCCGGCGCTGCTCGGGCCGCCCGAGACAAATGCACCAACACACACACACACACACACACACACTCGCACACTCGCACACTCGCACACTCGCACTCGCACACTCGGGCCCGGCGGCGTCAGCAGCCGCAGCTTTTTTTTTTTTTTTTTTTTAACCAGATCCCTCAGTCATCAAACAAGATGGTTTTCCCCAAAAAAAATTTTTTTTTGAATTAAATAAATAATCAGCAGGAAAACTTGCCCCCGCCGGCAGCATCCCGGGGCGGGGGAGGCCCGGCGGCCCCCGGCCCCCGCCGGACAATTGCCGCCCCCTCCCCGCGCCCCGCGCCGCCTGTCACGCTCCCGCGGCCCGCGCCCGCGCCCCGCGCCCCGGGCGCCTCGTAAACTTACTTCCCATCCCTCCCGGGGAGGGCGCGGGGCGGGGGGGGGCGGGTGCTCCATTGTCTTTTTCGGGGGGAGGGATCGGAAGGGCACGCAGGGGGGCGCCCCGAAGGGGAAGTTACGGCTCGAGCCTCAAGTTGACGGCGGGGTCCGGGCGGGCGCCCCTCCCGCCGCCGCCCCCGCCCCCGCCCGCCGCCCCCCGCAACAAACTCCGGCCGGCAGCCCCCGCTCCGCCCCGCCGAGCCCCGCGCACACGGAGGGCCAGGGAGGGAGAGGGGCGCGGGAGGGAGGGGCGCGGGGAGGGAGCGCTACTCCGAGGAGTGGGAGAGAATGAAAAGCGGGGATACTGCACCCTCCTGCTGCTGGCCGCCGTCCCCCCTGGCAGCTGGAGGCAGGAACTCTGAGCAGAGGCAGGAGGAGGAGGAGGAGGGAACTCTTCTTCATGGGGAGGGAGAAGGAGCTGGAGCCGCCGCCGCCGCCGCCGCCGCCGCCGCCGCCGCTCTGGGCCCCTCGCACTTTTTAGCTAGGAGTGTGCGAGGATGGTGGGTGGCTCCTCTCCCTCCTCCTCCTCCTCCTCTCCTCTCTCACTCACTCTCTCTCTCTCTCTCTCTCTGGGCTGTTTCTTTCCTCCTCTTCCCCAGGCAGGGGGTGGGGAGGAGGGGTGGGGGGAGGAACTGGAGCCGCCTCCTCCTCCCGGGGAGGCCCGCACAGGCCCCGGGCCGGGGCGGGGGGCGGGAATCAGAGCCGCCGGAGAGAAACTGTGGGAGACAAACAAGCCCAACTCCTCATCCTCCTCCTCCTCCTCTCGGCAGCAGCGGCGAGCACCACCAGCCCATTCACCACCCGGCCCCGGGCCGCAGCACCTCCGCCGCCTCAGCCCGGGGATCCCTCCGCCCAGGCCCAGACACATCGCCGCGCGGGAGCCCGCCGCGCGCGCCCGCCGCCGCCGCCGCCGTGCGCGCGCCCGCCGCCCCGAGAGCCGGCCGAGGGCCGGGCGCGGGCCGCGGGGCCCGGCGGAGGGGGCCCGGCGGGGCGGGGCGGCGGGCCGGCCGGGGCCGCGGCGCCCGGGACGCGGGCCCCTCGGGGGCGCGGGGCGGCGGCGGGGCCCGCGGCGGCGCTCGGGCGGGCGGACTACTTGACGTGTCGGTGCGGCGAATTTATTTCACTTTGCCTAAGGAACGGGGTGTGCTGCGGCCCCCATTGCCTAGGGAAAAAACCCGGATGTAAAGTGAGTGAAACTAAACTAGAGTGAAGTAGGGCAGCAGCAGCCAAACTCCAGTGCCGCGGCGGCGGCGGCGGCGGCGGCGGCGGTGATGGGGCCGGGCAAACTCCGGGGCCGCCGCAGCCCGGGCCCGGCCGCCGCAGCGCGGGGCGCAGGCCGGGCCCGCGGGGCCCCAACTCCGCGGCCCGGGCCCCGCTCCCGCCCGCGCGAGCCCGGGGTCGGGGCGGCCCGGCGCCCTCCCGGGGGCAGCGGTGCGGGGCCGCGCGAGGAGGAGCGTGGGGAGCACTGCAATGGGGGAGCGTGGTCCAGGCAACAGGAGGAAGGGGGATGCAGCCTCAAGTCGAATGCAACAGCCATCCCCGGCGCCGCGCGGCTCCCTCCCGCCACCCCGCCCCCTTTCCAAATAACTACCCTTGAGCCACTTTATTAGCCGTACTTGGTCCCACACTCGCGGCGGGGAGGGGCGGGGGCCGGGGGCCTCCGCTCACCTTTATTTATTGCTGCTTTCTCCCCCCTCTCCATGTTTTTTATTCCTAAGTTCTTTTGTTCTAAGGGGGATGATGGCATTTACTTTTCTGCTTTGTGTAGCAGGGCAATCACTGGGAATCGGCCACGTATAATCCGGCGGTTTGTCATATTTTATTAGTGAAAGTATTTTATGCCTGCTCTACCTCCAAGGACTGTAACATGGAGAACTGCAGGGAGGGACACACACACACACACACACACATCAGAAGAATTCTTGTTTTGAGAGATTTCTTGGCGGGGCGGGGGAGGGATTTTTTTTTTTTTTTTTTTGGAAGAGGTTTATTTAGATTTTTAAATCGATAGTTTTCAACTTAAAGCTTCACGTTTTTGTACCGAGGTATTACCGGGTTCTAAAATAACCCCCAACCACATAAAGAAATAAAAAAGTAAAAAAAAAAAAAAAATCCTAGATGTAAAAAAAAAAAAATCCCATCTGGACAGTGATTTTATCTGTTCTGTGCAGCACGCTGGACTTAACACAGTGTTGGCCTTCGAATGTTAAATAACAATAAACCCCAACATCCACTGAATACAAATGGGGGCTGGGGGTGGTTTTGTTTTTAAGGCTCAGCACTTTTGTGGCATCTGCCACTACGCGTTTTCCAGGCATTGATTAGCCATGCAGCTCCCATAGGCATGAAGTCCAGTTTTTGCAGATAAAGAGCAACAGAGGTGAGCTGGTTTGCCCAAAGTCAAAGTGACTCATTGGCAGAACCAGAAATAGCCTTAGACTTAATTTGCTACTAGTCCCATCTTTTTCCATTGAATAGTATTTCCTCTAAGAAATAATATGGTAAATACACATTCTTGATTTACCATGCTAAGTCTTTTCACCAGAGGTGCTTTGAGATCACTGGCTATGCAGGTATTTTCTTACTTTGGCAATCTGCAAATTTAAGTTTAGCTTCTCGAGGGAAAGCAATTTTTTTTTAACTGCTGATTTCTTTAAAATGTGGACTTGACATTGCATGTGTAGGCCGTTGAGTAGTCTGACTTTATTTAAAAAAAAAAAAAAAGTCAAGCAGAGAAAGTATATGAGTTTGAGAGTGAAAATGAAAAATCCTATAAATGATTCAGGAAGCCTGGATGAACTCATGGTGTTGTGAAACTAAACCCGTAATGCGGTCAGGATAAGTTACAGGACAGGTTGGGTGGTAAAACCCGGCTTGACCATTCTGAGGTCAGACTAATGTGTTTAATATGAGTGAGGATGAGTGAGGAAGGGGGGCCTTTCAAGCTGGACCAACTCTTTGCTGGAACCTTAAGCTACTAATGTCATTTCAAATCATCCCAGGCTGTCAACATTTTTTCAGAAGAACACTACCTTAGTGTCCCTTCCTGAAAAAGAAGTTAATTTTTTTTGGGGGGGGCAGTACTGGGGATGGAACCCAGGGGCATTCTCCCTCCAAGCTACACCCCCCAGCCCAATTTTGTATTCTTTGTTTGGAAACCAGGTCTCACCCGAGTTGCAAAGGTCCTCAGTAAGTAGCTGAGGCTGTCTGTGAACCACGATCCTCCATTCTCAGCCTCCCAAATGCTGGGATTACAAACATGCGCCACCACGCCCAGCTAAGAAGTTAATTTTTTTCCCCAGAAATTTATAGGGAAAAAAATCCAGAAGCTCTCAAGCTCCCATTGTGTATGAATGTGTAAATGTCATAGAACAGGTCAGCAAACTTTTTTTCTGTAAAAGTCCAGATAGTAAATATAAGACCATCCAGTCTCTGTCACAACTTATCAATTCTGTGCTCCCACACAAAAGCCTTCATAGACGATAATGGAAACAAATAAATATGCCTGGCTGTGTTCAAATAAAATGTCTTATTTATGGACCTTAGCATTTAAATTGTATGTGCTTCTCATGTGTTATGAGATATTATTCTTCTGATTTTTTTAACTGTTACAAAAATACGGATTTTTATTTTTTATTTTATTTATTTTTATTTGTATATAAATAATTTATTTAATTTATTTTTATATAAAATAAATAATTTTTTAAATTTTTTTTTGCAGTGTTGGGGCCCAAACCCAGGACCTTGCACTTGCTAGGAAAGCACCTAACCACTGAGCTAGACCTCGTATAAAAAAGTGTAAAAAAAGCTGGGCACCGTGGCACGCACTTGTAATCCCAGCATTTGGGAGGCTGAGAATGGAGCAGTTCGCAGACAGCCTCCGCTACTTAGGTCCTTTGCAACTCAGTGAGACCCTGTTTCAGAAATAAAGAATAAAAACTAGGGCTGGGGGTATACCTTGGAGGCAGAATGCCCCTGGGTTCCATCCCCAGTACTGCGAAAAAAAAGTGCAAAAAGACATTTTAGCTTATTGATCCTCAAAAACCAGGTGGTGGACAGGACTGATCCTGGAAACTGTCCCTGCTACAGAGAACTAAAGTAGCCGCTGAACTTCTTGTACCCGAGTGTGCTTGGTACAGCAATCAGAACATCATGGGCTGGGCATGGTGGCACCTGCTTGTGGTCCCAGTACCTGGGAGGGTGAAACAGGAAGATCACAGGTTTGAGGCCAGGTTCAGCAAGTAGTGAGACTCACCAACCCAGCAAGACACTGTTTCAAAATAAAAATAAGATGGGGCTGGTGGTGTAGCTTGGAGGTAGAATGCCCCTGGGTTCAATCCCCAGTGCCATACACATACACACACACACACACACACACACACACACACACACACACACACACACTCATGGAAAGTCATGTTCCAGCTATTTACACTTTTTTTATATGGTATGGGGGAGGGTACTGGGGATTGAACCCAGGGGATTCTACCTCTGAGCTACACCCCCAGCCCGTGTGTGTGTGTGTGTGTGTGTGTGTGTGTGTGTGTGTTTTACTGGGGAATGAACTCAGGAGCATTCTACCTCTGAGTTCTACCCCCAGCCTTATTTTTTATGTTGAAACAGGGTCTCACTAAGTTGCAGAAGGCCTCACAAGTTGCTGAGGCTGGCCTCGAACCTGCAATCCTCCTGTCTCAGCCTTCTAAGTACTGGGATTACAGGCATGTGGCATCCTACCCAGTTCAGATATTTATTTATACTTTAATAAAAATATTTTTACTGTATAGTGCCTAAGACTTGTATAACTGATAAACTTTATAGAAAAGAACACTCTAGCTTGTGATTCCCGGAGAGGCCATGCTCGATTTCTATAGTCTTCCTCACTCTAGAGGTAAAGCAGAGTGGGATCTTGCAGGAGTGAATTCTGAAGTTGTTTTTTTTTTTTTTCCTTCCCTTCAACTAAGGCATTTTGGGAAGTTACTCACTTCTCTGAGCCCCAGTTTTTCTACTTTGTAAAATGCAGGTATAAAGACTAGGGCAGTAGCTCAGTGGTAGAGCATGTGCTTAGTAGGCTCAATGCTCTGGAATTCTTGGGGGGGGGGGGTTTCATAGTGCATTGGAAGGACTGAATTAGCCGGGCGCGGTGGCGCACACTTGTCATCCCAGCATTTGGTAGGCTGAGACCGGAGGATCGCGGTTCGAGGACAGCCTCAGCTACTACTTAGGCCCTCTGCAACTCAGTGAGACCCTGTTTCAAAATAAAGAATAAAAAATAGGACTGGAGGTGTAGCACAGAGGTAGAATGCCCCTGGGATCCATCCCCAGACCCGAAAAAAAAATAAATAAAATGACTGAATCCACTAACTCACATAAAGTGCTTATGTGCATGCCTGCCTGACACAAAGAACTGCATAAAACATATTTCCCTGTGACCTCAACTTCATTTTCTAAGTTAATATAACTCTGGAAACGGTGAACAGGTGGCATCCCAGTATCTTCACAGAGCTGATACAGCATGTGGGGTTCAGAGCGCATGTGGGTTGATTAAAGGTTGCAAGGCTGATACTTAGTCAACTTCAGTGGGTCGCTCTCAGGCTCTAAGCATTTTTTTTTTTTTTTTTGGTGGTACTGGGGGTGGAACTCAGAGGATTTCTACCTCCAGGCTATACTCACAGACCTATTTTCTATTTTATTTGGAAACAGGGTCTCACTAAGTTGCTGAGAGCCTCACTAAGTAGCTGAGGCTGGCTTCGAACCTGTGCGGTCCTCCTGTCTTACATGCCTGACACCTGCCACTTAGTAGACACACACTGACTGTGTGGTCTTGGCCAAAATACTCAAGCTCTCTAAACTTGGTATTTATCACAAAATGAAGATATTACCTTGTGAGATTGTTGTAAGGGCTAAGGGGTATAAATGCGAAAGGGTAAAACTCTAACAATTAACAAGTGTTAGTGAAAATCCCAGAAATGAGCTGAAAATGGAAAGATTACCATCAGAAGCTCTACCAAGGAAGCTATTCAACTTTTAGAATCTAAATCAGTGGCATAGGCAGGTTGGGGATGTGACTCAGTGGTAGAGCCCTTGCCTAGGGTGCAATTAGGACCCTCCTAGGATGCCTAGGAGACCCTGGGCTCAATCTCCAGCACTGCAAAAAAATGAAAAAAATATATATATAATGATGACAGATGTATAGCAACTCAGAACATTTTTTCCTGCCACCTAGTTACCATATGATTGCCATTAAAACTCTGTTGAAGCTGGGCGTGACATTGCACACCTGTAATACCAGTACTTGGGAGGCTGACACAGGAGGATCTTAGGTTCACAGCCAGCCTCAGCTACTTAGTGAGGCCCTGTTTCAAAATAACGAATAAAAAATAGGAGTTCTCAGAGTTCTTCCCCTGGGTTCAATCCCTAGTACCGCAAAAATAAAATTAAACTGTTGAAGCCAGATGTGGTGGCACAGGCCTGTAATCCCAATATTTAGGAGGCTTATACAGGAGGATCACAGGTTCCAGGCCAACCTCAGGAACTTAGCAAGACACTTTCAAAATAAATAAAAGAGGGTGGGAGTATGTGTGGTAGAACGTCCCTGGGTTTGATCCCCACTACCATACAACCTACAACCTCCATATCTCTCTCTCTCTCTCTCTCTCTCTCTCTCTCTCTCTCTCTCTCTCTCTCTCTCTCTCTCGACATGGTATTGCGCACCTGTAATCCCAGTTCTTAGGAGGCTGATGCAGGAGGATTGTAGGTTCAAAGTCAATGCACAGTAACTTAACAAGACCCTGTTTCAAAATAAAAAGGCCTAGGGATGTAGCTCAGTGGTTGAAGGCCCCTGGGTTCCATCACTAGTAACACACACATACACGCACTGCTAAGCAAATGTAAAGCCCAAATTCTGAATGTTACTAAATATGAGCTAGGCAGTTCTACATTTTTATAAAAGTAGTCAAATCTATCTGTGTTTTCGTCTATATCCCTACCTTCTGTTCCTATTTTCAAGAGGTCATCCAAACTCCAAGATTAGAAAAATTCTTCCAATTTTCTTACATTTTTATGGTTTCTGTTGTTTACATTTACCTTGTTCCATTTATTACTTTTAGGTAGGAATCTAAATAACTTCTCTTTGGCAGAAAATATTTAATTAATATTGGTATTCTAGCAAATAATGCCGAATGGCAGCAAACTGTTTACGAGGGCAGGGGAGTCGCTCAGGGGTAGCCCGCTCGTCTAGCACGTGCGTGATCCAGGTTCCACTGCAGCCCTGCAAAAAAATAAACAGAATAGCTAACTCGCTGTGAGGCAAAAACACACACTGTCCATGTAGAAAAATATAATGGAGAACAAATAAAGACGTTTCTCCTAAATTTCCTTATGTTACAGTTCTGTAGACATGTAGTGCACACCCATACCGATGGCTACTAAAGTATTTTTGTGCTTGCATTTAAAAGCATTTTCTCTGATATTCTGGAATTTGATAGTATTTTGAAGAAATTAATAACCCTTCCTCCACCCCAAAAAGCTAATTGGTAGTTTTCTCATCCAGTTCAGCCCCTTTCTTTTTTTATATAATCACTACCCATTTTTTTGCTCCAGGCAAAGAAGTAACCCTTTTTTTTTTTTTTTTTTTTTTTGGTGGTACTGGGGTTCCTGGAAGCCCTTCTACCTCCGGGATACACTCCCACGGGCTACACTCCCAGACCTATTTTATATATTTTTTTTTTTTGGAAACAGGGTCTCTTAAGCCAGCGGGGCTGGCTCCGAACCAGCGGGATCCTCCTGTCTCCGCCTCCCAAGCGCGGGGATTACAAGCGTGCGCCACCACGCCCGGCAAGAAGTAAACCCTTTTGTGTGTGTGTGTGTGTGTGTGTGTGTGTGTGTGTGTGTGTGTGTGTCTGGGAATGGAACCCAGGGGCATTCAACCTCTGAGCTACACCCCCTGCCATATTTTTTATTCTTTATTTTGAAACAGAGTCTCACTAAGTTGCGGAGTGGCTCACTAAGTAGCTGAGGCTGTCCTTGAACCACGATCCTCTGGTGTGCCGCTATGCCGGCCAACTCATTTCTTTCCAAAGGTCAGCCTAAAGAAGATGTGAACCTTGTAAGAAAACCTGAGGGTCCAACTTCTTCAGGAGACAAGAAAGTAGCTACTAGAACGCACCAGGTCTTCTAATTCTATTGTTGTTGTTGTTGTTGTTGTTGTTGTTGTTGTTGTTGTTGTTGACTGAATGCTGGAGAATTCTACCTCTGAGCTACACCCCAGCCCTAATTTTTTTTTTTTGGAAACACCATCTCACTAAGTTGCTGGGGCGGTTCTTGAACCCGCAACCCTCTGATCTCAGCCTCTTAAATACTGAAACTACAGGCATATACCACCACTCTCAGCTTTCTTTCTAATTCTTATTGGACTGGAATAAATGAAAATTTGGTTTGTACCTGGCATAAAGCTCTTAAATAAGTAGAGGAAGCTTATCAGTGTGATTTGTAAAGAATGATGACAGCAAATCCCCGGTGACTAGTAGAAGTTGAATGGAGGTTCTTCCTCCCCTCGGTCTCAGTGGTTTCTGATCTTTTTTAAAATCTTCACTTTGACTGTCTTGTATGTGCATTTACAGTAAGCCGAGATCATAATTTTTAAAAAATGGTAGGTATAAGTTGTAAATAAATAAATACTGGTTGATAAGCAGTCCACTCTCTGAAAAAATACCTTCAATTTCATTACTTTTCCATACTCTCCAAGTTCATTTAAATCCTAAACAATTCCGGGTGCGTGTGTGCGGAATTAGCTAGACCAGGGCTTCTCGACCTGGGTACTATTGCTATTTGGGGCCAGGTCATTTGTGGTTGTTATCATTGTTGTTACTGTTGTTGGAGGTACTGTGGATGTCCAGCAGCAGCCTTGGCCCTCACTCACTAGCTGCCAGTAGCAGGTTCTCCACAGTTGTGACAACCAAACATATCTGCAGAAGCTGGGTGTGGTGGTGTACACCTATAATTCAAGTACTTGGGAGGCTGAGACAGGAGGACCACAGGTTCAAGGCCAGCTTAAACAATTTGGCAAGGCCCCAGCAACTCAGACCCTGTTTCAAAATAGAAAAATTAAATGAAATAGGAGTGTAGGTCAGAGGCTGAATACCTCTGGGATCAATCCCAGCACCAAATAAGTAAATAAACAAATAAATAAGTAAACAAATATCAACAGACTTTACCCAGTGTCCCCTCTAAGTGTGAATGGGATTGGGTGGTGGAAATGTAAAATTGAACCTGTACTGGGCCTGGGGTGATGGGATATTGAAGGCCACAGAACTAAATCACACGCCATAGACGGATTCAGGGGTGTGTTTGTGTGTCTGTGACTCTACCCTCGGAGGAAGGCATCCCAATTCCTTTTCCAGAAGGAATTGATGCGGATTAGGAAGCCCAAGCTGAACCTGTTCTTAAAAAACTAAAGTGGTCTCAATCAGAGCCATGGAATGCCTGCTTGCTGAACTTTAAAAGTATCACAGGGAGATCTTCCAAGACTGGGGATGCTGAAAGAATTTTATCTTCTTGTGATTTCCACCTTTAGTTTATCTATTGTCAACATAAATAAATTATATTGTAGGCCTGAGCAAAGGCATTATCTAGTGTAAGGTATTGCCAGATTTGAGGTCCAAGGACCTGAGCTTGGGTCTGGGTTCTGCAAATGTCTAGCTAATCACTTTATCTCTCTGGGCCTAATTCCTTGTCCAACATGGAGAGAACAAAAATACTTAATCAACCAGATTGTGGAGGTTCAAGCTGTGCAAGAGAAGTAGCAGGGTTTATTCTTGAGGAATTAGGATTACTGCAATCTAGGCTTGTGTTGACCATTAGTAAATGATCCGATAGTGTAAGCGTTCGTTTCCTGTTTCTTTTCTTTTTGTATTTACGTGTTTGTTTATTGTGTGTGGTAATGAGGATTGAACCCACAGACTTTCTACCTTTCTGCGCCTCTCTTTCTGTTTTTAGTTTTGAAACACGGTCTTGCTAAGCTAGAGCACACTGGCCTCAAGCCTGGAATCCATCTGCATCAACCTCCCACGAACTGGGATTACCTGCCTATACCACCCAGCCCAGCACAGCTAAGAATTAGAGTCTTTATCTGTAATATGCAGAAATAATCATATAACTTTTATAAGTTGTTATGTGTGTTGTAGATGCTTAATAACTGTTACTTTTTGTGCCTGTGTGTGGTACCAGGGACTGAACCCAGGGGCATTCATTCTATCTCTGAGCTACACCTCTAGTCCTATTTTATTTTTTATTTATTTATTCATTTTATTATTATTATTTTTTTTTTTTTTTTTTGGTGGTACTGGGTTTCCTGGAAGCCCTTCTACCTCCGGGATACACTCCCACGGGCTACACTCCCAGACCTATTTTATATTTTTTATTTGGAAACAGGGTCTCTTAAGCCAGCGGGGCTGGCTCTGAACCAGCGCGATCCTCCTGTCTCCGCCTCCCAAGCGCGGGGATTACAAGCGTGCACCACCACGCCCGGCATTATTTTTTATTTTGAAACAGGGTCTTACTAAGTTGTGGGGGACTAACTAAATTGCCGAGGTTGGTTTTGAACTTGTGATCCTCCTGTCTCAGCCTGCCAAGTATTAACAGGCATGTGTCACCAAGGCCAGCTGTTAATTGTTATTTATGTTCTTTGATAAATTGCATCATATTACACAAATACTACACACACACACACACACACACACACACACACACACACACATTGTTTTGTTTTGTTACTGGGAATTGAATCCAGGAGCATTTTACCTCTGAGCTACACCTCCAGCCCTTTTTAGTTTTTGTTTGGAAACAGGGTCTTGCTAGGTTGCTGAGCGTCTCAGTAGGTTGTGAACATGCACATGTCCTTGAATATGCGGGTCTCCTGCCTCAGCCTCCCAAATACTAGGATTACAGGTGTGTGCCACCATGCTTACCTGTATCATCTAACTTACTATTTCTTCTGCAGGAATTTGGACTCCAGGAATCCTGAAGCACTGATTAGTTATCTATATGAATGAAGCCCTTTTATAAATGTTACCTTCCTAATTCCAACCCAGCTAAAGTTGGCATTAAACTCTCTGTCCTCCAACTTAAATGGGTTAGAGCACAGACTTGTTACAATAACATAAGATTCTCCTTCCCTCATTGAAATAATGTTCTAATAAGTTTTCATAATTTCTGTATTACATAAAGCACACGGGTCAGAAGTAGCATGCCCAGCTAGAACAATATTTGTCCAAACCTGAACACTTACACATAACTAGGTATTGTTTCAAAATTCAACCTTGCTCCAAGCACTGGCAAATTTTATTGCAGTTCTCAAATGGGGCACAGGGGCTGTTTTCTAAGTCAAAATATAAAGGGATCTGGGAATATCTTTTATGTAAACTTTTCAATTCAAGTATAACGTTCGTGCAGAGAAGAGTACAAATCACGGGTTGTACATTTTGGCAAATTTTTACCAAGTGAACACACCTATGTTCTCAGTGGTGTTTTTGAAGCTTAGAGAATTCTGTAATACACATGTATTTTATCACTAGTAAAGGTAAAAAAAAGAGTATAGTGTGTGTGTATGTGTTTGTGTGTGTGTGTGTGTGTGTGTGTGTATGAAGCTAGAGATTTAACCCAGTGACATTCTACCTCTGAGCTACATCCCCACCCCTTTTACTTTTTTTTTTTTTTTTTTTTTTTTTTTTTTTGCAGGTCTAGGGATGGAATCCAGGGGCATTCAACCTTCGAGCTACACCCCCTGCCCTATTTTTTATTCTTTATTTTGAAACCGGGTCTCACTGAGTTGCAGAGGGCCTCGCTAAGTAGCTGAGGCTGTCCCCGAACCGCAATCCTCTGGTCTCAGCCTCCCAAATGCTGAGATTACAAGCGTGCACCACCACACCCGGCAGTCCTTTTAGTTTTTAAAATTTATTTGTTTATTTATTTATTTATTTATTTTTGCAGCACTAGGGATGGAACCCAGGGGTATTTTCTTTTTTTGAAACAGAGCCTTGATGAGTTGTTGAGGCCCTTATTATGTTGCTGAGGCTGGTCTTGAACCTGCAATCCTCCTTAGTCTCCTAAGTGCTGGAGTTACAGATATGTGCCACCACTCCCAGCAGTATAGTAGATTTGAAAAAAGACAGTGATGATTTCCTAGACAATATCGCAATTGTCTTTGAGATACAAATGTGATTTTGAATTGTCAAATGGATATATTGCAAAATGATTCACTGGAATCACTCTCACTATCTACCACTGGATATGTGATCTTGGGCAATCTCACTCAAGTGCCTTAGTCTTCCTAGTTGTTCAATGGGTATAATAACAGTACAGCTGTCAGGATTCAATGAAGTAGCACTCATATGAGTTTGGATGAGCCCAGCACTTTAGCTCTCAATAAGAGTAAACTATTGACCATTTAGGGTGGTACCCAAGGACAGTAAGAAGGAAGTTATGGAGATCTCAAAAAAATGTAGGAAATGGGAAGTCAGGCGTGGTGGTGCACACTTGTAAGCTCGATATTTGTGGGCACTAAGACAGAAGGATCACAGGTTTGAGGACGGCTTCAGCAAACAGTGAGACTTTCATCAACCTAGAGAGACCCTGTTTTAAAATAAAATAGGGCAGGGGATGTTACTTGGAGGCAGAACGCCCCTGGGTTCAATCCCCAGTCACACTCACACACACACACACACACACACACACACACACACACACACACACACGAAACTTTGCTAGGCAGGGGAGCCAGATCAGAACAGCTAAGGAGGGCTATCAACAGAGCCCCAGGCCTCACAGCAGCAAGGGGAGTGGGTGAGGATACAGAAGGCAGGGTGTGGGGAGGTGGGAGGCAGGGTGAGGAGCCAAATAGCTGCGCAGAGAGTGCGGTTCTGAACAGAGAGCCACAGGGGTGTGCCTGGCATCCAAACAGGACATGACCTGATTTGCTCAGAGACCAGAGGAAGGTCTGAGAATGATTGTTTGTTTGATGTGGGCCCAGAGAGAGGAACCAGGGAAGATGCAGCCACAGAATCAGAGTCCTGGGGGTCGGAGTCTTGAAAGGCCTGTGCACTAACGGAGGGAGGAACGTTTAGGGCTTTATCAACCAAGTGACTGCAGCACCTTACAGCTTAGGAATGACCTCAAATGGGCATCTTCAGGCCCTGCCTCCCCTCACACTGAAAGAAGATGTAAATGTGCACTGGGTGTCGTGGTGCATGCCTATAATCCCAGTATTTGGGAGGCTGAGACAGGAGGTTGCAGGTTCAAGGCCAGACTCAGCAACATAGCAAGAAACTGTTTCAAAAATTAAATGGGCTGGGGGTGTAGCTTGGAGGTAGAATGCCTCTGGGTTCAATCCCCAATACCAGGACAAAAGAAATTAAACAAAAAGATGTACCTGTTCACTTGAATCAATATGATTCCCGATAAGAAAAAGAGATGCAACGGAAGGGGAAAAGAACGGGCAATGGGGGCAGCCTGCATCTCAGATCCCAGACGTGGCCGAGAGGGCTCCCCTCTGGGCGGCAGCGACAAGGAGTCCCTCGCATCCGGCCAGCCACCTGACTCGCCACAGCCCGACCTTTGGATTCCTCCTATTTCTTCTTCATTATCTTCACCTTATAAATGGCTTATTATTGCTCTAAGGGTCTTTGAAAGGAGGCAATTTGGTTTCTGTTTCCTTGATTGGTTGCAGGAGATATTTCAGCACATAAAATTCAGCAGGACAATTATGGTGAATAAATGTGACCCGGTGTTCTCACAGACATGAAGCATCTCTGACTGATGTGGGTAAAGGGTATGGAAGAGCCAGGCCAGGGATGGCAAAACTGTGGCCTGTGGGGCTCCCAGGGCCTGAACTTGGCCTCAGAATCCTTCTCAACACAGTCCATGCATCAGGCAGCCATACCAGGAGTTTGGAACTTGCCCAAGAAAGAAATCTATTTTGTCACACCTGGACTCAGCTGGGATGTCCTGCTATAATTAATGTACTTACTCACTTCTTCCAGCACCCAATGCAAAGTGCATCCAATATGAAATTATCCCTAGTTTCAGCCCTTCATATTTACTTATTTATTTTGGTACTGGAGATTGAACCTAGGGGTATTCTACCTCCAAGCTACACCCTTAGTCATAATTTTTACTTTGAAACAGAGTCTTGCTAAGTTGCTGAGGCTAGCCTCAAGCCTGAGATCCTTCTGTCTCGGCCTCCCAAGTCCTGGGATAACAGGTATGGGTCACCATGCCTAAATCAGCCCTGCATATTTAAATGAAGCCCTAAAGAGGTAACAGTTGCCTCCCTATTTATGATTTATGACCTATAAATAGTCGCATCCACTTCATTGCTAAATAATTCACATACTAAGGTCATGCTCTTTAGATGAACCTGACACCCATTCGAGTCGAACTGCCCTGCCTCGCACATGCAAGCATCCCAAAGTAGTGGGAGTGGAGAAACGGAAGCCCAGATTGTATCCTCACGTTGAGCCTGGCAGACCTACTAACTGTTTAATTTCGTTTTCTTCATCTTTAAAATGGGATGGAAAGCCGGGCGTGGTGGCGCAAGCCTGGAATCCCAGTCTTTGGGAGGCTGAGACAGGAGGATCCCAGGTTCACTGCCAGCCTTGGTTATTTAGTGAGGCCCTTTGCAAGATAGCAAGTTTCAAAATAAAAAATAATAATATAATAAAATAGGTCTGGGAAGTAATGTGGTGGTAGAATGCCCTTAGGTTCAATCCCCAGTACTACAATTAATTAATTAATTAAGTGGAATAGATGTTATCATCCATAGATGGCAATGTTAGGAGAACTTTTTTTCTTTTATTGGTGGCACTGGGTATTGAATCCAGAGGTGTTCTACTATCAACTACATCTCTAGCCCTATTTTATTTTTACTTTGAAACAACGTCCTGCTAAATTTCTGAGGCTGTCCTCAAACCTGTGGTCCACCTGTCTCAGCCCCCCAAGTACCAGGATATTAGACATGGGCTACCATGCCTAGCTAGGAGAACTATTGAAATTGCAAAGCCAGGGGCCGGGCGTGGTGGCGCACGCTTGTAATCCCCGCACTTGGGAGGCTGAGACAGGAGGACTGCACAGGTTCAAAGCCAGCCTCAGCCACTTAGTGAGGCCCTCAGCAACTTAGTGAGACCCTAGTTCCAAATAAAGTATAAAATAGTTCTGGGAGTATAGCCCTGAGGTAGAAAAGCCCCTGGGTTCTACCCCCAGTACCACAAAAAAAATTTTTTTTGCAAAGCCAGGTACAGTGGTACATGCCTGTAGTCCCAGCTACTCAGGAGTCTGAGGGGGAGGTAGACTGAAGGGAGAGAAACTGGAGCCAGGAGTTTAAAACCACCCTGAAGCCGGGCGTGGTGGCGCTATTTGTAATCCCAGCATCTGGGAGGCTGACAGGAGGATCTGGTTTGCAGCCAGCCTCAGCTACTTAGTGAGGCCCTCTGCAACTTAGTGAGACCCTGTTTGAAAATAAAGAATAAAAAAATAGGCTGGTGGTGTAGCTCAGAAGTAGAACACCCTTGGGTTCCATCCCCAGTACTGCAAAACAAACAAACAATAACAACAACAAAAAATAAACCAGCCTGAGTACCAGAGCAAAACCCCACTGCAAAAACAGACTGGGTACAGTGGCGCATGCCTGTAATTCCAGCAACTCAGAAAGCTGAGGCAGGAGGATCGCAAGTTCCAGGACAAGCTCAACAACTCAGTGAGATCCTGTCTCAAAATAAAACATAGAAAAAGCTGGAGATATAACTCAGTGGCAGAGCACTCTGGGTTCAATCCCCAGTACTGCAAAAACCAAAAATAATCTTTTCAAGGTTCTCAGAACTCAAAAAGCTTAGTCTTCAAGCATCATCGTTAGCTATAGCCCTCCGGATAAAAGCCACATCAGCCCAGAGCTAAACAGAGGTTGATAATGTGTGTTTTACACTCATGATGTAAATACAACCAGCCCCCACAGAGACGGGAGGGGCACAGTCCACCTGGTCCCCACCTGTAAATGGGCTTGCCACACCGTGCCAGCCCCAGTTCGCTCGCTCATGAGAGAGAAGTTGCATAAGGACGCGCTTACTGAGAACTGGTGCTGTACGTGAAAGAAAGAGAATTAATTAATTAAATCTTAAATTTAATTTAAGATAGCACTATTTATACTGTCCTAGCATCTGGGCTGGTGAACAAATCTAGAGGCAGCTGGTGGGTAGGGGCTAGGAACTGCAGCGGCAGATACGGAGATAACCTAGAGAAGCGGGGACCTGCAAGGATCTTGTGTTCTCCCAAATTACTGGGACTGTGAATTCAGACAAACAGGAAGTCTTTTCCAATAGCCACTTGGGGACCTTGACTCCCAGAAAGTTCAGGTGTTAAGAATAAAGCGTTTTGCCAGCACCACAAACACTTATTTATTTATTTATTTATTTATTTATTTATTTATTTTGTGGCACTGGGGGTGGAACCCAGAGGCTTTCTACTTCTGGGCTATACTCCCAGACCTTTTTTATATTTTTTATTTGGAAACAAGGTCTCACTAAGTTGCTGAGAGCCTCACTAAGTAGCTGAGGCTGGCTTCGAACCCAAGCGATCCCCCTGTCTCAGCCTCCCAAGCGCGGGGATTACAAGCGTGCGCCACCACGCCCAGCCACAAACACTTTATGTTAATAATAGTTTCTCAATTAGCATAAGCACAAACTTATTATTTTTCCAAGTACATTGTGTTGTTGCTGTTCATCTAATAGAAAAGAAAAACTCATTCCAATTCCAATCTGGATGGATATTATATTTCCTTTGATAAACGTCAGTGGGTTGATGGGAACAGATCCATTCCACGCTGAAATGCTCCAACCTAAGCTTTGTGACTAACTGTGCCTAAAGACAGCCCATTTCATCCTGGAATGTCCTCGCCTCGGCAGCTTAGGCAACACCAGGAAGATCACAGAGCAAAACCAGCCGAGAGCGCGCCGACATCAACGCGCGCCTTTATGCGTTCATATGTTATTGAAACCTAAGTCAATTTACAAAGACGCTGAAAAGAAAAATGGTTTGTCCTGAGCAATGGTGAATAACCAGAAAAAGCAAGCAAAAAACAAAATTTGGCAATAGAAACGCCAAGTGGGCCTTGTTTCTGATATTTATTTATTTATTTATTTATTTATTTATTTATTTGGTGGTACTGGGGTTCCTGGAAGCTCTTCTACCTCCGGACTACACTCCCAGACCTATTTTATATTTTTGAAACAGGGTCTCTTAAACCAGCGTGGCTGGCTACGGACCTGCGCAATCCTCCTGTCTCCGCCTCCCAAGCGCGGGGATTACAAGGTACGCCACCACGCCCGGCTTTGTTTCTGATTTTTAAAAATGACCTCTCACCTGGCAAGGTGGCGCATGCTTGTAATCCTCGCGCTTGGGAGGAAGAGACAGGAGGATCGCGCAGGTTCGAAACCAGCTGCGCTGGCTTAAGAGACCCTGTTTCCAAATTTAAAAAGTATAAAAAATAGGTCTGGGAATGTAGGCCGGAGGTAGAAGGGTTTCTAGGAACCCCAGTACCACCAATAAATAAACAAATAAATAAATAAACAAACATATATATATGTATATATATATATATATATATATTTTTTTTTTTTTTAATTTTGAAACAGGGCTCACTAAGTTGCTGAGACTGGCGGCAAACCTGCAACCCTCCTGTGTCAGCCTCTTAAGTACTGGGATTACAGGTGTGCACGCCACAGCCGACTCTGTTCTATGTTTTCTTTTGAAACGGTCTCACATAGTTTCTGAGGTCTTCATTAAATTGCTGAGGCTTGCCGGGCGTGGTGGCACACCCTTGTAATCCCTGCAGGGAAGCGGAGACAGAAGGATTGCGCAGGTTCAAAGCCAGCCTCGCTGGCTTAAGAGACCCTGTTTCCAAATAAAATATAAAAAAAATAGGTGTCTGGGAGTGTAGCCCAGAGGGTTTCCAGGAACCCAGTACCACCAAAAAAAAAAAAAAAAAAAAGCCGGGCGTGGTGGCGCACGCTTGTAATCCCCGCGCTTGGGAGGCAGAGACAGGAGGATCACGCAGGTTCGAAGCCAGCCGCGCGCGCTGGCTTAGGAGACCCTGTTTCCAAGTAAAAATGTAAAAATAGGTCTGGGAGTGTAGCCCGGAGGTAGAAGGGCTTCCAGGAACCCCAGTACCACACACACACACAAAAAAAAAAAAAAAAAAAAAAAAAAAAAATTGCTGAGGCTGGCCTCAAACCTAGATTCCTCCTGTCTAGGCCTATAATCCTAGTGTTAGGATTATTGGGAGCCACCACGATTGGCTTCTTCACCTCATTTACCACATTTGTGATACAGGACATGAAATGGGGCTAAAATTATATTTTTATGAAATGGGACTAAAATGATACTCCTCACAGAATGTTTTGGTGATTAGAAATAATACAGTTTGTAATCCCCACGCTTGGGAGGCTGAGACAGGAGGATCGCACGGGTTCGAAGCCAGCCTCAGCAACTGAGTGAGGCTCTCAGCAACTTAGTGAGACCCTGTTTCCAAATAAAATATTAAAAAATAGGTCGGAGAGTATAGCCCAGAGATAGAAAGCCTCTGGGTTCCACCCCCAGTACCACCAAAAAAAAAAAAAAAAAAGGGGGGGGGGAAGAAATACGGTTTCAGAGGGGACAGCTTGGCAGTCGAGCGAGTCCGGGAGATGCTGTTAAGCAAAGCTCAACGCCTCCTTCGCTGCAGGACTTCTCAGAGCCTTGGAATTTTAAAGACTCGAGGGGAAGCTGTAGGAAGACCTTTTCCCAGTTCATTTTGATCCCTTAGCTTCAGTTTTGTGCCGTCTTCTCAGGATTGCTGTTCCTGGAAAACACTGGCGTTTGGAAGAAAGAGTCGGGTCCAGTCACCCCGATGCATTTGTGATTTTGTTGTACCTCCAGAACCGGCTCTCTTTTCCATTTACTTCTCCCTAAAATAGGACTTCTCTTCACAAACCACAGAAGGAAGCGCTAACGGGTGATTTCCAGCATCCATTCAAGTGAAAAGTTCAGCTCCCAACAGGACCCGGCGACATCCACAAAGCAAAGCAAGCGAAACCCGCAGGGCCAAGCACTGTTAGGCCTCTCGGGGTGACGGGATGCTATGCTGTGCCTTCTCCGCTCATCCCAGAGAACACATGCACACGCGCACACACGCACGCGCACGCACGCAATGCACACGCACACACACACACACACACACGCACACACCTGAGCCCAGGGGCTATATCCCCAACCCTATTTATTTATTTATTTATTTATTTATTTATTTATTTATTTTTGTGATACTGGGGATGGAACCCAGGGGCATTCTACCTCCAAGCAACACCCCCAACCCTATTTTATGTCTTTATTTTGAAAGAGGGTCTCACTGAGTTGTAAAGGGCCTAAGCAGCTGAGGCTGTCCACGAACCCGTGATCCTGCAGTCTCTACCTCCCAAATGCTGGGATTACAAGCGTGCACCGCCACACCCGGCTTATTTATGTTTTGAAACCGGATCTAGCTAGGTTGTTGATCCTTGCTAAATTGCTGAGGCTGGCCTCAACTCTGTGACCCTCCTGTCTGGGCCTCCCAAGTACTGGACCTACCAGGTGTGCACCACCATCCCTGCTCCAGAGGAGCTTTAAAAGTGCAAGTTACTCCCCCAGACCACCCGACGACGGTACTGAGATGGGGAAGAGAGACCCAGTCACTTAGCCAGAGAGTAGGCCGCCTCTCCAGGGTGGCCCGCTTAGGCCCGTGTTAGTACTCTTGTCAGAGGCCAACCGGCTCAAGGAGGGGGGATTAAACAGAGGATCTGCCTTTTTATTTTCATGTAAAAAGCACTTGCCCTGGGGTTACAAATGTTATTGCATTTGTGTAGCACTTTACTGCTGCCCTGCTTAGAGCATCACAGGATCCAGTGGCAGTACTTTTATAACCCTTGATCAATAGCTTACTTCTATGGCCTTTAGTCCCCGCTGCCAATCAGCTCTGTGTAATGCGGAGGCGACGCGCGCTTCCCAGACGCACCTGATACAAATGTCCGCGGTGCGAGGGCATGTGTGTTCCCGCACTGACAGAGCGACATGGGTTTTTGAACAAAGGAATGGCACCAATGGCCCCTTGTTCTGGGAGACTACTGTAAAACTGGAGCTCGCGCCCTCTCTCTCTCTCTCTCTCTCTCTCTCTCTCTCTGATGGGACCCATTCTTTCTATCTTAAGTTTCTGTTTTCATTTTGTATCGGTTGGGAGGAGGCAGAGCTGTTGTGGGAAGATGTCTGTTCCCGGAGAGCATGGGCTTGGTCATCACCCTTTATTCCCAGCACCTCGACTGAACCCAGCACATAATAGGTGCTCAACAAATACCTGTGGACTGAATGAACGCACTCTGGTTCCCCTTGGGAGGAGACAGAGCCCCAGAGCAGTCCCCTGGGGCTGCCTGGGCTTTGCACTACTGGCGGCCATGGGGACCACCAGCAAGGGCTGTGCGGCTGCTTTATTTAAGGCGCGCTGCCAGGCACCCTGGGAACCAAAGAGAAAGAAGAGCTCCGCACAGAGGCAGAGCCGCTTACTACCTGCCATTCTGTCTTTCCAGGGAGCAGAGCCAGCCAAGAGACCACTCAAAGGACAGATGCCTGATTCACCTCCTTCCCCCTCCTCAGAGGCCTTTCTTAGGCCAAAGCCACCCTAGGAAAGAGCCCGAAGGAGCACCCCGAGGCTCCCATCACTGTGCGGCTGCAGCAAGAGGCCGCGGGCTCTCAGGAAGGCAGCCAGGCCTGCCCTGCGGGAACCTGCGTCCTTGAGACACAGCCAAACCTCTCTCTGCTGGCGGAGGGACTTCGAGGTGACATTCTTCTCCCTGCCACTCAGCATCTTTTAAACAATCCTCCTGTACCTTGGGAGAATATGCATGAACTCACTGCAGACGAGGTTCCGCGGAAGCTGAAAAGCCCCTTTCTCTCTGGGAGCAGAATCGGCCACTAGAGGAAGAGCGCCCCTCCTTGAAAGAGAAGAATGGGGTGCGTGCGAGTCCTTGCGGGCGAAGTTCTTTTGCCCCCCAGTGCCAGAAACCCACCACCGGCTGGGATCAGCGGATGAGGCTCTCCCTGATGAGGCTGGGGCAGTGGGCCTCAAAGCAGCCCCGGAAGGCAGTGAGAAACGGGGAGCGACCCCCCCAGCTGCACCCGCTTCTCTCAGCCTCCCTGCCGGTGTTCCCAGCCTCGGGGTGCAGCGGCGCGGGCGAGCGGAGGGCGAGGCTGGCGCGGGCCCCCTTGGCTCCGGACCACACCGCCTGTAGTGCGCCATGAATTAATATTTTTAATAAATCCTGTAATTATCCTGTGAACAGAACATTTTTGTGGCACTATATTTTTCGGCTTTAAAAGCATTAATTTGTTCAATATAAACATTAAAAATATACCATGGTTTCTGTAACCTTGTTTCTTTATTTCTTAAAGCTCCGGGGGCCTCATGAAGTGGAGGTGGATGTGGGCTTGAGGCCCCAACTAAGCTTTTGCGGGCCGGTGAGGCCCTCGGCCCGCCTGGGGTGACTAGGACAGGCGCTCTGACCGCTCAGCGCCGGCCAGAGGTCCCTCCCGGGCACACAGTCCCTGCCACCTGGCAAGGCCTCTGGGAGGAAGGAGAAAGGGGGCGTTCTGCGCTCACAGGCCCCCACAGTGCGTCTGCCCTGACGCCCTTTGCCCTCGTCCTGGGCCCGCCCTGCACAGAAGCCCAGATCCTGCGGGGTCCAGCTGGGCCAGGCGACCAGAGGCCCGGGGCTTGTGCCCTCTGAAGGGCAGCCCAGCTTCCCCAAGGGCACAGCACCCCGCCTTCCCCCACACGCACACCACTGCGTCCTCTCTCCTGGTCCTGGCCATTTCCTCCATGTTTCTGTTTTATAACATGGGAGGAAAAAAGACCCAAACTAAGAATTGTATTGCAGGTACTCAGACCAGCACATGTTTGGAGCCTAGCTGACTCAGGGTCAGCCCAAGTTAGGCTCCGCTGGTCTCTCCCTCCCTTGGGCTCCACCTTCCTCCCCATCACACCCCTCACCACAGCCCCTTCGTGGATGGGTTTTTGTTTGTTTGTTTGTTTGTTTTTTTGTACTGGGGATTAACCCAGAGCTTTCTACCTCTGAGCTACACCCTCTGCCTCTATTTTACTTTTCATTAGGAAATAGAATCTCATTAGGTTGCCAAGGGCCTCCCTAAATAGCCTGGGCCCTCTGATCCTCCGGTCTCAGCCTCCCAGGAACTGGGATTCAGGACGTGCAGCTGCATGTCACCCCTTCTGTTCTGTTTTGTTTTGTTTTGAGTAACTTTTTTGCGTGTGGAAGCAATGCAAATATCTTTTCTGAAAAGTTTTTAAACAATGAAGTACGACTAATAAAATAAAAGCTATCTCCCCAACTCACAAGAGATAACCTAATATTTTGTTGTAAAATTTTTCAGGTAATTCTCAATAAAATTAATCATACTATAATAATAACTACAAAAAACTGACTTACACTCTGTCTTTTAAAAACTTAGTAATAGCTCGTGCATTTCTTTTCACGTCATTGCATATTATTCTGGATACATTTTCCTTTTTCCCCCCTGGTACTTGGGGACTGAACCCAGAGCTTTTCACATACCAGATAAGCACTCTATCGCTGAGCTACATCCCCAGCCCTAAGATTTTATTTTCTAATGAGCTACATCCCCAGCCCTAAGATTTTATTTTCCAAACTGGAATCAACTTTTTGTTGTTGTTGTTGTATAAAATATTCAATCAGCATACTTGTAATTCTAGTCGTTGGAAGGCTGAGACAGGAGGATCACAGGATTAAGACCAACCGTAAGCAATTTATTGAGAACCTCAACAGCTTAGTTAGACCCTGCTTCAAAATAAAAAGGTCTGACACTATGGAGATCAGTATGGAGATTCCTTAGGAAACTGGGAATAGATCCACCATTTGACCCGGCTATACCACTCCTGGGTATCTTTCCAAAGGGGTTGAAATCAGAGAACTACGTTAACATATGCATACCCATGTTCATAGCAGCACTGTTTGTAATAGCCAAAATAGGGAACCAACCTAGATCTCCATCAACAGATGAGTGGATTGCAAAATTATGGGAAATACACACGATGGAATTCTATTCAGCTATAAAGAAAAATAAAACAATAGCATTTGCAAGAAGATGGAAGGAACTAGAGAACATTATGTTAAGTGAGATTAGTCAAGCACAGAAAGAGAAGGGACATATGTTTTCTCTAATATGTCCAAGCTAGGGAGTAGTGGTAGTACCAGAGGGATTCCAGATGATGGAGGGGAAATCTCAGCAAAGCTTGAATGGAAGGATAGGAGAGGAAGAAGGCTGAGGTTGTTCAATGGAGGAGCTACATACGAATATGTGTAATAGCATAAATACAGCATGATTAACCTGGACACTCTCTGTTGGGGAAGAGGAGGAGGGAGGGGGAAGGGCATGAAGCACAATGTAAATGTACACCACTCTCAATATGTTCCACTTATAAAAAATAAAAATTAAAAATTAAAAAAATAAGACATAATTTGCAGTTTTCAAATAGAAGCTCAAAGATAAAAAATAAAATAAAATAAAATAAAATAAAAAGGGCTGAGAGTGTAGTTCAGAGGTAGAATGCCCCTGAGTTCAATCCTTGAGCCAAAAAATAAGATAAAAATATTTGATAATACAGAGTAATAAGGATCGTCTCCTAATCTCACTTCCTAAAGATAATCAGTATTATTTTTAAGTTCGAGTTATTTTACATACAAACATACATTTATGTAGACGGAATCCTAACACCTAGTTTCTGTACCTGCTTTTGCCCACTATCACTGGATTATGAGTATTTTTCACATCAATACATGTAATACATCCTTTTTAAGGGCTGCATCGAATTCCATTCTATTAAGTTAATGTGCCATAATTCATTTAACCAATTGTTTACCGTTAGAAACATATTCTAATTTTTCACTATTTTTCAAATTTTTCACTATTACTGGAGGCTCTATTAAATATCACTGTATAGGCCGGGCGTGGTGACGCACGCTTGTAATCCCAGCATTGGGGAGGCAAGACCAGAGTTAGTGGACAGCCTCGCTACTTAGTGAGGCCCTTCTCAACTCAGTGAGACCCTGCTTCAAAACACAGAAAAACTAAAAAATAGGGCTGGGGGTGTAGCTCAGAGGCACAATGTCCCTGGGTTCCATTCCCGGTGCTGCATTAAGTAAATAAATAAATAAATAAATATCACTGTATACACATTTTTGTTACACATCTGACCATTCCTTTGGGAAAAAGGAAAATTGCAGAGATAAATAGGATACTTATTTTACCTTATTTATTTATTTTTGCGGTACTGGGGATCAAACCCAGGGGCATTCTACCTCTGAGCTACGACCCCAGCCCGATTTTTTATCCTTTATTTTGAAACAGGGTCTAAGTTGTGGATGGCCTCACTAAGTAGCTGAGGCTGGCCACAAACCTGCGATCCTCCAGTCTCAGCCTCCCAAGTACTGGGATTATAAGCGTGTGCTACCACGCCCGGCAGGATGCATATTTTAAATTTGACCATTAAGATGTATAACTACAATGTACCAATAAAAAAATTTTTTTAGTGTGAATAATTTTAAGTGAGTGGGCTTCTAGAAAATTGTACCAATTTACATTTTACCAAATGTGGGAGATAAGGTGATGCTCCATGCACCACCAGCTTCAGCATTGGCCATTATCTCGCTTTTATATTTAATTGTGGCTTCGGCCTCTAAGTCTTTGATTAGTGGTGAGGATGAAGCTTTTTTTTTTTTTTTTTTTTTTTTAACAGTATTGGGGATAGAACCCAGGGGCATCTACCTCTGAGCTACACCCCCAGCCCTATTTTTTTTTAGTCTTTTTTTTTTTTGTGGTACTGGGGGTGGAACCCAGGGGCTTTTCTACTTCCAGGCTATACTCCCAGACTTATTTTATACTTTATTTGGAAACAGGGTCTCACTAAGTTGCTGAGAGCCTCACTAAGTAGCTGAGGCTGGCTTTGAACCTGTGTAATCCTCCTGTCTCAGCTTCCCAAGAGCTGGGATTACAAGTGTGCACCACCGTGCCAGGCTTTAGTCTTTTTTTAAATTTTGAAACAAGTTCTCACTGAGTTGCAAAGGACCTCACTAAGTAACTGAGGCTGTCCATGAACCGCCATCCTCTGGTCTCAGCCTTCCGAATACCAGCATTACAAGTATGTGCCACCACGCCTGGCTAGACTTGTTGTAGTTGTTGTTGTTGTTGTTGTTGTTGTTATTATTATTATTATTATTATTATTATTATTATTATTATTTGGCAGCACTGGGAACCCCCAGGGCATTCCACCTCCAAGCTACACCCCCAGCCCTATTTTTTATTCTTTATTTTTGAAACAGGATCTCACTGACTTGCAAAGGGCCTAAGCAGCTGAGGCTGTGGTGAACCTCTCTTCTCCGGTCTCAGCCTCCCAAGTGCTGGGATCACAAGTGTGGCCACCACGCCCGGCTTCCCCAAATTCTTTTCAAATCTATTCCACTATTATCTTCTTGAACTTTCCTTGTTGGTTTAATTTGCACATATTTATGCACTTTCTGGGATTCCGTTCTGAGTGTGGTTTGAGATCATTTTGCTTTTTGCCCTAAGAATATTCAGTGGTACTGGTCATTTTTATTAAACAATCAATACTTTCCCCAACAAGCTGAAATACTGTCTTCATTACGTACCCGGTTCTCCTATATTCACGAGTCTGTCTCCATTGATCTGTCTTTTCCTACTCCGGTACCATAATGTTTTAATCACTACAGTTTTATATCAGGTAGAACAAGTCCTTTTTAAAATTATTTCCTTGGCTATTCTCCTTGTGTTTAATTCTTCTAGATAAATATTAGAATGAGTTTAACCAGCCCCCCACAACCAACAAATGTTCTCTCTTGCAATTTTGCTTGTTTGTTTGTTTGTTTGTTTGTTTGTTTGTTTTGGTGGTATTGGGGTTCCTGGAAGCCCTTCTATCTCCGGGCTACACTCCCAGACCTATTTTTACACTTTTATTTGGAAACAGGGTCTCCTAAACCAGCGCACGCAGCTGGCTTCGAACCTGCGCGATCCTCCTGTCTCTGCCTCCCAAGCGCGGGGATTACAAGTGTGCGCCACCATGTCCGGCTCTCTTGGCATTTTGATTGGGCTGATGTTAAAATCATAGGTTGATTTGGAAAACCTCACATCCTTAACAATACCTAGTCTCTCCTTCCCAGGCCATGAAATGTGCCTGTCCATTCTTCAAGTCTCCTTTTATGTCCTTTACCAAGGTTTTATATTTTCTTCACAAATATCTTATATGATTTTTTTTTTTGTAGTCCTGGGAATTAAACCCAGGGTCATGCTACCTCCGATCTATTCCCTCAGCTGATTTTTTTATTCTTTATTTCAAAACAGGGTCTCACTGAGTTGCAAAGGGCCTAAGTAGCTGAGGCTGGCGGCGAACTGGGATCCTCCTGTCTCAGCCTCCCAAATGCTGGGATTACAAGCATGCGCCACCATGCCCGGCATCTTATATGTTTTTGTTAAGTCTATTTATAAGCATTTTCTTTTTATGCTAATTGTGAATGGAATCTTTTATGCCAATAGGAAAGCTCAGGAAGCATCATTCTTACATTTCTTAATTATACTCTATCTGGGTATGATTATTTTCAACTACTGATTGATTCGATTCAGTAATATTTTGCTTGTCATTTATTCCCAAGAAACTTTGGGCTATAATATTTGGGGGAGAGGTTGCTGGACATTGAACCCAGGGGCATACTACCTCTGAGCTACACCCCAAGTCCTTTTTATTTTTTTTGAAACAAGATCTTGTTAAGTTTCCGAGGGTATTGCTTAGTTGCTAAGACTGTCCCTGAACTACGATCCTCCTGTCTAAGCCTCCCAAGTATGAGATTACAGGTATGTGCCATCATGCCCAGCTGAGGTATAATACTTGTACCTTATTTATTTTTTTTTTTAGTGCCTGTGGGATCCTCCTGTCTCTGCCTCCCAAGCACAGGGATTACAAGCCTGCACCACCATGCCCGGCTACTTGTACCTTTTTTTTTTTTTTTTTGGTGGTACTGGGCTTCCTGGAAACCCTTCTACCTCTGGGCTACACTCCCAGACACCTATTTTTATACTTTTTAAAATTCGGAAACAGGGTCTCTTAAGTGCTGGCTTCGAACCTGCGATCCTCCTGTCTCCGCCTCCCAAGTGCGGGGATTACAAGCGTGCGCCACCACGCCCGGCTTACTTGTACTTTTTGAAAGACTTTTATAACGATGTTTGCAAAGTTTACAAGTGAGTTAGACTGTTGAGTCTCAGCCTTACTCTAGAAGGGAATTATTCAAAACAGTAGCTGCTAGCCACGTGTGGCCGTTGAACAGTTGAAATGTGTCTGTTGCCACTAAAGAAGCAAATTTTTAATTATTGACTTTTGACTCTCTTACATTTAAGTTCAAAAACCAATGTTTGACTCAGGTACTGGGACACCTTTAAGTATATTTGAGATCATGGGAATTTACTTCTGAGCTATACATTTTATAACGTCTAAATGTACAGAGATAAATGTTACTGATAAAAATGTAGTGTTGGACCTGAGATGTGCTATAGGTGTAAATTGCATATGAAACTTCAAAGACTTAGTGAGAAAGAGGGCTGTAAACTATCCTGTTCGTAATTTGTATATTGAATACATGTTGAAATGATAATATTTTGAGCATATTGGGTTAAATAAAATATTAAAATTAATTATACACTTTTACTTTGGGGGCAGGGCACTAGGGATTAAATCAGGGGCATTCTACCTCTAAGCTACACCCTAGCCCTTTTTATTATTTGGTTTGAAATAGGGTCTTGTTAAGTTGCTGAGAATCTCACTAAATTGCTGAGGCTCGCCTAAAACTAGTAATCCTCCTGTCTCAGTATCCCAAGTCCTGAGATCATGGGCATGCACCACCATGCCCCATTCCTTTATACTTTATTTTTACTTTTTTTTTTTTTTTTGGTATGTGTGGTACTGGGGATTGAACCTGGGGGCATTTTACCTCCAAGATAAAACCCCAGCCCTATTTTTTATTCTTTATCTGGAAGTAGAGTCTCACCAAGTGCTTGAGGCTGGTTGCAAACCTGCAATCTCCGGTCTCAGTCTCCCAAGTACGAGGATTACAAACAAGTACTATCACGTCTGCCCCTTTTTTACTTTCTTAATGTGACTTCTAGAATATTTTATTTTATTTTATTCTTGTGGTATTGGGCATCAAACCCAGGGGCATTCTACCTCCAAGCTATACCCTCAGCCCTATTTTTATTTTTTATTTTGAAACAGTGTCTCACTAAGTTGCTGAGGCTGGCCATGGACCTATAATTCTCCTGTCTCAGCCTCCCAAGTACTGGGATTACAGCGAGCATCACCACGCCCGGCTAAGAAGAATTTAAATTATATATGAGGCTCATGCTATGTTTCTGTTGGAAATCATTGCTCTAGATTTTTATTTATTTTTTAAACATATGGATGTAGTTATTTCTTTATTTGTGGTACTGGGGACTGACTGAACCCAGGGGGGATTCTAACTCTGAGCTACAACCCCAGCTCTTCCTAGTTATTTACTTTTTGAAACAGGGTTTCATTAACTCCCTGAGGGTCTTTCTGAGTTGCAGAGGCGGCTGGACTCAAACTTTTGATCCTCCTGTCTCAGCCTCCCAAGTACTGAGATTAAAGGCATGCACCACCATGCCTGTCTTCATTTTTTCTTTTGTACTGGGAATTGAACTCAGGGGCATTCTACCTCTTAGCCACGCCTCCCCACCCTATTTATTTTAATTTCGGAAACTATACTCCCAGCCCTATTTTATTTTATTTCCCTAGGTTGCGACTTTGTGTTTAACTAGCTTGTAGCTTTGTCTTTGTACAGGAGAGTGGCAAGAGCAGGTTTGCTCTCTGAAAATCATTCTGGCTACAGTGTAGAGAAGGACACACTGCAGAGACACTTGAGCATGGAGACCTTGGGCCTCGGAATGGATGGGGCACTAGCGGGAGGGAGTCATCAAGGCAACTCCCAAGATTCCTCTTGGGCAACCAGTGGCCAGCGAGTTGGGAACCCTGAAGAAAGGCTAGTTTGGGGGGAAGCACTTGAGTTCAATTTTGGGACACTCTTGAGATGTGTAAGTTGAGATGTGGATTAGAAAAGTCTAGAGAGAGAAGAGGCCAGGATGGAGATAAAAACGTGTGTCACCAGTAAGTAGATCATATCTGGAGCCTCAGTGGGCCTGAATGCGATTGCCTGGCGAGAGCACGCAGATTGAGAGTTTTTTGCATTTAAGAGGGGAAAGAGGAGGTGGTCGGAATCAAGTCTTGAGCAACATCAATTTTTAAAGCCAGGGGCGCTGGGCAGGGTGGCCCACATCTGTAGTCTCAGTACTGGGGAGCCTGAGACAGGAGGGCCACAGATTCGAGGCCAGGTTTAATCTCCAGAACAGAGAGAGAGAGAGAGAGAGAGAGAAAGAAAGAAAGAAAGAAAGAAAGAAAGAAAGAAAGAAAGAAAGAAAGAAAGAAAGAAAGAAAGAAAGAAAAGAAAAGAAAAGAAAGCCAGCCAGGGGAAGAAGAAACAGGAGCCTGTTCTGGAAGCTGACTGCGCATGCCCAGTGGTATGGAGCAAAGCCAAGAGTGTGGCGCGGGCTGTTTCAGAAGCCAAGAAATAAGAGTGTGTAGGGAAACCATCAGTGGTTGCTGAGTTCAAGAGAGAGGAGGAACTAAGAAATGCCCACTACTCAATCTCACTAAAAATCAGGGAAATGCAAGTTAAACACTAAGGCATCCGTGTTCACCTACTAGATAGTAATAATAATATCTGATGTGAAGCCGGGCGTGGTGGCACACGCTTGTAATCCCAGTACTTGGGAGGCTGAGACAGGAGGATCGCAGGTCCAAGGACATCTTCAGCAAGTTGTGAGATTCTCATCAACCAGTGAGACCCTGTTTCAAAAATAAAAATAAAATAGGGCTAGAAGTGTAGCTCAGAAGTAGAATGCCCCTGAGTTCAATCCCCAATGCCAAAATAACAATGATAGCCGGCGTGGTGGTGCACACTTGTAATCCCTGCGCTTGGGAGGCTAAGACAGGAGGATCGCGTAGGTTCGAAGCCA
The DNA here is from genome assembly GCF_963383645.1 of Muscardinus avellanarius. Classification (NCBI taxonomy): domain Eukaryota; kingdom Metazoa; phylum Chordata; class Mammalia; order Rodentia; family Gliridae; genus Muscardinus; species Muscardinus avellanarius. The sequence goes on from NC_137786.1 coordinate 219,221,325, forward strand.
GCCTCTGCTGGTTTAAGAGACCCTGTTTCCAAATAAAAAATATAAAATAGGTCTGGGAGTGTAGCTCGGAGGTAGAAGGCCCCTGGGTTCAATCCCCAGTACCACAAAATAAATGATGATGATGATGATGATGATGATGATGATGATGATATCCAATGTGGGCAAAGATGGGGAAAGATACACCATTTGGTAGAAGAGTAAGGTGCCAGCTTTTGGGGATTATCTTGAAGGGTATCTCTCAAAATATAAATTACATATACTACTTCTTTGTTGTGATACTGGGATTGAACCCAGGGGCATTCTACTTCTAAGCTACTCTCCCAGCTTATTTATTTATTTATTTATTTATTTATTTATTTATTTATTTATTTTCTGTTGAAACGGGGTCTCACTGCATTGCTGAGAGTCTAAGTTGCCGAGGCTGACTTCAAACCTGTGATTCTCCTGTCTCAGCTTCCCAAGTACTGGGATTACAGGTAGCACCATGATGCCCGGTTTACATACACTACTTGTTTGTTTGTTTGTTTGTTTTGTGGTACTGGGGGTGAAACCTAGGAACATTCTACCTCTGAGCTATACGTCCAACCCTATTTTATTCCTTTATTTATTTATTTATTTATTTATTTTTGTTTGGTTTGGTTTGGTCTGGGGATGGAACCCAGGGGCATTCGACCTCTGAGTTAGGCCTTCTGCCCTATTTTTTATTCTTTATTTTTGAAACAGGGTCTCACTAAGTTGTGGAGGGCCTCACTAAGTAGCTGAGGCTGTCCGCGAACCGCAATCCTCACGTCTCAGCCTCCCGAATGCTGGGATTACAAGCGTGCGTCACTACGCCCGGCTTATTTTGTTTTTTTTTTTAAACGTGCTTTTATTGGTGCATTATAGTCTCACACCATGATGTAAATCATGTTGACAGTGACGTACGTGCACACAGCACTTGGTGGGCCCCATCCACCTCCCATTTCTCCCCTTCCCAACACAGAGAGTACTGAGATTGACGTTGGTATATTCACATGGTATGTACACACAGGCGATGGTAGTGTTTCCATTAATAAGCCTCAGTCTTCCTTCTCCCTGTCCTTTCCCTGGCTAACCTGAGGTTTCTTCTCCACTGTCTGGAGTTCCTCTGGTATCCTAATTACTCCCTAGCTGCACATATTAGAGAAAACACATGACCCTTCACTTTCTGTGATTGTTATTCTTTTATTTTGAAGCAGGGTCTCACTAAGTTGCAGAGGCTGGCTATCAACCTGCGATCCTCCTGTCTCTGCCTCCCAAATACTGGGATTGCAAGCAGGTGCCACCACGCCCAGCCATACACTTTTTAATTCAGCAATTTCTCTTCTAGGTACCTATCACAGGAAAATACTTGTTCATGCGCAAGAGGTTGCACTTATAATACTCTTTGCCGCAGTGTTGTTATAAAACTGAAAAAACTGCTAATAATATAAATGTCTTTATTATTATTATTATTATTATTTTTTTTTTTTTGGTGGTACTGGGGTTCCTGGAAGCCCTTCTACCTCCGGGCTACACTCCCAGACCTATTTTATATTTTTGAAACAGGCTCTCTTACGCCAGCGCGGCTGGCCTCGAACCTGCGCGATCCTCCTGTCTCCGCCTCCCAAGCGCGGGGATTACAAGCGTGCGCCACCACGCCCGGCTTTCTTTATTATTTTTTAAAACTACGAAGCTGGGTGTGGTGGTACACGATTGTAATCCCAGTATTTGGGAGGCTGAGACAGGAGGATCGCAGATTAATGACCAGCCTCAGCTACTTAGTGAGACCCTGTTTCAAAATAAAGAATAAAACTAGGAGCCGGGTGTGGTGGCACACGCTTGTGATCCCCGCGCTTGGGAGACAGAGACAGAAGGATCAGGAAGGTTCAAAGCCGGCCTTGCTGGCTTAAGAGACCCTGTTTCCAAATAAAAATATTAAAAAATAGGTCTGGGAGCATAGCCTGGAGGTAGCAGGGCTTCCAGGAACCCCAGTACCACCATAAATAAATAAATAAATAAATAAATAAATAAATAAATAAATAAATAAATAAATAAGGTTAGGGGGTAGCTCGGAGGTAGAATGACCCTGGGTTCAACCCTCAGTTCTGCAAAAACAAAACTATGCACATACTATAGTGGGTATAAATTTAAAAGAATAATGTAGTCAGGTGTGGTGGCACATGCCTGTAATCCCTGTACTTGGGAGGCTGAGACAGGAGGATTACAGGTTTGAGGTCAGCCTCAGCAACTTAATGAGACCCTGTTTCAAAATAAAAAATAAAGAAGGCTGAGGGTATAGCTTGGAGGTAAAATGCCTCTGAGTTCAATCCCCAGTAACAACAACAAAAAAAAAAAAAAAAAAAAAGAAGAAGAAGGAAGAAAAGAGTGATGTAAATTTATTTATTTGTTTATTTATTTATTTTTGGTGGTACTGGGGGTGGAACCCAGAGGCTTTCTACCTCCGGGCTATACTCCCAGACCTATTTTATACTTTATTTGGAAACAGGGTCTCACTAAGTTGCTGAGAGCCTCACTCAGTAGCTGAGGCTGGCTTCGAACCTGCGCGATCCTCCTGTCTCCGCCTCCCAAGCGCGGGGATTACAAGCGTGCACCACCACCACGCCCGGCACCTGGAAACCCTTCTACCTCCAGGCTACACTCCCAGACCTATTTTTATACTTTTATTTGGAAACAGGGTCTCTCGAACCTGTGCGATCCTCCTGTCTCCGCCTCCCAAGCGCGGGGATTACAAGCGTGCACCACCACGCCCGGCTTATATTTTATTTTGAAACAGGGTCTCGCTAAGCTTCAGAGAGCCTTGCTAAATTGCCGCGTCTGCCTTTGAACGTGTGATGTTCCTTTCAGGTACTAGGATTATAGGCCAGCACCACCACACTCAACGCCCCAAGCCCTTTTTCCTTTTTTTTTTTTTTGCAGGTTTGGGAATGGAGCCCAGGGGCATTTGACCTCTGAACTACACCCCCTGCCCCTGCCCCACTTTTTATTCTTTTTTATTTTGAAACAGGGTCTCACTGAGTTGCAGAGGGCCTCACTAAGTAGCTGAAGCTGTCCGCGAACCGCGATCCTCTGGTCTCAGCCTCCCGAGTACTGGGATTACAAGTGTGAGCCACCACGCCCGGCTCCTTTTTCCCATTTTTAAAGTAAGTTTTGGCCCAATTAAAAAATACATTTTAGCCAGGTGTGGTGGCGTATGCTTGTAATCCCCACACTTGGGAGGCTGAGACAGGAGGATCACGCAGGTTCGAAGCCAGCCTCAGCTACTTAGTGAGGCTCTCAGCAACTCCGTGAGACCCTGTTTCCAAATAAAATATAAAATGGGTCTGGAATGGGTCTGGGAGTATAGCCCGGAGGTAGAAAGCCGCTGGGTTCCACCCCCAGTACCACCAAAAAAAACCAAACAAACAAAAAAAAAATTTCGGTGTTTGAAATGACCATGGGATTCAGAAACAGGGATTACAGAGGCTAAGAATACAGCTGATTTGTAGAGCACTTGCCTTGCCTAGCATGTGTGGGCCTGGGTCAATTCCCAGTACTGCAAGAAGAAGGAAAGAATTTGGGGATTCGAGTGGCGAGGCCGCCCGGCTGTCTCGGGACAGTGGTGAGTGAGGGAATGAGAGCCTGGGGGAGGGAGAGGTCTCCTCCTCCATATGCTCCGCTGTCCCACAATGACCCGCACTAGACCTGCGTCGGCCGCGCCTGGCCAGGCTTCAGGGCAGTGATGGAGAATACGCACTGGTAACTCCAAGGCTGGAGTGGAGACTGTGGTACCACCATGTCCTAGCTAAGCCTTGTTGTTGGTGGTCTGGTTTCGTGATACTCGGGATCATACCAAAGGGCATTCTATCTCTAAGCTACACCCCCAGGCTTTTTTGTTTTTAACTTTGAAACAGGGTCTTGCTAAGTTGCTGGGGCTGGCCTCAACCCTGTGACCCTGTCATTCTCCTGTCTTAGTCTCCCAAGTACTGGGATTACAGATGTGTTCCACCACACCCGGCTTTTATGTTTTTCTTTCCTTCTTTCTTTCTTTCTTTCTTTCTTTCTTTCTTTCTTTCTTTCTTTCTTTCTTTCTTTCTTTCTTGTATCAGAGGTTGAACTCAGGGCCTCACACACTGAGCTATATCCCCAGCATACTTTAAAGCTTAGTTTGAGATAGGGTCTTGCTAAATTAACCAGGCTGGCCTTGAACTTGCAATATTCCTGTCTTGGCCTCCCAAGTACTTGGGGTTGCAGGCATGCACCACTGCTGGCTGCTCTTTCTTATCTGTCTGTATAAGGGGAATATTTAGAAGGTTTTGTAAGGATTAAATGAGATGATATTGAAAAAAATGAGATGATACTGTATTTCAAACTATACTTAGGTGGTTGCTATCATTATCGTGACACCCAATCCTGGGGCTCAAAAGCTCACTTATTGTCCTGTATCTTTTCTTTCTTCCTTTCTTTCTCCCCCGCCCCACTCCTGCAGTACTGGGGATTGAACCAGGGGCGCTCCACCACTAAACCACATCCCCAGCCCTTTTTCTTTTTTATTCTTGAGACACAGTCTCACCAATGGCCCAGACTGGCCTCAAACTTGCGATCCTCCTGCCGCACCTTCCCAAGTTGCTATGGTTACAGGTGCGCCATCACCACACCTGGCTGTCCTGCAGCTTGAAATGACCGCTTCTGAGGCTCGGTCCAGAGAGCCCCACCTTGGCCAGGACCTGGCCGGCGGGACCCAGCAGCTTCATCCCTCCAGCCTGCCCAGACGCGGGTCCGGCACCTTGGGGAGCTGCATGGAGAAGGGTGTTAAAGGCCCGTGTGTCCCAGCTGTCGGGGGTGCCTGTGGCGGGTGCAGGGGGCCTGCCTGAGGCCTTCGGTCTGAGCAGGGCTGGCCCTCCACCACCTTCCCAAGAACCTTGCCCTTGTCTCTTTCCTTCCATGTTTCAGCGTCTCTCTCTCTCTCTCTCTCTCTCTCTCTCTCTCTCTCTCTCTTTTATGGTGGTACTGGGGTTCCTGGAAGCCCTTCTACCTCCGGGCTATACTCCCAGACCTATTTTTTATATTTTTATTTGGAAACAGGGTCTTTTAAGCCAGCGCTGCCGACTTCGAACCTGCGCGATCCTCCTGTTTCCGCCTCCCAAGTGCGGGGATTACAAGCATGCGCCACCACGCCCGCTCAGCAGCCATTCTCTTACTAGCCACTGGTTCTATGCAATCTTTTCCAAGGTGGCAACCTACCTATTCTGTCTCCCATGGATACTTGTGTTTATTAAGGATTTTTTGAAAAATCAAAAAGTCTTTAAAATCCTCCCCCTCCAGAATGAACCTGTGTGTGTGGGGGGGGGGGGTACTGGGGTTCCTAGAAACCCTTCTACATCCGGGCTACACTCCCAGACCTATTTTATATTTTTATTTGGAAACAGGGTCTCTTAAGCCAGCGCGATCTTCCTGTCTCTGTCTCCCAAATGCGGGGATTACAAGAGTGTGCCACCACGCCCGGCCAGAATGAACCTTTAACGGTGAAATTATTGCTCAGCGAAAGGCAGTCATTGAAATATTTGGGGGCCAAGAGCTTTACTCTTAACTTCTTAACTCTTTTTTTTTTTTGGCGGTACTGGGGATGGAACGCAGGGACATTCTACCTCCGAGTTATACCCCCAGCCCCATTTTATATTCTTTATTTTGAAACAAGGTCTCGGGGAACAGGGTGTCCTACCTCTAAGCTATATTCTCATCCCTCTCTATTTTTTATTTTGAAACAGGGTCCTGCTAAGTTGCTGAAGCTGGTCTCAAACTTGTGAGCTTTCTGTCTCAGCCTCCCAAGTGCTGAGATTGCAGGCGTGCGCCACCACACCCAGCTAATTTCTTTGTCTTAAAACTGCCTTTCCAGTGAGGCATGTTCAAGACCAGCCTGGGCAACTTAATATGACCCAATTTCAAAATAAAAAATTAGCTGGGCATGGTGGTGCATGCTTGTAATCCCAGCATTTGGGTGGCTGAGACAGGAGGATCACAGTTCGTAGACAGCCTCAGATACTTAGTGAGGCCCTTTGCAACTCAGTGAGACCCTGTTTCAAAGTAAGAAATAAAAAATAAGGCTGGGGGTGTAGCTTGGAGGTAAATGTCCCAGGTTCCATCTCCAGTACTGCAAAAGAAAGGAAAGAAAGAAAGGTAGGAAGGAAGGAAGGAAGGAAGGAAGGAAGGAAGGAAGGAAGGAAGGGGACGGAAGGCAGGCAGGAAGGAAGAATGAAAAGGGCTGGGGGTATAGCTCAGAGGTACAGCAGCCCTGGGTTTGATCCCCAGTACTAAAAAAACAAACAAAAATCTGCCTTTCCTGGAAGGGTGTCCTTCCATTCCATCTGTATTGTTAGATTATAAAAGTAATGGTCATGTATTATTTAGGAAATGGAGCTTTTCCATCTTGGAGGGACTGGAGCGGGCTTTCTGACTGCTTTCTCTGCCCTCTTCCTTGAAGCGGGTCCTTTTGACATCTGCTGGAGCTTTCTGCATGGCAGTCTCAGGTCGTTGAGTCTCTGTTTCCTTACCGAGTGTTTGCTAGGATGAATCCATGAGCACAGGACACAAACAGCTCTATCTGTGTTATTTGAAAAACTTTAGACTTAAGAGCCACCAATACTTTGATTGGCTGAAGTCCAGCAAATGGGCCCCAAAGCTAGATAAGAATGGCAGTTTTCGTTAGTTTGAAAGTGAAACTGTTTTGTTCTATGTGTCCTGAATTGGTTTTTCCCTCCGTGTGTGTGTGTGTGTGTGTGTGTGTGTGTGTGTGTGTGTGTGTGTGTGTGTTATTGAGAATTGAACCCAGGGCATTCTACCTCCAACCTCTTTTTTTTTTTTTTTTTTTTTTTAGTACTGGGGATGAAACCCAGGGGCTTTCTATCTCCGGGCTACACTCCCAGCCCTATTTTGTAATTTATTTGGAGACAGGATCTCACTACATTGTGGAGGTCCTCACTAAGTAGCTGAGGGAGGTCTTAAAACTACACGATCCTCGTGTCTCAGCCTCCCAAATACTGGGATTACAAGCATGTGCCACCACTCCCCAGCTACCCCCAACCTTTAAAAAAACATTGTTTTGAAACAGGGTCCCATTAGGTTGCTGAGAATCTTGCTGTTTCTGAGTCTTTCCTCGAATCTGCGATCCTCCTGTCTCAGCCTCCCAGGTACTGGGATTATAGTCGTGCGCCACCACGCCCAGTTTACTATTGCTATTATTTTATTGTCTGTATTAGTTTTCTTTTGCTGCCTGACAACTTGCCACAAGCATAGTGGTTTAAGCAACACCTCCTGGTTATCGTGCAGTACCTGGGGGCAGGAGTCTGGGCGTGGCTCCGCTGGGTCCTCCAGTCAGAGCCTCAGTGTTGGGCAGGGCTCACATCTCATCTGAGGCCCAGGATCCTCTTCCAAGTTCCTGTGGTTGTTGGCAGAATCCACTTCCCAGGAGCTATAGACTCAAGGCAGTGTGCTTCTTTAAGACAGGCAGGGCCTTTTCTGATCTAAGAGTCTTCTCTTAGAAGACTCACCTGCTTAGGCCAGGCCCATGCCAGGATAATCCTTCATTTGAATAAGTCAAGGGATGAAATACTTGGTTGATATCTGCAAACATGTCTTCGCCATTGCCTCATAGCAGAGCCTATTAAAGAAGTGGCGGCCACCATATGCGCGTGGCCCGCACACACTCAGGGGAAGGGGTTGTACGAGAGTCGTTTGAGGTCACCTTAGAATTCTGCCTACCCATCGTCCAAGTTGCACTGAGTCATCACAGGACAATTAGAGAAGAGGGTACGCAAAGAGAAGAGGGTCAAACAATGAGTCCTCCCACGCGGACAGAAGCTCTCCCAGCATGTGGATCTGGCCTTCTGTACATTTCCCATATACAAGTGTGTGTGTGTGTGTGTGTGTGTGTGTGTGTGTGTGTGTACTTATTTTGAAATGGAAACTATTCTTTGACTGACTTTTTTTGTGTGTGTGTGGTACTGGGGGTGGAACCCAGGGGCTTTTCTACCTCCGGGCTATACTCCCAGACCTATTTTATACTTTATCTGGAAACAGGGTCTCACTAAGTTGCTGAGCGCCTCACTAAGTAGCTGAGGCTGGCTTTGAACCTGTGCGATCCTCCTGTCTCAGCTTCCCAAGCACGGGGATCACAAGCGTGTGCCACCACGCCTGGCTTTACTGACTTTTTAAAAACTTTAACAATATTATGAGAGGCTCTGTCTATATCCATACGTAAATCTTTACTGCATCTACCTTAAAGGCTGTAGTACACTCCAATTTACAAAGCCACTGTAATTTTATTTGGATAGTTCAGCATTTAAGGGAAAGAGAAAGTTTTTATTTTTGAACAATTTTAGATGTACAGAAAAATTATGCATATAATACAGAGTTCCCAGCAGGGTGTAGTGGTGCGCGCCTATAATCCTAGTACTTGGGAGGCTGAGGCATGAGGATCACAAGTTTGAGACCAGCCTCCCCAACTTAGCAAAACTCTTTTCCAAAGTTTAAAAATAGCCACGCATGGTGGTACACACTCATTATCCCAGTACTTGGGAGGCTGAGACAGGAGGATTGCGGTTTGCGGCAGCCTCAGCTACTTAGTGAGGCCCTCCACACTTAATGAGACCCTGTTTCAAAAATAAAGAATAAAAAATAGGGCTGGGGTGTAGCTTGGAGGTAGAAAGTTCAATCCCCAAATAGTTGAATAAATAAATAAATAAAAATAAAAAGGGCTGGGGGTGTAGCTCAGAGGTACAGTAAGTACCCCCGGGTTCAACTCCCAGGACCCCCCAAGAAAACAGCAACAATATACATCACAACATCTCCCTGTTACTAACGTCCTAACACCTTGCATTAGCGCAGTATGTCCACCACAACTAATGAACTTCTACTATACAATATCAATCTGGGTAATGCCAGTACTTTATTCAGCTTTCCCTGATTTTTACCCAACATCTCCTGTCTGCTCCAGGATCCCACCCAGAGCACCACACTGTATTTATTTATTTATTTATTTATTTATTATTTTTATTTTTATTTTTTTGGTGGTACTGGGGTTCCTGGAAGCCCTTCTACCTCCGGGCTACGCTCCCAGACCTATTTTATATTTTTGAAACAGGGTCTCTTACGCCAGCGCGGCTGGCTTCGAACCTGCGCGATCCTCCTGTCTCCGCCTCCCAAGCGCGGGGATTACAAGAGTGCGCCACCACGCCCGGCTACACCACACTGTATTTAACCAACCGGTCTCGGTCCCCTCTTGGCTGAGATGGTGTGTCCACCTTTCCTTGTTTGGAGTTGTTCGACCAGCTGTTTTGAGGCAGGTCCTCAGCTGAGGCGAATCTGGCCTTTTTCTCACCGTGCGACTGGGGTTATGTGTGTGGGGAGGAAGCCAGAGAGGTAAGCTGCCACACGCACGCCGCACATTAAGGCACGTGCCCTCTGGTGAGTCATCACCACCGCGGTGGGCCTCCAGGCCCCGGCACGATCCGCCACTAGAGTTACCTTCCCCTTCCTACCATACACGCTTTGGAAGGAAGTGGGGAGTTAGTGCGCAAGTGTGTGTGTGTGTGTGTGTGTGTGTGTGTGTGTGTGTGTGCGTGCAGAACTGGGGATTGAACCCAGGGGCATTCTATCTCAGAGCTACCACCCAGCCCTTTTTATTTTTGTTTCAAAACAGGATCTCACTACATTGCTGACGGTCTTGCTAAACTGATGAGGCTAGTCTTGAACCTGCAATCCTCCAGTCTCAGCCTCCCAAAGACTGGGAATAAAGGCATATGCTATCATGCCCAGCTTACTTACCCTCCCTTTTTTTTTTTTTTTTTTTTTTTGGTACTGGGGGATTGAGCCCAGGGACATTCTACCTCTGAGCTACACCCCAACCCTTTTTTTTTTTTGTGGTACTGGGGTTCCTGGAAGCCCTTCTGCCTCGGGGCTACATTCCCAGACCTATTTTATACTTTTTTATTTGGAAACAGGGTCTCTTAAGCCATGGCTGGCTTCGAACCCATGTGATCCTCCTGTCTCCGCCTCCCAAGCGCGGGGATTACAAGCGTGCGCCACCACGCCCGGCCAATCCTATTTTTTGTTTTTATTTGGAAACAGGGTCTCACTAGTTTGATGACAGTCTCAGTACTTGCTGGGGCTGGCCTTGAACCTGTGATCTTCCTGACTCAGCCTCCCAAATACTGGGATTACAGGCATCTGCCATCACATCCTGTTGCTCCCCCTTTTGGAAGGCGGAGTATCTACACAAATCATTTGAAGTTCTTCTGCATGAGATATTTGTCTCTTTTCTACCACTTATTTATTTAATTGTTAAAATCAGTACTAGCCAGGCGGGCATGGTGGCGCACGCTTGTAATCCCAGCGTTCGGGAGGCTGAGACCGGAGGATCGCGGTTCGTGGACAGCCTCAGCTACTTAGTGAGGCCCTTCACAACTCAGTGAGACCCGGTTTCAAAATAAAGAATAAAAAATAGGGCAGGGGGTGTAGCTCGGAGGTCGAATGCCCCTGGGTTCCATCCTCAGACCCGCAAAAAAAAAAAAAAAAAAGTCAGTACTAGCCAATACCAACTTATTTTGTTGCCCTACGTATTCTCTTTGATTTGGCTTCCGCGTGCCACGGCCACGCTCCATCACTGTGCACTGGCGTTGCTGTCTCCTTCCTCCGGACGCTGCGCGGGGCTGTGGGCTCATGGCGGATACTCTCTGCCCTGACTCCAGAGTCAGCCCTCCGTGACTTGTTGATCCTTGGGTTGTTTCCAGGGTTTCCCCCCACTATTTCTAAACAAAGCTGTAATGAACATCCTTGAGAACACACAAATGGCTGGTGATTTCATCTGAGTTATAAAAAGGCAGAAACTGGAACTTAGACAAAGCTATTAAAAGGTTTTAGACCAAACCCTTTCAGTCTAGCAGGTCCATTGCCTGTAGGACTGGGATTTGTGGGGTTAGTGCAATTGGGCGATGTGACTCTCTCTAAACCTATTTACATATAAGATGAGATTTTGCAAGTCTGGATATAAAAACATGTCTTAGCTGACCAAACCAAATATTGGTGAGGATGTAGGGCAACCAGACGCTCCTTGCTGGCAGGAATGAAAAATGGTACAGACACTTTAGAAAACACTTTGAAGTTTCTTTTCTTTCTTTCTTTCTTTCTTTCTTTCTTTCTTTCTTCCTTCCTTCCTTCCTTCCTTTCTTTCTTCTTTCTTTCTTCTTCTTTTCTTTTCTTTTCTGTACTAGGAATTGAACCCAAGGGCATACTACCTCTGGGCTACAACCCCAGCCCTATTTTATTTTTAGTTTTTTGAAACATGATCTCACTATGCTGCTGATGGTCTTGCTAAATTGCTGAGGCTGGCCTCAAGCCGGAGGTCCTCCTGCCTCCGCCTCTCAAGCACTGGGATTGCATATGTTTGCCACCATGCCTGGCTCAGTTTGGAAGTTTCTAAAGTTAAACATACACTTTCCATGTGACTGACAATTCCAATCTCAGGTATTTTTTCAAGCAAAATAAAAGGTGCTGGGCATGGTCGCACTGCTATGACATTCCTACGCAATATAATCTTATGGGACCACTGTCATATACATGGTTTATCATTGACCAAAATGTCCTTAGGCAGTGAGTGAATGCCCAAGTTGCTAAATTTTTCTCCAGAATTTTTTTTTTTTTTTTTTTTTTTTTATGGTTCTAGGGGTGGAACCCAGGGGCATTCTACCTCTGGGAGACATCCCCAGCCCTAATTTTTTATTCTTTTTTTTTGGTGGTATTGGGGCTCCTGGAAGCCCTTCTATCTCCGGGCTACACTCCCAGACCTATTTTTACATTTTTATTTGGAAACAGGGTCTCCTAAGCCAGTGCGCGCGGCTGGCTTCGAACCTGCGCGATCCTCCTGTCTCCGCCTCCCAAGCGCGGGGATTACAAGCGTGCGCCACCACGCCCGGCTATTCTTTATTTTTGAAACAGGGTTTTACTGAGTTACAAGGGGCCTCACTAAGTAGCTGAGGCTGTCCACAAACTGTGATCCTTTGGTCTCTGCCTCCTGAATGCTGGGATTACAAGCGTGCACCATCATGCCTGGCTCCAGAAAATTTTTTGGTGTGTGTGTGTGTGTATGTGTGTGTGTATGTGTGTTATGGGGACTGAATCCAAAGGCATTCTACTTCTGATCCACAGCCCCAGCCCTATTTTTTTTTATCTTGATACAAGGTCTCACTAAGTTGCTGAGGTCTCTGTCTCCAGATTACTGAAAGTATAGGTATGCACCACCACACCAGGTTGCCATTTATTTATTTGTTTATTTATTTTGGTGGTACTTTCTACCCAGGGGCTTTCTACCTTGGGCTATACTCCCAGACCTATTTTATACTTTATTTGGAAACAGGGTCTCACTGAGTTGCTGAGAGCCTCACTAAGTAGCTGGGGCTGGCTTCGAACCTGTGGTGCGATCCTCTGTCTCTGCCTCCCAAGCGCAGGGATTACAAACCTGCGTCACCACGCCCGGCTCCTAGGTTGCCTTTTTAAAGAAAGGGAGGAAGGGCTGTGAAGCGGGGAAGTGTTGTGTGCCTTAGGAGTGCTTAGGATTTCAGGAGCTAAAAGTCCTGGGTCTGCACCCCACCCCCGTCACTCATCAGCTTTGGGCAGCTTTGCCAGCTCTCTGAAGGCTTTGGTTTTCTCATCTGCAAAGTGAACCTTCCACTCGTGCTCGCTCAGGGTTGCGTGAGGGCGGAGGCAGTGCACATGGGCGCTTCGCTGCAATTTTTATTCTACCAGGTCAGCAGTACTCAGGAGCAGCGTACTCCCACGTTGACACGGAGAGGCAGCGGGCCTGCTAGGGTCAGGCATTACAGTGCAATTGTCACCTGCTAAGATTTCCTATCTGACTGAGGTAGGTGCCCTACCCAGGTACCAGGTAACTGGACTTTAAAAGATCCTAAATATGTATTTATTAATTTTTTCGTGGTACTTGGGATAGGATCCAGGGTGCTCTATCACTGAGCTAGATCCCCTGTTCCTGAAGGTCTCACTTAGTTACCGAGGTTGTCCTCGAACATGCGATCCTCCTATCTCTGTTTCCCAAATATTAGGTTTACAGGATGTGAAACCATGTCCAGCTTTATTTTTTTGTTGGAGATAGTCTCACTAAGTTGTCCAGGCTGGCCTTAGAATTTTGATCCTCCTCCCTCAGCCTCCAGGGTAGTTATATTAAAATTCCTTTATAATAAATTTATTTATATTTTATATTATAAATAGAAATGCATATCTATAATATAAATAAATACATATGTAAATTTTTCTCCTAGGAAAAAACAAGGATTTTCCCACACTTCCCGAAGCAAAACCCGCTGGGCAGATAAAGCTCAAACTCTTCACAAATAATTTCCTTCTTGGCACTGAGGGTGTAGCTCAATGGCAGAGTGCTTGCTTAGCATGTGGGAGACCCTGAGTTCAATCCCCAGCACTGCACAGACAACAGAAAACAACCCACCTCTGCGCTGAGGCCAGATCTGGCATATTTCAACCCCCAGGTATATACCTGGTGCTGAGTCTAAAAATCACAAGTGATTGGAAGAGAGTCAGAGCTAGGTCATCCTGAGCCGGAGCATGTTTCTGGAGGTGGTGAGTTCTGAGTGTTTGCCTGTGCTTAAAAAAAAACTAAAATGCAGATAGAGCCATTATTTTACCTGGAACTCAAACATGAAATGTTTTACCTTTGCTGTCTTCGCGTACTTTATACTGTGCACATCGACTCCTCACATCTGTTCTCATTTCTAATTGTCCCCAGACCCAGCAACCATACCTACCCCAGCAGGTCTTTAAACTTAACACCAAAGAATGCGCCGCTCCCTCCTGCTCCCGCCTGCCCTCCCCACCTCAGGGCGCAGTGTCTCCAGGAGGAACCCCTCATCCCGAAAGCCCGTCTCAGTTGTCCATGAGAACAGCTCCTGAAGGCTGATCTGTGACCCCAGGTTTCACCCACTCCTGGAGAGATGAGCTAAGTAAGAACAGCATAGTTTTATAAAGCTAAATGGACCGTATACCTTTGTGTGTGGTGGTGGTGGTGGTGGGGGTCGTGTACAATGCTGGGGATTGAACACAGGGCCTGGGACACAGCTGGCAAGCACTCTCCACGCAACCACACCCCTGTAGTCCATTTTTAACTCTTTTTACAATTTACTTTTATACTTTTCTTAGTTCATTGCAGTCCTACCTCCTAGTGAGAGTCAAAGTGATACAACCATGCATGCATATATCACTTGCTATCTTTCCTCAATACACATTTTTAGTTTTCGGTGGTACTGGGGATTGAACTCAGGGACATTCTACCTCTGACCTATAGCCCCCGCCATCCTTCTAAAATTTTTTTTTTTTTTTTTTTTTTTGGTGGTGATACTGGGGTTCCTGGAAACCCTTCTACCTCCGGGCTACACTCCCAGACCTATTTTTTAAATATACTTTTTTATTTGGAAACAGGATCTCTTAAGCCAGTGCTTGCAGCTGGCTTCGAACCTGCGTGATCCTCCTGTCTCCACCTCCGAAGCTCGAGGATTACAAACGTGTGCCACCGCGCCCCCGTCTGTTTGTTTGTTTGTTTTAAACCAGTCTCACTATGTTGCTGAAAGCCATGCTAAGTTGCTGAGGCTGGTTTCAAACCTGTAAGCTTCCTGTCTCAGCCTCCTAAGTACTGAGATTATAGCCTTGTGCCTGGGGATGAAACCCAGGGGCATTCTACCTCTGAGCTACACCCCCGACTCTGTTTTTTTATTTTGAAACAGGGTCTCACTGAGTTGCAAAGTAGCTGAGGCTGGCCGTGAACTGTGATCCTCCTGTTTTAGCCTCCTGAATGCTGAGATTGCACACATGTGCCACCACACCCAGCTCACCTTTGTGTGTGTGTGGGGGGGGGGGTTCTGGGGAATGAACTCAGGGACATTCGACCTCTGAGCTACACCCCCTGCCCTATTTTTTATTCTTTATTTTAAAACAGGGTCTCACTAAGTTGCGGAGGACCTCAGTAGCTGAGGCTGTCCACCAATGGTGATCCTCTGGTCTCAGCCTCCCGAATGCTGGGATTACAAGCATGCGCCACCATGCCCGGCTGCCCAGCTCACTTTTAACTCTTAAATTATGTTCTCTTTTGTTCTTTGTTTTTAGATATTCATGGTACTTAGTGAAAGTAGATGGAAGTTAGGTGTGTGTGTGTGTGTGTGTGTGTGTGTGTGTGTGTGTGTGTGTTGGGGATTGAGCCCAGGGGCATTCTATCCCTGAGCTACTCCTCCTCCAGTCTTTTTTATTTTTTATTTTGAAATAGGCTCTCACTAAATTGCTGAGGCTGTCCTCAAACCTGTGATGCTCCCGTCTCAGCCTCCCAAGTAGTGAGATTACTAATCTTACTCAGCAAAGTAGATATTGACAAATTTGCACTGGTTGATATGTATACATTTTGAGATTTTCTTTCTTTTTTTTTTTTTTTTTTTTTTTTTTGCGGGTCTGGGGATGGAACCCAGAGGCATTTGACCTCTGAGCTATACCCCCTGCCCATTTTTTTTTTTTTTTTTTGGTGGTACTGGGGTTCCTGGAAGCCCTTCTACCTCCGGGCTACACTCCCAGACCTATTTTATATTTTTATTTGGAAACAGGGTCTCCTAAGCCAGCGCGCGGCTGGCTTTGAACCTGCCTGATCCTCCTGTCTCTGCCTCCCAAGTGCGGGGATTACAAGCGTGCACCACCACGCCCAGCTCTGCCAAATTTTTTACTCTTTATTTTGAAACAGGGTCTCACCGAGTTGCAGAGGGCCTCACTAAGTAGCTGAGGCCGTTAGCAAACTGCGATCCTCTGGTCTCAGCCTCCCAAATGCTGGGATTACAAGCGTGCGCCGCCACGCGCGGTTTATTTTGAGATTTTCCTGGTCTGAAAACTCCAGAGTCTGGGACCCACCTGGAAGAGGAGCGCAGCGCAGGAGCTAGGGGGAGGAGTGCCGGGAGCAGTTGCTATAGCCATCGCGCTCCCTTCAGATGAGTCATTTCACTTCACTCCTTCCTTCTGGCAACCGTACTTCCATTTGATGGATGAGGAGAGTGGAGCTTCTAGAGGTCTTGTGACTCACCCAAGGGCGCTCCGCTAGGAAGAGGGAGAGGAAAGGCTGGGTCTGAACCCACCGGAAACTAGATCGTCCTCCACCGAACAGTGCCTGTTTCTAAACTCACACACACACAGGGAGATCCAGAAAACATCTAACCTGAAGTACTAGCGGAGCCTTATTCAAAAGCCACCAGGAACTGGGCGTGGTAGCGCACACCTGTAGTCTCAGGACTTGGGAGGCTGAGACAATTTAGCAACCTAGTGAGACTTTGTTTCAAAAGAAAATAATAAAATCCGGCTAGGAGTGTAGCTTGGTGGTAGAATGCCCCTGAGTTCAATCTCCAGTGACAGACAGACAGACACACACACACACACACACACACACACACACACACACACCACAAATAAATACATTCATAAATCAAGAGCAGTCCTTCCATCCACTAACCATAGAGACAGAGAGACGTGCAGTATGGCATCCTTTGATGGCTTCTCTTCTAATAAACGCAACAGCTAAAATTATGAAAGTGTTAAGTGCTGGAAAAAATTAGAGACAAGCTGTTTCCTAACTCTAAGGGACGGGGCAGGACCTGAGCACGCAGCTGCCCTCTTCAGACGGGTCTCCGGAGCAGGGACCAGGACGCGCAGTGGCCGCCTCATTCCCAAATGTGGGGGAAAGTGGCAGCTTAGGGAAAAACAAGAGTGACTAAGGCTGGAAGAACCGGTGAGTAAAGATGAAGAAACAATTCCGCACGGCTCCGCTAACTCATGAATCAAGGGGGATCACGCCATCTCCAAAGACCAGCCAGGTTACAGAAATCAAAGAGAAGGATGAGCTATTTAATGTGCATTTAAAAGTGAGACGACAGCCACAATGAAGAGGGTGCTGAGAGCTGACAGGAACAGGCGGACCCACTGTGAAAAATCACCTCCCCAGAGAAAGGGGCCAGACCCAGGTGGGGGTGGGGTGCTGAGACCCCGAAACAGTGAGGAAATTGGACGAAACCTCAGGAAAGGTGCGGGGAGGGGGCGGGGAGATGCGGCTGGACCTGGCCCCAGTGGGAGCTGCAACGGAACCTTGTGTCCGGGCTTCTGTTTCTTCTTCCACAACCTACCTTCCCTCCTCCCTCTGCCTCAGGAAGACAGGATGACAATTTGCAGAAGTAAACAGTCTCCACAGACATCGCAAGGCGTCAACACTAGCTGGATGGGTTTGATTTGGGGCTGTGGCAGAGGGGCGTTAATTGTCCCCAAGCAACCAGTCCTAAGGCATATAAGTCCTGGGGACAGGGCAGCCACTCCCGGCCTCGTCCCTGTTGCCCCCCTGCCACACAGAACACAAGCAGTCCAAGTTTTAGTCTGACATGCTTTTCAGAATTGCCTACTGGCTTTATTTATTTATTTATTATAGTACTAGGGATTGATCCCAGAGGCATTCTACCTTCGAGCTACACCCACTGCCCTTTTTATTTTTTATTTAGAAAGAGGGTTTCTCCGTAGGTTGCTAAGGCTGGTCTCAAGGGCTCAAACCTATGATCCTCCAGTCTCAGCCTCCCAAGTACTAGAATTACAGAATTATAGGCATGATTTTTTTTTCCCAGTACTGGGGATTGAACCCAGGGGCATTTTACCTCCGAGCTACACTCCCAGCCCTATTTTTTTATTTTTGAAACAGGGTCTTACTAAGTTGCAGAGGACCTCACTAAGCAACAAAGGAGGGCTGCGAACCTGTGATCCCCCTGTCTCAGCCCCCAAACACTGGGATTACAAGCGTGCGCCACCACCCGGCTGCCTGCTCGTTTTAAATGGGCTAAAGGGAAGTAATATAAGACACCCGTTTTGGAACCATCCACCTGTCCACTGATTATACAGCTGAGTGGGTGACGGGAGGGCGCCCCGGGCTCCTCACTCCGCCGCCACCCTCTTACCCTCGCATTTATTCATTTAGCCCTTATGGACATCAAGCACAGACCATGGGCAGGGCAGATTTTGACAACCAAATTGTAGTTCTGGAAGAGAATGTGCCGATTTTAGGAAAGGTGATAAACTATTTCAGGGTTTAAAAAGAAGTTATTATTGTATTATTGTCGCTCCCCACGACCCTGGTACTGAGGATTCAACTCAGAGGGCATTCTACCTTTGAGCTACACCCCCCAGCCCTTTTTTAAAAAATTTTGTTTGTTGTTTTTTTTTTTTTTTTTTTTTTGGTGGTGGTACTGGGTTCCTAGAAGCCCTTCTACCTCTGGGCCACACTCCCAGACCTATTTTTTATTTTTGGAAACCTTTTTTTTTATTTTAAAATAGCATCTTGGCCGGACCTGGTGGCGCACGCTTGTAATCCCCGCACTTGGGAGGCTGAGGCAGGAGGATTGTACAGCTTCGAAGCCAGCCTCAGCTACTTAGTGAGGCTCTCAGCAACTTAGTGAGACCCTGTTTCCAAATAAAATATAAAATAGGTCTGGGAGTGTAGCCCGGAGGTAGAAAGCCTCTGGGTTCCACCTCCAGTACCACCAAAACAAAAACAAAAAACCCCAGCATCTTGCTAAGTTGCTGAGGGCCTTGCTAAGCTGTGGAAGCTGGCTGCAAACTTGTGATCCTCCTGTCTCAGCCTCCCAAGTACTAGAATTACAGGTGTGTACCACTGCGCCCAACTTTATTATTGTCTTTTAAGGCAGTATACCACATCTGGAGGGTGAAAGGCTGACTGGCTAACAGAGCAGCAGTTCGTTTTCGGTTTGTAGGTGCACATTAAGAACCCACCTGTGAACCAAGGTCAGCCTTTTACCTTCAGATCTGCTGGCAGTGAAGGATGACCCGGGGAGAGGCACCCGTGCAGAAGTGTGGGTGACAGGAAGGTGATCCACCCGCTCCTGCAGCTTCCTTGGGACCTCCTGGCTGCTCAGTCTCCTAGACGTACCTCTCTCTCTGATGGAGTGCTTCTGAGACCCTATGGCTTTATGACTTGGTAGCTTGTGACAGGCAGCTTTGACGATGTCCCAGCGTCGGGTGCTCCATGTCCATCAGAGGAACAGTGGCTGCTGCGTTTTGAATAAGCTATATAATTCCCTGGTGTGGAAGGCATGGCCTTGCTCCAGAACCCTGGGGGTTGTGATTCTTCTTGGGGTTTTCCAGAAACTCTCTGTAGTATCTGTTCTCCCCCATAGATGACTCCAATACCACAGGGCCACTTCTAGCACAGCCTGTACCTGCTGCCGAGTTCTTTCTTGCTCTGGGCCCCACTGAGAGCTGACAGCCTTCCCTGTCATTAAGTAAATGGGTTGGAACAATATCTTCAAGTGTGGCGCTTGCTGTCTCCAGAATCCAAAAAAAAAGTCTACCAGGCAGACTCTGAGGCAGTCCCAGATGATCCTTGCTTCCTGACATTCACGCCCTGATATATTCTTCTCCCCTTGAGTGGGGACTGGAACTGGGAGCTTGCTTCTTTTTTCTTTTTTCTTTCTCTTTTCTTTTTCCTTCCTTCCTTCCTTCCTTCCTTCCTTCCTTCTTTCTTTCTTTTTTTGTGCTCAGAATGAACTCAGGGGCATTCTACCTCCAAGCTCTGCCCCTGGCCCTATTTACTATTTTAATGTTGAAACAGAGTCTCCCTAAGTTGCTGAAGGTCTTCTTGCTAGGTTGCTGAGGCTGGCCTAGAATCTGTGATCCTCCTGTCTCAGCTTCCCAAGTTCTGGCATTACAGGTGTGTGCCATCACCAAGCTAACAGCAGCTGGTATCTTGCTTTCAATGAAGAGAAAAAGGCAGATGTGATGGGATGCACTTCTAAGGTCAGGGTGTAAAAAGACAGTGGCATTTGACTTGGGTCTCTCTCTCTCTCTCTCTCTCTCTCTCTCTCTCTCTCTCTCTCTCTCCCCCCCCCAACCCCCCACCGGCTGCCATGTTTCGAGGACCCTGAGAGCACCTGTGAAGGACCAGGTCTCCAGCAAGTGCAGTGCAGCACACCTTCTAAGGCTGCAGCAGCCATGGATATAGTCTTGGAAGCAGATGCTCCGGTTTTGGCTGAACCTGGAGGCGACAGCAGACCTGACGGATACCTGGACTGCAGCCTCCTGAGTCTCAGGCCCCGGTCCCTCCACCAGGTCCCTGACCTTGGCATAGCACACTGCAGGGCATGAGAATTCAATCTTCCCTGGAGTCCAGTTCCTCTTATAATTAAGTTCTGGTCCTTAGTTTTCTCTGCCCTCTGGTACAGACGTGAGTCTCTTTCTATGCTGCCAGAGATAGCCTCAAGCTTTTACACTTTGCCTTATATTGGTGATTAATCATTCTGGGCTTTTCATTGTCTTTCTCCAATGGATCAATGCCCCTGCCATGCCTCGGCCACAGCCAGCTCATTCTGCAATCTTTACAAACACTACTTATGCAGAACCAACCAAATGCTGAATATACTGCAGCCTCAAGTACCTTAACATCCACCCGTGTTCAATCCCATTCAGGACCAATGAAAGTTTTAGTGGTTGCCCCCTAAGCATGGGGGGGGGGGCTTTCAGCATCCCACTTGCCAGGAGTAATGGGATCCCCGTACCAATCAGCCAACAAGTGATACAGCTCCCAAATTCCATTTTTGAGCCTGCTGTCTTAGGCCAATCAACTGCTGAAGGTCAGGTTTCCTGGGAAACAGACTCGAGGCAGAGCTCTGCTTGCAGGCAGCCTATTGAGGAGTTGTTTGGGGAACGATACCTGTGAGGGGAGGAAAGGAAGCAAAACCAGGTGGAGAGAAGTTGAACGGCGACCACAGAGGCAACAGGGGCTTTAATGGGAAGAGCAGGAGCTGGGATGGCCCTGTGGAGGTGTGCGGTCCAGGCAGGAAGGCCAGGATCTCAGGCCCTCCATTGACCCATTACCGGGAGCAGGATGCCCCAAGGAGGGGGCATCTTTGGTGGAGGGAGGTCCCTGCAAGGGACTCCATTGTGAGCAGTCAGCCACCAGCACCTTGTAGTGGCAAAGGGTGTTCAGTCCTTAAGCGGATCTGGCGGGGGATCTCCACATCCTTTTGTATTCATTCCCCTTCTATAGACGAGTAAAATCAAGGTACAGGGAAGATAAGGAACCTCCCCAGCCAAGAAGCTAACTGAGCCAGAGCTCATATTCTTCTGGTTTGGCACAGTGTGATCCCCTGCGGTGAGGTTGGCCTCCGTGTGGCAGGGGCAGCTCACACATGGTTAATCAACCCCCGAGCTCTGTAAGCATGGCAGAGCACCGTGGGTACTTGGTTCACCTGGATGTGGTCAATGATGGGAGAATCTGTGTCTAAACCCTTAAGTTTAGCATTACCGACTGTATTTTTAAACATGTGTAGCAAAAATTCAGTACTTTTGGGGGGGCCACGAACTCCATGTCCAGCCCCTCTGTTTGCCCCGGGCACACCTATCAATTCTAGCTTTATAAAGCTGGAATGGCACACATTGCTTCTTTAAAGGGACATCTTGCAGGACCTTGGTGCCTGTTTGGACGTGTACATCCTTGATAATCTGGGCGGCTTCATGGTATGTTCTTAAGGCAAACATGAAGCTCTCACCCTCTTGATTTATATGATTGAGGGGTTTTCTGGGTCGACAGGAGTGAACTGTTTTCACAAATCACCTCAGGCCACTTCCAGGAAGAGCCAGAGCCCAGATTCCTCCCTGCCATGCTCGGATGCCTCTTCAGAAGGAGGAGCAATAGAAGCCTTTCCCAGCCTGGGATCGTGGCCAAGTCCGAGAGCAACTTAGAGATGCAAGTCCTGTTTCTGGTATTCCCAGATCTCCATCTTGGTGGTCCTTTCCTCACCTTTTAGAGTCTCTTTCCCAGACCCTGAGGCCGTGGATGAGCAGTCCAGGCTTAGGAATAAAGAAGACAGTGTTGTCCAACGGCAAAGGTATGGGCGGCGTGGAGGCACAGAAGAGGCTGGTGCCACCGGAAAAGAGCAAATCTGTGAGGACAACCAGAGGGGGATGGGAGGGAGAACAAGGCTAAGGCCAACCAGCGAGGCCTCCAGCAGTCAGGCGGGGACTTCTGAACTCTCTTTGTAGGGAGCGGTGGGTTCTGAGCATGGGGGTGGGGGTGGGGTTGGAACGATGCCCAAAAGGTCGTTCCAGGAAGATTGGACGTGCTCCCGGGGCTGAGGATGATCAAGCAGAGACAGCAACTAGAGGCAGAGAAATCTGTTAGGAGGTCATTGCAAGTTCAGGAAGGTAAAGGAAGCAGAGACAGTGAGCTTAGGAAAGAAAGAATAGTGGAGTAGACATTACAAAGGAAGAAATCAAGAATCCAGATACACTGACGTGGTCATCTCAGAAGATATCAACATGAAGACAGGATTCAGGTGAGTTAAGCCAAGAGTTCTCTGAGGATGAGCTCCATCAAGGACTTTCCCTGGAGCAGGCAGCAGAAACTGCTTGTGTGTGTTTGTGTGTACGTGTATGTTACTGGGGATTGAACTCAGGGAGTTCTACCTCTAGGCCACACTCCCCTATCCCTATTTTGTTTTGAAACAGGGCCTCACTGAGTTGCTGAGGCTGGCCTCAAACCTGCGATCCTTGGATCTCAGCCTCCCAAATAGTGGGATTGCAGGCATAAGGCCTCATACCTGGCTCAGAAATTTCTTTTGCACAGTGGAAATCTGAGCACCCACAGGACAACTAACATCATTTGTACAGGAGGGTGTGTGGGCACAGGACTGTGCCTTTGTCAAGCTGGGTAAGAATTTTACTTAACAACACAGCTATGACACTTGCTATGTTTTCAGCCCTGTCTCTTTAAGAATATCAGCTCAAGCCTGGTGAGGTGGCCCAGGCCTGTAATCTCAGTACCTAGGAGGCTAAGACAGGAGGATTACAGGTTCACCGACAGCCTCCAGCAATGCAGCAAGACTCTCGGCAACCTAGGGAGAGAGATCCTTGTCTTGGTCAACATCTTCACTGCTATAATCCAAGAAAACAGACCCCACAAAAAACACTTAAGGCCGGGCGTGGTGGCGCACGCTTGTAATCCCCGGGCTTGGGAGGCAGAGACAGGAGGATCGCGCAGGTTCGAAACCAGACGCGCTGGCTTAAGAGATCCTGTTTCCAAATAAAAAAGTATAAAAATAGGTCTGGGAGTGTAGCCCAGAGATAGAAGGGTTTCCAGAAACCCCAGTATCACCAAAAACAAACAAACAAAAACCAAAAAACAAAAAACACTTAAGATCTCCCTGTCATGCCAGGTTACAGTATGGTCTGGTTCAATCTAGTTCTGACTGATTTTGATCCGGCCCTGGCTGGTTTGATCAGGTGCAGACTGGTTTGATCCAGATCTTGCCAGCTCAATCTGGTTTGATTTGGTTTATATCTGTTTGATCCGGTTCTATCAGGCTCTGACCAGTTTGATCTGTCTCAGACCGGCTTGGTCTGGCGCATCTGGTTCAGACCCACTCAATCTGATTTGGTCCGGCTCACTCTGGTCCTAACCAGCTTGATCCGGTCTGAACCGGGTTTGACCCGGTTGTCTCCTGTTGGATCTGGTCCTGACTGGTTTGATCTAGTTTTACTTTTCTGACCGGCTTGATCCAGTCTTATCTGGCTCTGACCGGCTTGCTCCAGTTCTGACTTGTTTGATCTGGTTCTGGTCAGATTGAGCTGGTTCCAACTAGCTTGATTCGGTTCTGACTGGTTCAATCATGTTTGGTCTGGTATGATCCGATTCTGACTAAATTCAGTGAAGTATTGAACTAAGAAAAAGCAATCTATCCCCCCCCACAAATATTTTTCCAGAATTTTTTGTACCCATATGACCTGCATATATGCTCTGCCTCACAAGACAGACAGTGGATGTTTTGCAGCTAAGGATTATTGTCTATAGGGAAGACTTCCCCCCACCCCCAATGCCAGGGCCTGCCTGACACAGACCTAAAGTCTCTCCAGAGTCTGACACTAACGGTGTTTTCGCCCACACTTGTCCTTTTACACTGGAAGCTCTTGGAAAGCCTGACTTGGTGTCCACAGGGCCGACCACAGCTGTCTGTATATTGCGTTTCACACCATAACTAGTACATGCCATGAACTCTTCCTTCTCCCCATCCTTGCTTCTTCTCATGAACTCCTTCTCCATCTTTTGCATTTCACTCAAAAGTCAGCTCCTTAGCTGGGCATGGTGGTACATGCTTGTAATCCCAGTACTGAGGAGGCTGAAACAGGAGGTTCACGGCCAGCCTTGGCAGCTTGTTGAGATTTTCCTCAACTTACTGAGACCCTTTTTCCAAATATAAAGTAGAGATGGGTGTATAACTCAGAAGAATAATGCCTCTGGGTTCAATTCCTAGGAATAGGACAAAAAAAAAAAAAAAAGGGTCAACCCCTTAGTGAGGCCTCCTTCTCTAACCTCAACCCCCTGGTAGAAGGATGTCATCTCACAAGGTTAATGAAGAGAATCCTTCGGTGTGCAGAACTTTATTTCATTTCTCTTTTTTTTATGTGTGGTACTAGGGGTCGAGCCCTGTGGCAGTCTTCCTCTGAGCTACCACCCCCACCCCTTTTTATTTTATTTTGCAACATAATCTTATTAAGTTTCAGAGGGCCTTGCTGCAAGGCCGGTGGTGAACCTTCGATCCTCCTGACTCAGCCTCCCAAGTACTAGAGTTACCTGTGTGCACCACCAGGCCTAGCTTTAGTGTACAGAGCTTTAGACGTGCACCTGCTTGTCCATTTTGTGAGCCAAGACATGTATCCAGGGATAAGAACATAGACAGATTTGTGGGCAGGGGTGGTTGGTTTGTTTTATTGGTCAAGTGTTTAGAAAAGAAAATTATTGAAAGATTAGGGACAGTTGGGCGTGGTGGCACACGCTTGTAATCCCAATACTTGGGAGGCTGAGACAGGAGGATCGCAGGTTCAAAGTCAGCCTAGGCAGCTTATTGAGGCTCTGTTTCCAAATAAGAAATAAAATTGGGCTGAGGGTATAACTTGGAGGTAGAATGCCTCTGGGTTCAATCCCCAGAACCACAAAATAAATAAAAAATAAGAAAGAATGAAATAGAGCTGGGGGTTATAGCTCAGAGGTAGAATGCCCCCGGGTTCCATCCTGAGTACTAGGAAGGAAGGAAGGAAGGAAGGAAGGAAGGGATTAGGGACAAGGTGATCTAGGAAAGAGATGGGTAGATGAAACGATGGGACTATGCATGGCGATCATATGCAGGTTAACACCCATCATCAGGTTAACACCATGGAAGAGATGCTCTGCAGTCGAGTAGAATGTCGCAGGTAGAGGACGTCAGTGGCCTCTACCATCAGCCACGCCAGTCCTGGCATAGCTGTTCAAGAGCAGAGCAGACATGGTGGCAGGGGTAAAAGCAATGCCCGGGGCCAACGGCATGAGCGCCCACTCAGCAAGGCTGATGTAGCTACCGCTACTGCCAAATGACCCACTCGTGGCAGCACACAGCAGCACTGAGGCCTTATGCGGCCCCGCCATTCCAAGGGGCCCAGCAGAACTCAGTGGGAAACTGACCACCCTGGAACCCTTCCACTCTGGAGGAGCAATGGACTGACATTACTAGATCATTTGTGCATGGATTTATCTTTCCTGATTTCGAGGCTCAACTAGTCCTGGAATCTGGGAGCTTACAGTGTTTGATTCACAGGAACAGAGTCTCACTCACGTGATATCAAACCACAAAGGAGCTGTGGCTGCGGAGATGTGATCATGGGATCCACGGGCCCAGGGACCTGCTGCAGCATCACAGGCTTCTGGTCCCACCGAAGGATGAAGTGGTCTTTCTTAGGTACAGCTCAGGTTCCAGCGTGGAGATGATGTCCTACAAAGTTGGAAGGCCATCCTCCAGGAAATGGCCATTATACGGTGCTGTGTCCTAAGTCTGTGGGCTCCATGGATCCAGGAACCAAGGGGTAGAAGGAGGCGTAGACTGGCTCTGTTACTCCCAGTCATCTTCACTCTAGAGGCCCAGAGGTCTTGGCTTCTAGAAGGTTCTTTCTATCAGAAACACAGTTACCCAATTAAACTTTGCTGCATGGTCACCTCACGCTTCTTGTGCCAAGAGACCAGAAGACAAGAAAAGGACTCACCGTCCTGGCAGGGATAATTGACCGTGATTACCAGGAGAGGAGGAGGAAGGACAGCTGCTATAAAATGGTTGCAGAGAAGAACACACTTGACCTCAGCTGCTCCCCTGGTGGATCGCTTCAAAACCTCTGTCCAGTACTGACAGTCAGTGGAACATGCAGCAGGCGCGGCCAGAGATGGAGAGAGCAACCTGACAGCAGACGACACGCTAAGCCCATGAAGGGAGTCAAGAATAAACACGGAGGACGCTCACCTGTAATCCAGTACTTGGGAGGCTGGGACGGGAGGATTGTAGAGTTAAGGCTAGCTTCAGCAACTCTGTGAGACCCTGTTTCAAAATTAAAAAATAAAATAGAGCTCGAGGTATAGCTCGGTAGTAGAATGCTCCTAGGTGTAATTCTCAGTACTACTACCACCAAAAATAAAAAAATAAATAAGTCAATAATAAACACAGAGGGTATAGCATGTGTGTAAGTGGTGGTGTGGGAAATCGGCCAGTTGGTGTCCTACTACCTACTTCTCCTTCTTCTTTTTTTTTTTTTTTTTTTTTTTTTTTTTTTTTTTGCAGTACTGGGGATGGAGCCCAGGGACATTCTACCTCTGAGCTATACCTCCAGCCCTAATTTTTTCCTTTATTTTGAAACAGGGTCTCGCTGAGTTGCACAGGGCCTCACTAAGTAGCTGAGGCTGTCCGCGAACCGCGATCCTCCTGTCTCAGCCTCCCGAATCCTGGGATTACAAGTGTGTCCACCACGCCTAGACCTACTACCTCCTTGTTTTATGTTTCCCCAGAAGAAGAATCCCGGAGCAGTTTCCGGATGGGGCAAACTTGTGGATCTGAGCACAGGGGCAGATCCTGCGGACACGTAACTGCGCCCTTTCAGAATGGAGCTTTCCTTCCCCAGGCTTCCAGAAATGATGGGTGCTGCTCCCTCAAGGCTCAGTTCCTCTCCAGGCCTTCTTGCTCTCAGCCAGAGGAAGCTTCTTTGCCCAGAGTTCTCTCTCTCTCTATCTCTGTCTGTCTCTTTCCTCTTCCCTTCCCTTCCCTTCCCCTCTCCTCTCCTCTCCTCTCCTCTCCTCTCCTCTCCTCTCCTCTCCTCTCCTCTCCTCTCCTCCTCCTCCTCCTCCTCCTCCCCCTCCCCCTCCCCCTCCCCTTCTTCTTCTTCTTCTTCTTCTTTCTCTCTCTCTCTCTCTCTCTCTCTCTCTCTCTCTCTCTCTCTCTCTGCATCCTGCATCTAATGGACTTGTCAATGAGGAGGTGAAATTGCTCAGCCCTTGACTTGAACTGGGACAACTCTGAAGGGCCACCCCAGAGCCAGGGCCCTCCTTAGACTCTGCGAGCCTCTCCTGTAACTGCCTCACGGTTCAGCTCCCTCCGCCCAGTCTTGTGTCCCTCCCCTTCACTGGCACAGTCCCTGAGGACACCGCCACTTCTGCCTCCAAATCTGTTTCCCATAGAGCCCAACCCTTCCACACTAAACAGTATGAAAACTAAGTGAATTCACATCTGGGAAAGGTTGGAATGGTACCCGACCCTCGTAAGCATCGCGCAAGCTCTTACGAGCACTACCCTCTCCTGTTCTCAGTGTGTTCTGCCGCTTCACTCTGAAACCCAGGTTAGTTCTATTACTGCTGCCGTGTGTCGCAGTGCTCCACCGTGGGGCCCAAGGAACACTGATGATAATTGAAGCGATTTTTAGGTATTTTGGGAAGAAGGCTGACAAATGTTTATTTTAATTGTTCTTTTTTTTTAAACTTGTTTTGAAACAATTTTAGATTCATAGGAGTTTACAAAGAAATGCACAGGGAAGCCGGGCATGGTGGCGCACGCTTGTAATTCCAGCATTTGGGAGGCTGAGACCTGAGGATCGCGGTTCACGGACAGCCTCAAGCTACTTAGGCCCTCTGCAACTTAGTGAGACCTTGTTTCAAAATAAAGAATAAAAAAATAGGGCAGGGGGTGTAGCTTGGAGGTCAAATGCCCCTGGGTTCCATCCCCAGACCCTAAAAGAAAGAAAGAAGGAAAGAAAGAAAGAAAGAAAGAAGGAAAGAGAAAGAAAGAAAGAAGGAAGGAAGGAAGGAAGGAAGGAAGGAAAAGAAAAGAAAAGAAAAGAAAAGAAAAGAAAAAAGAAAAGAAAAGAAAAGAAAAGACGCACAGGGAAATTCCATGCACCCTACTCTCAAGCTCCCCCAATGCTAAGATTAATATAATCAATATACAACCATAGTGCTGTATCAAGAGCCGGGCATTGTGGCACACACCTGTAATCCCTGTATCTGGGAGGCTGGAACAGGAAGGTTGCAGGTTTGAGGCCAGATGTAACAATTTAGCAAGGCTCTGTTTCACAATAAATAAAGGACTGGGGGTGTAGCTCAGAGGTACAATGCCCCTGGGTTTAATCTCTAGTGCAAAAAAAAAAGTATCATATGGAAACCAAGATATAGATACTGGTATAATCCATAGAACTCATTTGGATTGCATTTGTTGTGTGTGTGCATGTGTGTGTGTGTGTGCGTGCGAGTGTGTGTGTGTGTGTGTGTGTGGTTGTATGTACCTTCACAATCTGTGTAGCCTGTATAACTATCCCCACAGCCATCACACTCAACGGTCTCATCACCCCGGGACTCCCATGTCGTGTTTTATTAGCACGCTCATCTGCTCTTCCTTATCCCTCAACTTTGTTGTTCCACTCTGCGTGCCCTTTCTAAAGTCTTGTCCCCCCCCCTTTTTTTTTTTTTTTTGAGTGTGTGTGGTACTGATTGAACCTCTGGACATTCTGCCTCTGAGGAGCTGCATCAGCCCTATTTTATTTTTTATTTTGAAACCGGGGCTTGCTAAGCTGCTGAGGCCGTGGGTCCTACTGTTGCAGCCCCCCA
Organism: Muscardinus avellanarius; assembly: GCF_963383645.1. Taxonomy (NCBI): domain Eukaryota; kingdom Metazoa; phylum Chordata; class Mammalia; order Rodentia; family Gliridae; genus Muscardinus; species Muscardinus avellanarius. The sequence continues at coordinate 219,250,357 of NC_137786.1, forward strand.
AGTGCTGGAATGACAGGCAAGTATCACCATGCCTTGCTAAAACTCTTGTCTTTTTTTTGTTGGTGGTGGTGGTACTGGGGTTCCTGGAAGCCCTTCTATCTCCGGGCTACACTCCCAGACCTATTTTTACATTTTTATTTGGAAACAGGGTCTCCTAAGCCACCATGGCTGGCTTCGAACCTGCATGATCCTCCTGTCTCTGCCTCCCAAGCGCGGGGATTACAAGCGTGCGCCACCACGCCCGGCTACTCTTGTCTTTTCTAAAACGTTTTATCAATAGAGTCATACCGAATACAACCTTTCAGAAGTTTTTTACTCAGCATAATTTCATTCAAGCTCATTCGAGTTGTGCATTACCAGTAGTTAATTTCTTTTTATTGCTAAGTAGTATTCCATGGTCTGCATGTGCCATGACTGACCTAACCACTCACGTATTGAGGGACATTTGGGTGGTTTCCAGTTTTCTGGCTATTATGAACAATACTTCTATGAATATTCATGTCTAAATTCCTGCAAGAAAATAAGTCTTCTTTTCTGGAATAAATGCCCAAGAGTGTAATTGCCGAGTTGTATGGTAAGTATGTCTTTAGTTTTGAAAATGAATAGTCAAACTATTTTTCCAAAATGGCCCTCGCGTCTCGCACCCCCGCCAGCCTTGGAGGAGCGCTCCCGTTCCTCTGCAGCCTTCTCGGCATGCGATGTTATCACTATTTTTCATTTTAGTTGAATTTACTTTTATGGCTATCTTGTATTTATGGCAAATGATACTGGTTTTGCTTTTATAGCAGGAATATAAAACTTTATTTTTAAATAAAATTATTTAAGTGTTAAAAAGTGAGTTGAATCAAAAGAGAATAGTAAGTAAGAGTTCCAGTGTACGTGTTGATGGCAGAAATCATTAATTCGGTGTATAAATACGTGAAGCTTAGGAAACCTTATCCTATTTTATATCGTGGGTTAAAGAGGGGTTTGTATCCCAGCCATTTTGCTTATGTAAAAAAATTAATACAAACCATTGATCCACATTGACTTTTTGGAAAATATAACTGTATTTTGAAATCTGCTTCCACGATCTTGTGTGCTTCGTTCTTTCAGAGTGTGTTCTGGGAATGCCACAAAGACAGGGATCCTCTCATACCATTTTCTCTTTGGGGGGTAGATCCTGGAGATTGATTCTATCTCCAAGCTATACCCCCAGCCATATATATGTGTGTGTGTGTGTTTGTGTGTGTGTGTGTGTCTCTGTGTGTGTGTGTCTGTGTGTGTATATATGTATGTGTGTATACAGATATGTATACATTTTTTTCATTTTGAAACAGTGTCTTCCTAAGTTGCTGAGTGTGTATACATACATGTATATATTTTTTTTCATTTTGAAACAGTGTCTTCCTAAGTTGCCGAAGCTGTCCTCAAACCTGGGATAGTCCTGTCTCCGCCTCCCAAGTACTGGGATCACAGGCCTGCACCACCACGCCTGGCTCTGTCTTACCTCTCTTACACCTCAGTCCTAGGCACATTGACAAGTGCCTCATCACCGGCGTGGCAGGGATCCCTAAGGGGATGTGAAATCGATTCTGACAATACGTCGATCCATGGGTGGTCCCGGGGAACCGCAGCTCCCGGTCCTGAGCCCCTGAGGGACACCTTCACACACTAGCTCGACACTGATCGAGCCTCGGACATCAGCAGGTCTGACCCCGCAAAGGCTTAATCTGCACATCAGGGTTTGTCTTCTTGCTCCCACCCAGACCTGCACTGCCATGTAAATAAAACGCCTGGGCTAATTGCTGGAGAGAGAGCCCAGGTGGGATGTACTGGACACACTGCGGGGAGGCAGAGGCTGTGTGCTGGAGCACCAAGTACCCCAGGCAAAGCCTCAGCTGAACAAGGGCACCGAGAGAGCCGGCAATGCGGGACAGAGCGCCCGGTCAGCCCGTGACTCCAGGAGAGTAAATCATTTTGAAGCCAGCAAGCTCTGGCCTGGTTGGTTAGAGACCAATAGGCAACAGCTAGCCAGGGATTGAACCCGGGGGCATTCTACCACCAGGTTACACTCCCGGCCTTATTTTAATTTTACTCTGAAACAGGATCTCCCCAGGGTGATGAGAGTCTTACTACTTTTTACCGCTGTCCTCGAACCTGCGAGATCTTCTGGTCTCCGCCTCTCAAGTATAGGGGTTACAGGCATATGCCACCACGTCCAGCTCCTTTAACTAATAAATGAACCCAGGATCTAAGAAGTTTTTGTTTGTTTGTTTGTTTGTTTGTTTGCACTGGGGATTAAACCCAGGAGCGTTCTACCCCTGGCTACACCCCTAACTCGATTTATTTATTGGTAAATGTTGAACCTAGGAATATTCTACCTCCAAGTTACACCCCGCCCAGCCCTATTTTTTTTTTTGGTGGTACTGGGGTTCCTGGAAGCCCTTCTACCTCTGGGCTACACTCCCAGCCCTATTTATATATATTTGGAAACAGGATCTCTTAAGCCAGCAGGGCTGGCTTCGAACCAGCGTGATCCTCCTGTCTCCGCGGGGATTACAAGTGTGTGCCACCACGCCCAGCCCCCCAGCCCTATTTTAATTTTACTTTGAAACAGGGTCTCATTAGGTTGATGAGAGTCTCACCACTTGCCAAGGCCAGCCTCAGTAACCTCGTGAGGCCCTGTGCAACTTAGTGAAACCCTGTTTTTTCAAAACAAAAAAATAAAATAGTGCTGGGGATGTAGCTCAGAAGTAGAGTGCCTCTAGGCTCAATTCCTTGTACCACAAATAATTCCTTGTAACAACAATAATAATATAAAAAAGACTGGAGGTAAAGCTTGGAAGTGTTGAAAGTAGAACATCCCTGGGTTCAATTCTCACTAGCCTCCCCCAAGCCCACATACAGAGTCTTCTCTGTTGCTACCTTAGTTGACAGCCCAACTAAGACTGTAATCAATAAGGCAGAAGGAATTGTCCAACCCCGAAATGAGGGCTATTACCAAAAGAAGAGAGCGTGGATGTTAGGAAGCCAGAAACAGCACATACCCCAGCACACCCCATCGCTCCCACTCACAATGCTCAATTGACCATCAGGACTCAAGGAGGAGCACATGAATGGAAGTTGCCGTTACTATAAACTAAATCGGTGGTGAACCGTACTGACATCGGCTGAAGGGCTCCGTTCAAGGAGCAATTGGTCTTCTTGGCTCTGAAGCCCCGAGTCACTGTGACCTCTGGTTCTTTGTCTAAGCGAGGGATAAGCAAGATGACCTCTTCGTCAGGACATCCTAAGCATCCAACTAGATAATGTCCTTCCAGCACTTGGAAGGCTGGGAAACATGCAAACTAGAGGAACATTATTGGTCTCTTTGGAGTTTTGTGATTTTTTTAAGGATTGCATTATATTGACTACTTAACCTGACATCGAGTTTGGCCAGAAGCTGGGTAGCTCCGACCTCAGCTGGCAAGCAGGCTGCAGCGAAGCGAGAGGGGGAGAGGGAGCCCGCAGGTAATACAGTGGGCAGTCTTATTTCAGCCTATTTTGCAATGCAATGATCTTGAGGGACTATTAGAATGCAGTTCATAGAGAGTTCTTCCTAACTCAGAAAAATCAACTCCGGCGAGAGCCAAGAAATAGAAAACTGCCCGAGTGTAGGAAAGAGCCATTTGGAAGAATGCATCAGATATTCAATATTCCACACGAAATTGACTGGCAAAGCAGCACAGTCCTTCAGAAGAGGGGCTCGGAGTCGGGGAGACCTGGGGTTGAACTGTAAGCACAACCCTGGCCTCATCTATATGAGCGCGGCATCGCCTCCTGCACAGAGCTACCGAGCACTGCCTTGTGGACCACGTGCTAGGGGGGAAGGAAAGTAAAAAAAAAAAAATTTTTTTAGAAAAGTAAAATATATGCTGTGATAAGTTTTAGGAGAAAATATAGCAGAGAAGGGGCCCATAGGGTGATTGGGGAGGAGCTACTATAACCCATAGGATAGCCAGAGAAACCCCATTGAACCAGAGCTGAAAGAAGGGAAGGACCTCAGCGGGCGGGGCTGGAGGGAGCAGGGGGAGGGGGAGGCCTGTGGCCAGAGCACAGCTGGGAGGGAAGGGGCAGCGACAGCGAGGCAGGAAGCCAAGCGTGGTGGGCCACACCTGTAATCTCAGGACTTGGAAGACCAAGACAGGAGAATTGCAGGTTCAAGGCCAGCCTCGGCAACTTAGAGAGACCCTCGGTAACTTAGCAAGATTCTATTTCAAAATAAAAAATAAAAAAGGCTGGGGGGTATAACTTGGAGGTAGAACACCATGCGTTCAATCTCAGAGAGAGAGAGAGAGAGAGAGAGAGAGAGAGAGAGAGAGAGAGAGAGAATGAATGCTGGAGACAGGGCAGAAACAGGGTGTCTGGTTGTTCCCATGTCTTGGGTTTTACTCTAAGTGACACAGGAGACCACTGGACGGTTTAGAGCAGGAAAGTAGCACAATCTAACTATCCAAAGGTGCTTCTGAGCTCCTATGTTGGGAGCAAAGACAGATGAGGAAACCCAGTTAGGAGGAGAGATCAAAAAGCCAGGTGAGACTTGAGGTTGCTGCCCCAGCCCGCAAAGACTCTGGAAACCGCGGCTCCATCCTGACAACAGGTAAAAAGCCAAAGAACCGGGACAATCCACAGTCCTTCCTAGATCCAGTAGAAGAGCAAGCACACAGGCAAACCACTGCACGCGGAATTTAGAGAGACACAAAACACAGAGAATCACAATTTAGTGAGGCCGACACCGCTGCAAGGACCAGTGCTTGAACGGAAAAACCTGAACTGTCATTGACAAATTGCTGGAGGCTCTGTGTGGACAAGTCTGATAAATTTTTTTTATTCCCCGGGATTGGGAATTGACCCCAAGGGCACTCTACCACTGAGTTACATCCCCAGCCCTTTCTTGTATTTTGTATTGAGACAGGGTCTCCTTGTTTTCAGGCTGGTCTCAAACTTGTGATCCTCCTGCCGCAGCCTCTCTAGTTCCTGGGGTTAAAGGCATGTGCTACTGTGCTCAGCCAGACTAGAGATTAAAAACAAGTATGATTAAGATGCTAAAAGTTCAGTTGGTTTGAGTGGTACACGCTTGTAATCCCAGTACTTGGGAGGCTGAGACAGGAGAATCACAGGTTTGAGGACAGCCTCAGCAAGTAGTGAGACTCTCATCAATCTAGTGAGACACTGTTTCCAAAAAAAATTAAAAATAGGGCTGGAGGAGTAACTCAGGCAGAATGCCCCTGGATTCAATCACCAGCACCATAAACACACACATGCGTGCACACACACATACACACTGGGGCAGGGGCAGGTCGCACAGGGCACAGGGGAAGGCGGCGGGCCTCTGGCAACTCCCGCAAGTCCTCTTTCATCCGCCCCATTTTCCTCTGTCAGCAGCTCAGTTCTGGGAAGAAGAGATGAACTGGAGTGGGTACACAGTCACACAAGGATGAATCGCCCCGTGCCGGTGCATGACCAGGAAGCCACAGGTAACCATAGTCACAGCGGCAATACTGGCCAGACAGGTGGAATCGTGGATTTTTCAAAACCCTTTGCTGTGCTGGCCACTTCATTACAGCTTGAGACAAATGAGGAGATTTATGTTATGTATGAAGGGAAAAAAAAGCAAAGGAATTAGTTCTCTATTCCTTTTATTAATGCATTAATGTATTAAAGTATTAATGGCTGGTTCCCAAAGAATGTACCTCTGCGTGAGTTGGAGTGTGCCTTTCAGTTTTTTAAGCCCTTAACACACACGGGGAACACGTATTTATGTATTTTCTCTAGTACGGAAAGATGTGTATTTTTCTACCTTGCAGAAGCAAGGTAGGTATTATTGTGTCCATTTCACAGATGAGAAGAGAAAGGCTTGTACAAGGGCAGAGCCAGCTAATGAGAGGCGAACCTGGCTGGAACCCATGCTGCGTTTCTATAGCGCAAGCGTCTCGTGCTATGCCCTGCAGCCTCGCCCGTGCTGCTCACAGTGGCCAGCATTCACCGGTGTTAGCCCTGTGCCGAGCCCTCGTGCTCTACCGACAGGCACCACACGAGTATCATCCCTATGTTACAGAAGAGGAAAGTAAGGCCCGGAGAACTTCAGGAGGTCACTGGAGATCCCCTGGTTGGGAAGTCTGCACTTAGCAATGTGGTTCCATGTCCCAGAATCCAAGCTTTTATGTTGGGAGGGAAAAGAAAAAAGCTTGCTTTATTTATTTATTTATTTATTTTACTCTAATAGTGATATATGTTTATTGTAACAATTTCAGAAAATACAACAAAGAAAAAAATCACATATAATCCCACTTTTCTAAGACAACCATGATTACCATTTTGGTAGGTAACCTTTTTAATCTGCTTCCTACCCACACATACATGCTTAACACATTTTTTACAAAAACGAGATCGTATGATACTCGCTTGTAACCCATCCTTCCCACGCTCCCATTTAATCATACGTTGTCAACATCTTTCTGCTTTGAATGATGTTTCTAAAACGATGATTTTTTTTTCCTCTCTCTTGGGTCATGTTTCTATTTGAGAATTCCCCCCCCCCCAGAAGTGTGCACACATACACATATACAAATACAATTTTGCATTTAATTTCAGAAATTTCCTGAAGCGCGGACCCTAACGGATTCTAACATCATTCCTCATGCCTGAATAATATTCCAGCATGGGAAGATGGTTGATAAGTTACCGGACCAACCTCAATCAGTCCCCTCTGGTTGGACATTTAAGTTATTTCCAATTTTTTACTACTATAAACAGTGTTGCAATGACTATTCCTATGGATAAATCTCGGAGTTTAGTCCTATTTATTTCCTTGGGATCAATTTCCAGAGTATGATCATTTTTAAGACTTTTGATAATATTTCCAAATTGCCCTCCAGAAAGGTATCAATCCAACACTCTTGCCAGCAGAGCCCATTCCTGCACACCACTGCTCACACGGGGTCTTATAAAACGCTCCATTTTGTACCTTTTTAACCCTGGTTCAGAACTCTTCTCCTTCTGCTGTCTCGTAGGCAGTGATTTCAGGCTCAAAGAACTGAAGGCAGTGGTCCTAGGGGAAGAGTCCAGATTGGAAATGGCTGCCTTTTCTGCATCAGCAAAGCCCCCCAGGAACTTTCTAGGTCCCCCCGACTTACCAGAAGATCCTTCTTCACAGATCTCTTTGCCCTTGTAGAAGAAGCATCACTGGATAAGAAGAAATAAATAGGCTGAACTTCTTTTTTTAATCTGTTGATTTTTTTCCCATTTGTATTATGAAATGTTTGTCCCCAAAGGAACTGAAAGGCTTCCTTTTACTAGATCTTAAAATGCATAGACAAGTAATTCTATAATGTGACTGTTCCCTCTCTCCCACTTTAGACAAGCCAAATCTAGTTCCTGGTGTATGAAATTTACTGGGAGGGGAAAGGAAAAAAAAAAAAACTCCTTCAATTTTGGCTCGAGAACTTTGTGAGAATGGCTATAAAGAGAAATCTCCTGCATACAGTAGGCATTTAATAAATGTTTGTTGCGTTGCACGAGAAAATTTGGATTTGCACCAAGTAGAGTAAGAGAAGACGTGGTGTACGCGTGTTTAACCGTTGGAGCATTCATTAACAGTGGCAGAGTTAAATATAGCCGCTACTAATGATGGGAGTGGTGACCCGAATACACAAAAACAGAGGGAATCCCAGATCCACGCGATTTAGTCTTGAAATATAGTCCATGATTTTTTTTTCTTTTCCTGTAACAGATGTACTTTTCCAATTCTGTTTGGCTTAGGCAAATATTATAATAAGCTCATCCTTCCCAAGCCCACAGAGAAAACCTGCTGGGCAAGGCAGTTGCCTGGCTGAATTGAAAAGCCACCAAGTAAATTTGAATATGGACATACTAGTTGGTATTAAAAAAAAATATTATTAAGCTGGGCATATTTTCAGTACTTGGGAGGCTAAAACGGGAGGATCTAAGGTTTGAGGCCAGCTTCTGCAACTTAGTGAGACCCTGTTTCAAAATAAAAAATAAAATAGGACTGGGGGTATAGCTCAGAGGTAGACCCTTGGGTTCAGTCCTCAGCACACAAAAAATATATATAATTAATTAGCCCGGGCTGTATGTCAATAGTGGTTGTGCTTGTCTACCACACGCAAGGCCATGTTCAATCCCCACCACTGGTAAAAACATAATGAGTCATTGTTCATCATAATAAGAAAGTGTTAATAATTACATTAAGGATGATGTTAAAATTATTTTACCAATGTGGGGACGGTTCTTTTCTCTTTTAAATTTGTATACTGGAAGCCGAGTGTGGTGGTGCATACCTGTAATCCCAGTACTCAGGAGGCTGAGACAGGAGAAATACAGGTTTGAGGACAGCCTCAGCAATTTAGTGAGGCCCTCTAAAACTTAGTGAGACCCTGTTTCAAAATAAAAAAAATAATAAAATAAGGCTAGGGATATGGTTCAGAGGTAGGAAGCCCCTGGGTCCAGTCCCCAGTGCCGCCAAAAACTGCAAACTGGAATTGACATAGACATCTGCAAAGGGGATGCTAAAGATTTGTCCTCATTACGGCAATTAGTACCATTTACTGAATTTTTTGTGCAAACCAGATCAGATACATTAGCTTGAACCTTTAGAGCAGACCTCTTTGTGGCAGAAGACAGTATGCCCGTTTTTCAGGATGAATGAGCTGAGGCTCAGAGGCAGTCTCGTGACTACCCAATCTCTTCTCAGATTCTGCTTCAAGGGATCCCTACTCCCTCACTGGAGACCGACCGACCCAATAAAACCCACAGTCAAAGCAGCCCACCCTCCACCCAGAGCGGGGCACGTGACCTGGGCCTCTCCCGCCATCTGTGGTCTGTATGAACAGCAATGCGGCCAGTCACAGTGGAAGCTCTGAAGAGCTCATCCAGAAGCCCAGAGAGCTTCTGGGCCACCTCCAGGCCACCGCTGGCTTCTGCGGCGTGCAATCAAAGGACACAGACCGACAGCACAGGTACCCCACTCCTCAGACAGCCCGGCTAGTAGGACAGTCTCAACCCAGAGCTGTCCGACGTCAAAGCCCATGCCACCTCCCAAAGGACAACATGGGACCCCCACATCCTGGCTCCCTCTTTCCCTGTGGAAAAAGGGTCCTCCCTATACAATCCTTCCACAACTCCCTCTACATTGCTCTACCGCAGGGTGCAGGGATTCACGGGTACTAATGCAATATACCTCCTCTTTGGGAACCAGTGTTTCACTCAGCGGCCGCTTCCATCCGCGTTTCCCCAGATGCACAAGCTGTGGAGGCTGCAGTTTATGACCACTCACGCCATCTCTTTGTAAAGAGAATCACACCGCGGGTGGGAGACACGGATATAAGTCATCTGGTCCAATCTCTTGCCTCAGAGAAATGCCCCTTTAAAGGCAGGCAGGCAGGCTGGCTGGTTGGCAGGCAGGCAGGCAGGGGCGGTGGTGCAAGCCTGTAATCCCAGTACTTGGGAAGCGGACACAGAAAAGTCACAGGTTCAAGGCCAGCCTCAGCAATTTAGCAATTTGCCACCAGGGTCCCTCAGCAACTTAGTGAGACTCTGTTTAAAAAAAATAATAAGTCGGGCGTGGTGGCGCACGCTTGTAATCCCCGCGCTTGGGAGGCAGAGACAGGAGAATCACGCAGGTTCGAAGCCAGCCGCGCTGGCTTAAGAGACCCTGTTTCCAAATAAAAATTTAAAAAAGTATAAAATACGTTTTGGAGTGTAGCCAGGAGGTAGAAGGGCTTCCAGGAACTCCAGTACCACCAATAAATAAATAAATAAATAAATAAATAAATAAATAAATAAATAGGGCTAGGGGTGTAGTTTTGAGGTAAATACCCCTGGAATCAATCCCCAGAAACAAACATACAAAAGAATAGAAATGGCTTTCTAAAATCAATGGCGTTTGGGCATATGGCTGCAGTCACTTGCCACCACACTTATTACAAGTCTACTAAATAATGTCAGCCTCCCGGAGGCTTCTCCAATCTAGAACTTGTCAATTCCTAAAAAAGATAGGATGCAGGGGAAATCCTCTGGGAGTGCCGGGGAGGCTGCAGGTTCTGCAGGTGCAGACTTTGGACAGTTACTTTGCTTCCCTGGGCCTCAGTTTCCATACCTGCAAAATGGTCACGAGTAAGCGCCGCAGCCCCATAGAGTCCTTGGTGTGACTGCCTGGGTGGACAGTCCACGCCTGGCCCACCAGGCGCCAACCACGCCAGTGCTTCCCTTCCTAAATAATTGAGGACAGTTGAATGCTTCTGCCTATTTTTAAAGATCTCCAAGGAAGGCGAACCCACAGCCTCCCTTGGTAGCTGGTGCCTGTGTTTAACAACCCACTTAGATGAGGTGTGAATATAGCGCAGGGAGGCGGCGGAGGCTGGGAGGCATGCCAAGCAGCCTGCTGGGCCGCCACCCATTCCTACCTTCTCCCGCCACTGCCTCCTAAATATACATCGCCAGGCCACCCTTCCCGAGCCAAGCTGCTCCGGGAAGCCCTCGCTGACAGTCCCTTGGTTTGGAAGCCTTTTGGTCTTCTAACTACTCTGACACCTGTTGTCTGTAACATTCTTCAGTTATTCACCAAAGCAGGATGGTACCATAATTTTGTCTTTCTCACACAACTATTGATTTATTTGTTTGTTTATTTATTTTTTGTGATATGTAGGATGGAACCCAGGGGCATTCTACCTCCAAGCTACACCCTCAGCCCTATTTTTTTATTCTTTATTTTGAAACAGGGTCTCACTGAGTTGCAGAGGGCCTCACTAAGTAGCTGAGGCTGGCTGACAACTGTGATCCTATTGTCTCAGCCTCCCAAGTACTGGGATTACAAGTGTGCACCACCAGCTCAGTTTATTTATTTTTTTTATTTTTATTTTTTGGTGGTACTGGGGTTCCTGGAAACCCTTCTACCTCTGGGCTACACTCCCAGACCCATTTTATACTTTTTTATTTGGAAACAGGGTCTCTTAAGCCAGCAAGGCTGGCTTTGAACCAGCGTCATCCTCCTGTATCCGCCTCCCAAGCGCGGGGATTACAAATATGCACCACCACGCCCGGCTTATTTTTTGTTTTGAAGCAAAGTCTCACTGGGTTGCTGAGAGTCTTTGTTATTGTTGAGGCAGTCCTTGAACCTGCAATCCTCTTGTCTTAGCCACCCCCACCCCGGTACTGGGATTACAGGTGTATGCCACCACACATGGCTCACATAACCATTTCATAAAATATTCTCTTGCAATATTAGGAATTGAACCCAGGGGAGTTCAACCTCTGAGCTACATGTCCAGCCCTTTGTATTTTTTTTATTTTGAAATAGGGTCTTGCTAAATTAACATGCATTGGCCTCAAACCTGCATCTTGCTGCCTCAGCCTCCCAAGTACTGGGACTGCAAGTATGTGCCCCTGTGCTTAGAAACTATTCGACTAGAGCCAGGTGTGGTGGTGCAGGTTTGTAATCCCAGTACTTGGGAGGCTGAGACAGGAGGATCGCAGGTTCACAGCCAGCCGCAGCTACTTAGTGAGGCCCTCTTCAACTTAGTGAGACCCTGTTTCAAAATAAAGCATTAAAAAACAAGACTGGGGGTGTAGCTCAGAGGTAGAATGCCCCTGTGTTCCATCCCCAGTACTAAAAAAAAGAAAGTAATTAATTACTAAGTTCAATAAATCTGTACCGAATGATTTCCGCATTGCCGGATAGTACCATAGGCACTGGGCCATGGACGAGACAGGCGAGGTCGCACACTAGCAGGGGAGGGGGACAACAGATAAACACAGCATGTAAGCCTCACAGTGCCGCGGAGAGGATCGGAGTGGGTTTGGAGGGTGCTGCGTGGCTCTTCCATCCAGAAGGGATGGGCTCGCTGCTGAGGTGTGAGCAGAGATCGGAAGCGATGGGGGCGGCCCCCAGGCTCGGGGGGCAGCAGGAGGCCGTGACGAGGCGTGGTTAGAGACACAGGTGGTGCGTCTGAGTCAGGACGAGCTGCTATAAACCTCTGCCTCCGCCACGCTCTCACTCCGAGGTGTCCCAGCTGCCCGAGTCGGCTCAGTCTCTTCTGGAAAATGGAGAGAGAACAGCATTTCCTAGCGCGATTGTGAAGGTTCGATGAAATCACGCGCAGCGTTGGGTGCCAAGGGCGGGCTTACCCCGTGGCGAATGAACCTTCGGGACCCCTGTCTTCTCCCCTACACACACGCACGCGCGTACCCTCACACGTGCACACGTGCGTGCGCCCCCCGCTGAAGAGGCTCTGGCAGTCTCCTGTCCGCAGACCATACCGGCTGTCCTCAGGCCCCAGGAGGATGGAGCACGAGCCGCCGGGGTCCTAACTGTGCAGCCAGGTGACCGGCACCCGCGGTGTTCAGCGCTGCCTTCTCAGTGCAGCCTCGGAGAGCCGGGGCCAGCTCCCCCTTTTCCTGCCCTCCTTCCCCCAAATCCTTGGAGGACTGTCGGAACAACTGAGAAGTTTCTAGAAGGTGCTTCATTAGGCGAAAGAGAGCGGGCTGATCACTTGCAGGAAGGTCAGCGCCCACCCTCTTGGGTTGTAGGTGTTGCCTGGACAGGTTGCCCCACTGCTCCCTAAGACCCGGGGGGCTTCGCGTAGCAGGACAACACAGCCCAGGTGGGACCCCAACTCCAAAGCCTCATCATCAGACCTCAGGACACTCCAGGACTTCCTGGGCCATCAGGAGAGCCAGCCTCACAGTCAGGCAGATTTGACATCTACAAGGAGAGGCTATTAAAATCCAGCTGGGTGCACACCTGTAATCTCCCAGTACGTAGGAGGCCGAGACAGAAGATCGAAGGTTTGAGGCCAGCGTGTGGTAACCTCACAAGATTCTACTTCAAAATTAAAAAAAAAAAAAAAAAAATGCTTGAAGGGCTGGGAGGAGATGGCCGTGGTGGCATATGCCTGTAATCCCAGTACATGGGAGGCTGAGACAAGAGGATCGCAGGTTCGAGGACAGCCTCAGCAACATAGCAAGAACTTGTTTCAAAACAAAAAATAAAAAGGGTTAGGGATGTAGCACACAGAGGTAGAATGTCCCTGGGTCCAGTCTCCAGTAAAATACATGCACACGAATGCACACACACGCGCGCGCGCACACGTGCGCACACACATGCTCACTCACTCTAGAAATCTATACCAGCTTGGGATGGGGTGTTCTCCCTCGTAAGGACTGAGAACAGGCACAGCGGTGGTCCAGAGGAAAGGCCTCTCTGCACCGGGAGGCATAACCAAGGCCCCTCTGAGCCGTCCGCTCCCCAGGCCAACAGCGCGGATTGCTCACACCAGAGGGGAAGAGCTGGCTCACGGGCGCCCCAGCTCTGATGGCTGGTGCCACTAATCCACGCTCCTGGGAGCTCGCCCAGCTTCGTCCTTTCTGGCCCTTCTCCACAGTGTTGCCAGAGTCGCCCTCTTCTTGGTGGTCTCAGGAAAGTTCTAGAAGGACTTCTCCAGGCCCACCGGTCCATTGGCAAGGTTACACGAGTCCTCTTGCTGCCAGCCTCTGCGGAGGACCTGAGTTTAATGTCCTCGTGTGTGTGTGTGTGTGTGTGTGTGCGCACGCGTGTGCATGCAGCACGTTTATTCCTTTCATCCGTTACACAGAGGATCTGCACCGTCCTTGAACCCCACCTCCTCCCGTCTTCCCAGGGGTGTGTTTCCGTTTGTTCATGCGCTCCACACTCCCTCACTCTTTCATCATTCTAAGTGCACAGCAGCAACAGGCAGAGAGCTGGAGGTAGCTCACAGGAGGAACACTTTACCCAGAAAGAGCGGGCGCTGCCCCGGCTTCCCAGAGGTAGAGGCCTGGGCCTTCACCCTGAGCCCCGGCCGCCAGGCACACAGGACACAGGCTCGGCTTTGAAAGGGGGTTGGGAGGTTAACTTCGGTTGTCTTTTATTTTTATTTATTTTTTTTATTTTTGGTGGTATTGGGGTTTCTGGAAGCCCTTCTACCTCCGGGCTACACTCCCAGACCTATTATTTATATTTTTGAAACAGGGTCTCTTAAACCAGCGCGGCTGGCTTTTAACCTGCGCGATCCTCCTGTCTCTGCCTCCCAAGCGCGGGGATTACAAGCGTGCGCCACCACGCCCGGCCTGCGGTTGATTTTTAAATCATTGTTATACTTTATTGAATTTATGGTCTAATAATGTCAGTACACATATGTCTCTCCCTTCCTGTTCTGTGTGTGTATGTGTGTGTGTGTGTGTGTGTGTGTGTGTGTGTGTTGCTAGAGATTGAACCCAGGGGCATTTCTACCTCCGGGCGATACCCCAGGCCTATTTTGTCTTTTATGTGGAAACAGGGTCTCGCTAAGTTGCTGAGGAGATCACCAAGGTTGGCTTTGAACCTGCGATCCTTCTGTCCCAGCCTCCTAAGTGCTAGTGTGACAGGCATGCCCCGCCATGCCCACCAGGTCACAGTTGCTCTAAAAGTGCAATGGGGTTTGGTTTGGGGCAACCTTCCAGCAACACTTCAATTTTCTGGAACAGTCTCAATGGCCAGGCATGTTGTGTTGTCTTAAGACCACTTATTAAGTATATTACTAAATTGGATTCAAATGTGTAGCTTTGGTTTTTGTTGTTGTTGTAGTTGTTGTTGTTGTTTGTACTGGGATGGAACCCAGGGTGCTCTACCACCAAGCTACACTGCCAGCCAAATTTTAATCTTTTATTTTGAAACAAGGTCTCACTAAGTTTCTGAGGCCTCGCTAAATTGCTGAGGCGGGTCTTGAACCTACAATTCTCCTGTCTCGGCCTCCCTTGGGATTACAAGCTTGTGCCACCATGCTCAGCTGCTTTGTATGTATTTTTTTAAAAAAAGTCTTAGATGGGCATTTTGGCACATGACTGTATTCCTAGTACTTGGGAGACTGAGAGAGGAGGGTCATATGTCTGAGGCCAATCTCAGCAACTTTATGTGAGACCGACTTTCTTTCTTCTTCTTCTTCTTCTTCTTCTTCTTCTTCTTCTTCTTCTTCTTCTTCTTCTTCTTCTTCTTCTACTTCTTCTTTTTTTTTTTGCGGGTCTGGGGATAGAACCTAGGGGCATTGTACCTCCGAGCTACACTCCCAGCCCTAGTTTTTATTCTTTATTTTGAAACAGGCTCTCACTGAGTTGCAAAGGGCCTCACTAAACTGAGGCTGTCCATGAACCGCGATCCTCCTGTCTCAGCCTTCCAAATGCTAGAATTACAAGTGTGCACCACCATGGCTGGCTTTAGTGAGACCCTATTTCAAAATAAAAAAAATAGCCAGGCGTGGTGGCGCACGCTTGTAATCCCCACGCTTGGGAGGCAGAGACAGGAGGATTGCACAGGTTTGAAGCCAGCCGTGCACGCTGGTTTAGGAGACCCTGTTTCCAAATAAAAATATAAAATAGGTCTGGGAGTGTAGCCCGGAGATAGAAGGGTTTCCAGGAACCCCAGTACCACCAAAAAATAAAAAATAAAATAGGGCTGGGGTATAGCTCAGAGGTAGAAGACTCCTGAATTCAATATCTAGTACCTCCTCAATAAAATACAGGGTGAGGTAGCACACCCTGTAATTCTGTTGGGCACAGATGACTCAGCACCTCAGCTATTGTGAATAGAATCACAATCTTAGCTCTTGTGAGCAGCACAGCAATTGACATGGGTGTGCAGGTGCCCCTGTGGTACGACGATTTCATTTCCAGCTTGATTTTCTTCCCAGAGCACTTATCACTGCCCAACAGTCCCTTGCGAACGGATGCGTCTATTAGCTTCTTGTCTCGTGTTGGAACAGAAGCTCCTGGTACAAGTTTTTTGTTGTTGTTGTTGTTGTTTTTTCTCACCTTTTTCTTCACCTTAAACAGGCTCCAGAATCCTGTTGAACACATAGTTGGCCCTCAGTAAGTACGAATGAAAGACTTTTCATGATTCTATGAGAATGGAAAGGGTTTACCTAGTCAGGAAAGGCAGAGAAAGCTTCCCCAAGGAAGTGTGATTATACTGAAATCTAACCAGGGGAGGTGGAGAGGGCAAGGGTTCCAGACCACAGTGATGTGCAAAGGCCCTGGGCTGGAAGGAGTGTGCTGAGTTTGGCAATCGGGGATAAGGCCAGCACAGGGGTACGGGAAACCAGAGGGAGCTGGAGGAAGGCAGCAGCAGCCAGGCCAGGCAGGACTTGAAGGACCATGGCAAGGCTCTGGCCTCTGTCCCAAGAGCAGTGGAAAGCCTTGGACACAGGCAGGGCATGATCTGATTTACATTTGGGAAGATCCCCCAGGTCCAATTATAGTTGCTGCTCTGCTTTGCTGCCGATAGATTCTTTTATCTGTGTGGTAGGAAAAAGTATCTTCACATCCTCCATGCCAGCCTATTTCTCAAATTCATCCACAAACGGTCCGACTTGAGGATGTAGTGTTCTCTTGAAACAGGGATCCTGATTTTTTAATCCCAAATCAGGTCACATGGTTAGACAAAGGACTTTTTAATAACTTTCTTTTAAATTTATTATTGTTATTAATTATTATTATTATTATTATTATTATTATTATTATTATTATTTTGTGGTACTGGGGGTTGAACCCAGGAGCATTCTGCCTCTGAGCCACAACTTTAGTCCTATTTTTTTTTTTGTTTTGAATGGCCAGTGCACAGGAAGTGAGGGAGTAGGGCTATGTTATGAAGGGTTAACAGGAGAGCCCCAGAGGGTGAGGAGATGGCCAGGACGCAGGTTCAGAGCTGAGAAGGCACGCAACAAAGATGTGACTAGGGTGGTTGAAATGTCGGGCATGGCGGCACAGGCCTGTGATCCCAGTACTTGGGAGGCTGAAAAGGAGGGTTGCAGGTTCAAGGACAGCCTCAGCAACGCAGCAAGACTCAGCAACCTAGCCAGACCCGGTTTCAAAAATAGAGAAAGTGTTGGGGGTGCAGCTGAGGTCCGCCAGTGACTCTGAGGCCCAGGTGGAGGCACGGAGGCATCAGGAGCTGGGAGCAACGGATGGACGTCTACGTGGACTTGAGAGCCACCTGCACAGTGTCAGGAACGGGGAAAGGCAGCGAGCGGGACTGAGTTGTCAGTGAACACACGCGCAGAAGGTAGGCAGACAGCACGAAGGACATTTCAGGTCTATGTGGCTATTTGACTGATGATTATTTCACCCAGGACCCTCTCCACTAAGGGAAGGGGCCAGGTCTGCTTGTGCTCACCACCTTATCCTGAATGTCCAGCTTCTTACCTGGAACATAGAGACGCTTGACTAAAAGCCAGGTCTGGTGGTGTGCACCTGTAGTCCCAGTAACTGGGAGGCTGATACAGGAGAATCACAGCTTCAAGGGGAAATTCGGTAACTTAGTAACTCTCAGCAACTTGGCAAGACTCTGCTTCAAAACAAATAAATATAAACCAGGCATGGTGGCCCACGCTTGTAATCCCCGCACTTGGGAGGCTGAGACAGGATGATCGCGCAGGTTCGAAGCCAGCCTCAGATGCTTAGTGAGGCTCTCGGCAACTTAGTGAGACCCTGTTTCCAAATTAAGTATAAAATAGGTCTGGGAGTATAGCCCAGAGGTAGACACTCCCTGGGTTCCATCCCCAGTACCACCAGTATATATATTGGCAACAGGTATAGCTTGGAGGTATAATGCCCCTGGGTTTAACCCCCAGCACCAAAAAAAAAAAAAAAAAGGTTAAAAATGAACGAGTGGGTGAAGAGAGTACATAGTCTTCTTTGGAGTTGGAGAGAGGGAGGCGAGCGGAAAGGCAGTAATGTGTCTTGTTCTCGTCCCATTAAAGTCCTTAGCGCAGTCTTAATTTTCAGAAATTTCAGCCAATGATCATTGAATCATATACATAACTACCTCTCACGTACCAGGCACTGTACCAAGAGCTTCAAAAAACGTAAGATGTGACTACAGGCCCTGGAGATGTCAGCGTATGTGCAGGCAGGACCCAGGAGTAAATAACCTCTGTACAATGCGAACAGAGCCAAGACGGATAGAGGTTTGCATCCAGCGCTCCGAGAACACAGAATGTGCTGCCTGGGGCAGAGGGGACGGCCATGGACACAGACCCTGTCTAGAAAACCAGGAGGTTCAGCCACCAAGACAAGGGGAAGGCAGAGGAGTGGCGTGTGCAAAGATACCGCGATGGGAAAGCTTGACAAGCCGAGAGGTCTGACGAGGCTGGAAATTAAACTAAAATGCCATCTGGCCCTTTTATTTATGGTCAGTTGGTTTGCAACAAGGATGTCAAGATAATTCAAGGGGGAGAGATTAGCCTTTTAAACAATTGGTGCTTGAACAACTGGATGAACACGGGATGAAGGATGAAGTTGGACCCCTAACTCACCTCATGTACAAAGATTAACTTAGAGCTGGGCAGCCTGGTGCACACCTGTAATCCCTGCCACTTGGGAGGCCGAGGCAGGAGGAGCGTAAGTTCAAGGCCAGCCTGGGGACTTGGAGAGGCCCTGCCTCAATATAAAAACTAAAAGGGGTTGAAAATACAACTTCATGGTAAAGCGACTCTGGGTTCAATCCCCACTACCAAAACGAAGGGGATAACTAATCCAAAATGTATCAAAGACCTAAATGTAATGCCGGGCGTGGTGGCGCACGCTTGTAATCCCTGCGCTTGGGAGGCGGAGACAGGAGGATCGCGCAGGTTCGAAGCCAGCCACGCTGGCGTAAGAGACCCTGTTTCAAAAATATAAAATAGGTCTGGGAGTGTAGCCCGGAGGTAGAAGGGCTTCCAGAAACCCCAGTACCACCAAAAAAAAAAAAAAAAAAAAAAAGACCTAAATGTAAAAACCTAAAACTATGAAACTCGAAGGAGATAATATAGATGTGAATCCTCCTGAGCTTGGATTGCTAGATATGACATCAATAGTACAATTTTAAAATGTATATGTATGTAAATTGGATTTCATTACATTTAAACTTTTGTGCTTTAAAGGAGACCACCAAGAAACTAAAAAGGACCCAGTGTGGTGGCGCACACTTGTAATCCCTGTACTTGGGAGGCTGAGACAGGAGGATCGCAGATTTGCAGCCAGCCTCAGCTACTTCATGAGACCCTGTTTCAAAGTAAAGAATAACAAATAGGGCTGAGGATGTAGCTCAGAGGTAGAATGCCCCTGAGTTCAATCCCCAGTACCACAGAAAGAAAGAAAGAAAGAAAGAAAGAAAGAAAGAAAGAAAGAAAGAAAGAAAGAAAGAAAAGAAACTGAAAAGGAAAATTCATAGAATGGAGAAAATATTTGCAAATTATGTATTTGATAATGGACTAGCATCCAAATATATGAAGAACACAACACAATGAAAAGACAAGTAACCCAATTTTATAATGATCAAAGTGTTTAAATAGATTTCTCCAAAGAAGATATTTGAGTGGCCAATAGGCACATAAAAAGATGCTGGGCATGCCGGGCGTGGTGGCGCACGCTTGTAATCCCTGCACTTGGGAGGCAGAGACAGGAGGATCGCGCTGGTTCAGAGCCAGCCTCGCTGGCTTAAGAGACCCTGTTTCTAAATAAAAAATATAAAATAGGTCTGGGAGTGTAGCCCGGAGGAACCCCAGTACCACCAAAAAAAAAAAAAAAAGATGCTGGGCATCATTATTCATTAAGGAAGAGCAAATCAAAACCACACGAGATGCCATCTCACACTCACTAAGATGGTTATGATAAAAAGACATTAACAAGTGTTGGAGAAGATGGGGAGAAACTGGAATCCTCATACATTGCTGGTGGGAATGTAAAATGATGTTAAACCACCAGTGCTTTGGAAAAGACTTCCTCAAAAAGCAAAACATAGAGTTACAACATGACACATCAGTCTACCTCTAAGTATCTACCCAAGAGAACTGAAAACATGTTCACACCAAAACTTTATACAGAAATGTTCCTAGAAGCATGAATCGTTATAGCCAAAAAATGGAAACAATCCAAGTATCCATCACCTGATAAGTGAATAAACAAAATGTGGTATATCCATACAATGGAATATTATTCTGCAGAGAGAAGGATGAAGAACTGATACATGCTACCACATGGACGAACCTCAAAAACACTGCTAGGCAGGTGCGGTGGTGCACACTTGTGATCCCAGTACTTGGGAGGCGGAGACTGAAGGATGACAGGTTCACAGCCAGTCTCTGAAACTTAGTGAGACCTTCTTTCCAAATAATAAATAAAATAGAGCTGAGGCTGTAGATCAGAGGTAGACTGCCCTGGGTTCAATCCCCAGCACACAAAACAAACAAACAAAAAAACGCTGCGCTAAGCAAAAGAAACTAGACACAGAGGCCACATAGTCTGTACAAAAAGTCCAGAAATTGGTAATAAACCAAAAGCAGATTAGTGATTGACAGACCAGGGAGAGAAAGAAGTGACTGCTCATTCACTTTCTGGAGTGATGAAAATAGTCCGGAGTTAGATAGTGGTGATAATTGTACAATCTTGTGAATATACTAAGTATCATTGAGTTATATCCATAAGAAGAATGAATTCGATGTCATGTGATTTTTACATTGTAAATAACAATTTTTAAAAGTGTCATCTGGAATCACTGTGGCATGCCAAGAGATATGAATTAAATCCTGCAGCCAGTGGAGTTTCTTGGTAATAAATGTGTGTGAGTGTGAGTGTGAGTGTGTGAGTTGAGTGTGTGTTGTGTGTGAGCATGTGTGAGTGGGCGTGTGTTTGTGAGTGTGTGTTGTGTGTTCACATTTTTCTTCTAGTAGAGTTGGGAAATCCAGAAAACAAAATCAACAAAAAGTGCCCCACGGAGCCATCATTGAAAGGCAATCATTATTAATGATTTGTTTTATTTTGTTACACACTTGTTGTGTTTGTATTGAGATTACGTTTTGTATACAGTTTGGTATACTGCTTCCCCACCCCCAGCATCACCACAGACTTATTCTAACATCATTTTTAGAATAAATTTCTTATATAATTATAATAGTAATTTGTGGTAGAAAATTTGGAAAATATAAGAAATTGCAAAGAAGAAAATTAAAGTCATCCATAATCCCACTAGTTAGCAGTAATCACTACTAACACTTTAGTATATTTTATTTTGTCCTTTTTTTTCCTCTGAGCAATCATCACTTTTAAAGGCTGTAGAGTAGGCACCCAGTACCATAGATTACTTCTATTATAATGTAGTTAGGTGATTTCCAATACTTCTCTATGCAAATAACGATGCAATAAATAAGTTTTTACGAAAGCACTAAGCTTTTTCATCGATGGGTTTTCCCCTTTAGCTTCTAAGAAATGAAACTACTAGGTCAAAAACTCATGTGTTTTATTTCTTGTTATGTATCCTAAAGTGCTATTCTGAAAGAGTTGGGTAAACTGCGCCTCTGTGAGCAGTAGATGAGCCTGCCTGCTTTGCATCATCCTCGTGAGCACTGAGGGTTGCACTTTTTAAAAAATGCTTCTTGTTATTTTTATCTTCACTCTCTTAGGAGCTTCATGAGCAGGCGAGGGGCATGATTGGGTTCGTTTTTTTACCTGACAGAGAGGTTGGGCTGCGGAGCTAAGACCATGATGGTTGGGAGAACAATTAGAAGGCTGTGGTATGAGTCCACAGACGGCGAGACGCAGTCGGGCAGTGCCGGCAGCAGTGGACTTGGGGCGCACACCTATGATCCCAGGACTTGGGAGGCTGAGATAGCAGGATCACAGGCTTGAAGCCGACCTCAGCGACTGAGTAAGGCCTTCAGCAATTTAAAAAGACTCTGTTTCCAAATAAAAGGGGCTGAGGGCGTAGCTCAGAGGTAGAGTACCTTTGGGTTCAATCCCCAACACCCCCTTTAAAAAGAAAAAAAGGAAGAAAACTAAAAAGACATTTTCTTTTTCTTTCTTTCTTTCTTTTTTTTTTTTTTTTTTTTTTTTTGGTGGTACTGGGGTTACTGGAAACCCTTCTACCTCCGGGTTACACTCCCAGACCTATTTTTTTTGTTTGTTTTGTTTTATTTTTATTTGGAAACAGGGTCTCTTAAACCAGCGCGGCTGGCTTCAAACCTGCGCGATCCTCCTGTCTCCGCCTCCCAAGCGCGGGGATTACAAGCGTGCGCCACCACGCCCGGCCCTAAAAAGACACTTCTAAGAAAGGGTGAATAAAGAATATATTTGTGACTGACCCAAAACGGGCAGGGAGGGATGAGAGGCTTGGTGAAGCTGGGCCCTGAAGTGCCTGGCTTTGGAGGCAGAGTGGAGGGTAATAGAAGCAGGCTTACGAGGCCGATAAAGCCCCCTGTCTGAGACCCTTTTCGAGTTTCCCTGAATTCCTGGTGAGATGTCAGAACTTCCATTAAGAGTAGAGTCTGAAACTTGGAAGAAGAGGACACAGGATAAACGTTTGGGAATTGTCTTTAAATGACAATTTAAAGACAATTTGGGGGTGGGGCTGCATTGGGAAGCAGAGGGAGAAACGGGAGTGGAGCAGGGAGCAGAAGGAAGCGACAGACACTGGCGCCCAGGCCGGATCAGGAGCTCAGGGGAGGAGAGGGTCAGCGGGTGTGCGCCAGGCTGCAGGCCCGACAAGCGGGTCTCATGGGAAGTCCTGAGGAGGAATCCAGGGAGAGGCTGGGGAGAGCGCGGAGGGAAGGAGCTACACTGAGGGTGTCGTGACCTTCTGGGCAGGGGAGTGACAGGAAGGCATGAGAGGCCTGGCCCCAGCGGGAAGTTGCTCTACTCAAGAGATTTGGTTTAGGCTGTTGTTTTGTTTAGTCCTGGGGATTGGACCAGGGGCATTCTATGCCTGAGCTGTATCCTCAGCCTTTTTTATTGTTTTCCAGTACTGGGGATGGAACCCAGGGGCATTCTACCTCTGAGCTACACCCCCAACCCTATTTTTTATTCTTTATTTTGAAACAAGGTCTATCTAAGTTGCAAAGGGTCTCACTAAGCAACTGAGGCTGTCCGCGAACTGTGATCCTCCTGTCTCAGCCTCCCAAACCCTGGGATTACAAGGGTGCGCTGCCACACCTGGCTCCTCAGCCCTTTTTAAATTATTATTCATTTTAGCCAGGTGTGGCGGTGCACCCTAGTAATCCCAGCATTCAGGAGGCTGAAACAGGAGGATCACGGTTTGTGGACAGCCTCAGCTACTTAGTGAGGCCTTTTGCAACTTGGTCAGACACTGTTTCAAAATAAAGAATAAAAAAAAATTGGGCAGGGGGTACAGCTCAGAGTTAGAATGCCCCTGGGTTCCACAACCAGTACTGGAAAAAATTATTATTCTTTTTTATTTATTATTTATTTTCAAATATTTATTTATTTATTTATTTATTTATTTATTTATTTATTTATTTTGCAGTACTGGGGATGGAACCCAGGGGCCTTTTACCTCCAACCTACACCCTAAGCCCTATTTTTTATTCTTTATTTTGAAACAGGGTCTCACTGAGTTGTGAAGGGCCTCACTAAGTAGCTGAGGCTGTCCACAAACCGTGATCCTCCTGTTTCAGCCTCCTGAATGCTGGAATTACAAGCCTGCACCACCACACCCAGCTTCTTTTTCTTATCTTTATGCAGCAAAGAACTTAACAATTCTGTCAGCCCACTGAGTCATTTTGAGAATGTTATGATTTATGAATTGCAAAAGTGTAGAAATTAAGGGGCCTAGCCAGGCATGGTGGTGCACGCTTGTAATCCCAGTACTTGGGAGGCTGAGACAGGAGGATCGCAGGTTCAAAGCCAGTCTTAGCAACTTAGTAAGGTTCTCTGCAACTTAATGAAACCCTGTTTCAAAAGAAGGAATAAAAAATAGGGCTGAGGATGTAGCTTGGTAGAATGTTCCTGGTTCAGTCCCCAGTACAGCAAAAAAAAAAAAAAAAGAAAAGAAAAAAGAAAAAAAGAAAAAGAAAAGAAAAGAGAAGGAAAGAGAGAAATAAATAAATAAATAAATAAATAAATAAATAAATAAATAAATTAAGGGGCCTGGATGCTTTTTAGGGTCCTCACCTCCACCATCCTAAACTCCCGGCCCTCTGAAGTCATCCTCTTCTAGAAGGAAGACACAAGTGGACCGCTCACCAGTGTGGGATGAAGTGGGCGGGCGCCACCAGCCACCCTGAACACATCCAAGAGCTTTGGCTTGAGCCTCTGCTGCACGAAGGAGAGTTCCTGCCCTCCTGCCCCTCCATGTGCTCGGCCAGCCTGGCCACGTGGGGACCACCTCTGTCATTGCTGCTCCAGCCAGCAGTCAGGCTGTTCCAGCTCGATACCGTGGGATCCGTGCACAGCAGGTGTCAGTAAGTAGCTACTGAATCAGTGAACACCTGTTTGTTTGTTTGTTTGTTTGTTTTTGTGGTAGTAGGGATTGAACGCAGGGATGTTCTACCTCCAAACTATACCCCAGCCTTCTTATTGTTTTAAAATGGGGTCTCAATCTCTAGATCACTGAAGTTCTCACTAAGTCGCTGAGGCTGGTCTTGAACCTGTGATCCTCCTGTCTCAGCCTCCCAAGTACTGGGATTACAAGCCTGAGCCCTCCTGCCCAGACACACACACACACACACACACACACACACACACACACACACACACACACACACTTTCAGTTCCTTGAGGACGGGGCGCGTGTTCTTGGTGTCTAACATGATCCTGGTGGGTGCTCAGGGAATAGTTGGGATTTATTTTCCTAACGCAGCTTAACTAATATGTATGGCCCTCTCTCACGGAGCAGTAGGTTACGGGGCACTGGGGCAGTGAGGTCCAGGGCAGGACAGCCTGTCCAGGCCCCAGCTCAGCCTCGGGGAGCAAGGGCCGGGGAGCCGGCTCTCACCTGCAGCAGCGAGGCTTATGCTGGAGGGTGATGGGCACACGAGAACTGCCCATTGCTTATTCCCACTTCATTTTAATTTTTCTCAAAGTAATAATGGCACTTAGTTTAAGAAGTCAAGGAGCTGGGGATGGGGCTCAGTGGTGCAGGGCTTGCCCAGCATGTGCGAGGCCCTGGGTTCAATCCCCAGTACCACAAAAATAGACAGGTTAATTTAAACATTTAAAGTAGTCAGAGCGCTCAGTACACATCGCAGGAAAAACAGCGACTCCGTCTACCTCCTCTTGACCCAGAGGGGTGACCACAGTTGCCCTTTGGTACATACTTCCTGGTATTCAACTCTTGTGTTCAAAGACAGGCTGAGACGCTGTATGGACCTGTTAGATTTATCCATCAATTATGGGCCAGTGTGAAAAATGAGGAATTAGCTTCACAAAAGCTCTGCATAAATTGACAGTTAATGTTTACTTTTTTATCATTATGTGATTCTTACTCACTCAAGCCAGTGCACTAAAATATGTTCTCTCCGCCTCTCTCCCTCTCCCTCTCCCTCTCCCTCCCTCTCTCTCTCTCCCTCTCTCTCTCTCCCTCTCCCTCTCCCTCTCCTTCTCCCTCTCCCTCTCTCTCTCTTTCCCTCTCTCTCTCTCTCCTTCTCCCTCTCTCTCCCTCTCTCCCTCTCTCTCTCTCTCTCTCTCTCTCTGAGCTGGGGATTGAACCCAGGGCCTGACACTTGCTCAGCAAGCTCTCTACCTCTGCACTACATTCCCAGCCCTTTTTATTCTTCATTTTGTTTTTTTTGTTTGTTTGTTTTTTTGTTTTGTTTTGTTTTGTTTTGTTTTGTTTTGTTTTTGGTGGTACTGGGGTTCCTGGAAGCCCTTCTACCTCCGGGCTACACTCCCAGACCTATTTTTACATTTTTACTTGGAAACAGGGTCTCCTAAGCCAGCGCGCGTGGCTGGCTTCGAACCTGCGCAATCCTCCTGTCTCCGCCTCCCCAGCGCGGGGATTACAAGCGTGCGCCACCACGCCCGGCCTTTATTCTTCATTTTGAAACAGGGTCTTGTTAAGTAGCTGAGGCTGGCCTCAAGCTTGGAATCCTCTTGTCTCAGCTTCCCAAGAAGTGGGATTACAGACATGCACCACCACACCCAGCTTTTCTCAGACTTTCTAACCCCCTTTTAATATTTCCATACACCAAGCAGCTCAGATAATCGACCTCTCCCCCCGCCCCCCCGTGGATCTTCCACCCTGTGTCCTTGTCCTCGAACCTGGGCTGGAGGCTTTCATTTTCTACCCTCCTCAGGGTGCCCTTTGTCACACTCCTGCTTTGGGTCCCCTGGGTCTCCTGTCACCCTCTTGCTTGGTGTAGTCCAAGAGAGTGGGGAGCACGCCTTTTGAAAAGCTGAATGCCTAAAAATGTATTCCCCTTCGATGTTTAATTGATAGTTGAGATGAACACACAACGATAGGTTGGAATCCTTTCCCCTTAGGAATTGGGTGCCTTACTCTCTGTCTTTATCATTTCTGATGTTTTTATGGAGCAGTCTGAGGCAATTCTGATTGCTGATTCTTTGTTTAAAAAAGCAAAACCTCTATTTTATCTCTCTGGAAGCTTTTAGGATCTTTTCTTTCTCCGTGGGTTCTGAAATTCCGCGACGATGTATGTGCCTTAGTGGGGTCTTTCCCTTCGTTGTGCTTGGTACTCAATGGGCCCTTTCAAACAGGAAGCGCAGATCCTTCAGTTCTGGGGAAAGTTTCCATATTACTTATTTTAATAGTTTTTCTCCTCTCTCTCTCTCTCTCTCTCTCTCTCTCTCTCTCTCTCTCTCTCTGAAATAAGACAGAGCAATAAGAGATACCATTTTAGATAGAGTGGCCAGGAGCAGGCTCTCAGACAACGTGACATTTGAGCAGCAACCTGAAAGTATTTTCTCATCTCCGACCAAAATGACTTACCTTTTGTTCCTCGCACGGTCTCTTCCTCTTTCCGGTTTCTTTGGCCATCCTTTTTGGCCTCTCGTCCGGAAGCCTTCCTCCATATCCTCTGGGGTCTTGGCTGTTGCCGTGGAGGGGGTGCTGGGAGCCCAGGGGAAGCTGAGGGCCTGGAGGGGCTGGCTTGGGGGTCACTTGGTAGGTTTCACTGTATGTGACCGGGCGGCAGGTTGGCTTCCACGGGGGGCTCTTTCCTAGGGATCACTCAGTCTCTCCAGAGCACAGGCCTAGCCCCTGCCAGGGCAGGAGGGAGGGAGGCAGCGTTGTTGGCTCATCCCAGCTTGTGTTTAATCGCGCTTACTCTGCCTTCAGGGATTTTCTGAAATTCCTGGGCCTTTCTGGGATGCAGGAAGGAAAGCTTGTTAGCTCCTCCCAACCCCTTGCAGACTACTCTCTCTGTCCTCCTTTCTGCTCATGTCCCTTGCCCATTCTCTCTTTGCTCTCATAATTTTATTTATTTATTTTGTGGAACTGGGATTTGCATGGAGTGGGGGGGGCTCCTACATCTGAGCCGTCCCCCTGCTCCTTGTGTGTGTGAGCCCAGGGACATTCTATCTCCAAGCTACACCCCCAGCACCCCTTCCCTTATTCATTCTTATTTATTATTATTTTTATTTGAAACAGGAGCCAGGTGTGGTGACGCATGCTTATAATCCCAGTATTTGAGAGGCTGAGAGGAGGATCACAGGTTCACGGCCAGCCTCAACAACTTTGTGAGGCCCTCAGCAATTTAGTAAAAGCCTGTTTCAAAATAAAGAATAATATAGGACTGGGGATATAGTCTGGGTTCAATCCCCAATACCGCAAAAAAAAAAAAAAAAATTAAAACAGGTTTTCACTAAGTTGCTGAGGCCTTGCTAAATTGCTGAGGGTGGCCATGGACCTGTAGTTCTCCTGACTCAGCCTCTCAAGTACTGGGATTACAAGTGTGCACCACCATGCGTGGCTCCATTATTTATTTATTTGGCTTATTTATTTATTTTGAAAACAGGGTCTTGCTAAGTTACTGAGGGCCTCACTAAGTTGCAAAGGCTGGCATCGAACCTACGATCCTCCTGTCTCAGCCTCCTAAGTACAAGGGTAACAAGCCTTCACCATTATGCCGAGCTTAACTTTATTTATTTATTTATCTATTTATTGTGGTAGTGGGGACTGAACCTAGGAGCAATCTACTGCTGACCTTCATGCGGAGTTCTATTTTATTTTTTACTTTGAAACACAGTCTCACTAAGTTGTGGAGGGCTTACTGAGTCGCTGGGGCTGGCCTTGCACCTGTGCTCCTCCTGTCTCATGTCTCAGCCTCCTAAGTACTGGGATTACAAGCGTGCGCCACCATGCCCAGCTGACCTCATCATTTATGTGGTTTTTTTTTTTTTTTTTTTTTTTTTTTTGGTGGTACTGGGGTTCCTGGAAGCCCTTCTACCTCCGGACTACACTCCCAGACCCATTTTATACTTTTTTATTTTTGGAAACAGGGTCTCTTAAGCCAGCGTGGCTGGCTTCGAACCTGCGCGATCCTCCTGTCTCTGCCTCCCAAGCGCGGGGATTACAAGCGTGTATCACCACGCCCGTCTTTTACGTTTGTTTTAAAGACTGCATGCAGATGAGTTTGTGGTCAATCTACTGTTTAACCAGCACATAAAATATTTTGTAAAATGAATTCTAGCAAACAGATCAAACTAGGATTTTTTTTTTTTTTCAGCCCTGGGGATGGAACCCAGGAGCATTCTACTTCTGAGCTATACCTCTATCCCTATTTTTTATTATTTATTTTTAAACAGGGTCTCACTGAGTTACAGAGGGCCTCACTAAGTAGCCAAGGCTGTCCGTGAACCACTATCCCCGTGTCTCAGCCTCACAAATGTTGAGATTACAAGTGTACGCCACCACGCTTGGCTTAAGCTAAGAAAATTTTGAAAAAGACAAAGAAAACCTCTGTAGGGCCTCCTCCCTGTACTTGGCAATCATGGATTTGTTTTTTAATACTCGTGGAATTTTATGGATGAAGTGAACTCAGATGTCACCCACGCCTGCCACTTCTTTTTACATAGAGAAACAGAAACCCAGTCAGCAGAAGTAACCTGCCCAAAGTCCCTGCCAGGGTGAGCACAGAAATGTCAGGAGCCCCAGTCTCCCACTGATAATCCAGAGCCCTTCCCACTGTCACGCTGCCTTCCCAGAAAAGCCCCTCAGGCAGGAAGAAGATTTTCCTCTTGATGGGGCTTCCAGAGCAAACGCTTCTGCCCTGTGGGCCAGTCTGACCCCGATTGGTCCCATCTGGAGAGGAGCGACAGGGCTGCTCAGGAGACCAGGAGTATTCACCGCGTACTAAACCCTGATCGCTTCTCAGAGGACAGAGTCAAAGAGAACGGGTCCACCTTAAAAATAGATCTCACGTCGATTACCAATTAACACCTCAATGTATTTAAGCAGAAATAAGTTTAATTGTCTAATTAATTTTTCACCAATTAAGTCCATTTTTTTTCACGTCGCATTTTACACTGCTTTGGCAATGAGAGTAATTGGGTCCCTTTGTAACCATTTTCCACTTCCTGGTTTGCTAAGTCGTTCAATGAAGTCGTCTGTAGAAGATATAAATCGCCCCAAACTGGTCTCTCTGCAACTTTACGAAGTTCATTAAATACTTTTATGCGGGGGGAGAGTCTGCAGAGATGGAAATGACAAGTGTCTGTGAGCACTCAGACAGGGGAAAGCTGTTAGGAGCAGCCCTAGAGAGAGGCCCACAGCACAGGGGCCCGAGCTTCCCGCCCAGAGCCACGGCCTTCCTTGACCGTGTGAGATAATAATTATTGTTGTTTTTAGACAGGATCATTTTTCTATAGTTTTAGCCGCAGTGGAGAGACATAGGTATTATGCCCTAGGTCCTAAGTCCTGAGTTTTCTGCTTCCTTGAAAATCACTTCGGATGAGTCCTTTACCCCCTTACAATTATTCGTGTTTCCCTCATCTGTGAAATGGGCACCGTGACCACACCTTCCCACAGAGGTATGAGATTCAAGCAGGGAATGAACCTTAAATGAACAATAGGCTTAGAAAATTATGTCGGCAGTATCTCAACTTTGGATTCAAGGCCGGTGTGTGATAATTTTTTAGGGGGTATTAAGGATAGAACTCAGGGGTATTTTACCTCTGAACTACACCCTCAGCCTTATTTTATTTTTTTATTTGGAAACAGGGTCTGGCTAAGTTACTGAGAGCAGGCATTGTTAAATTTACTGAGGCTGGCCTTGAACCTGTGATCCTCCTGTCTCAGCCTCCCAAGTGGGATTAGGGATGTACACCAACACACCCAGCTAATGTGTGTGTGTGTGTGTGTGTGTGTGTGTGTGTTAACAAGGCTATTTCAAATATACCCCAGAAAGCATGCCTGAGTTCAAGCCCCAGTAATACACACACACACACACACACACACACACACACACACACACACACTCAACATTCCAGTGAACTTATCCAGTACATTGGAACACTGTACTAGTGTTATTAAAGCTAATTTATTTTATGACTTATTAAAACATTGTTTAACTAGACATCAATCTTGGATCAACCTTAAATAAACCATATGTCTTTAAGAACTCATGGGTTTTAATTAGTTTCTTAATTAGCATGTGAGAAGTTTGCAAACCTGTTCACTTTTGCTATCAAAATCAGAAGAGTAAGCGTCACAGGCTCCTCACCGAGGAGCCAGGACTGAGGCCTCGGGCCCCTCGAGTGACATGAACATGGCCCCAGCAGGACGGACTGACCAGATCCTTCTCGGCTCCAGCCTCCCAGCCGTCCTGGCCTCTCCGTCCACTCCTCACCCCACATCTTGTCGTCAGATCCTGTCATACTCACGAGCACTGTGTCCCTTCTACTGCTCTGCCTCTGTCTTCATTCAAATTCATCTCTTGCACATTTAATAAGTCATCAAGTACCTATCAATGGCGCCCCAAAGCTGAGCTCTGCACAGCCACATAGGGGTTAACCAGACCTGCAGACCCCTAACCTCAGGAGCTAACAGGCTGCTTCACAAAGTTTACATAAGCCAGACTGATAGCTCTAAGTAGGCTTCCAGCTGGGTGCAGCGGTGCAGGCCCGTAATTCGGTACTTGGGAGGCTGAAACAGAAGGATCGCAAGTTCAAGGCCAACCTCAGCAACTTAGTGAGATTCTGTTTCAAAATAAAACATAAGATGGAGCCGGGGCTGTCGTTGAGGGGTAGAATGCCCCTGGGTTTAATCTCAGTACCAAAGAAAAAGTTGGCTGTCTCCAGCTCAATGCCGACTCTTCGGCTTACTGCTTGCCCTTGGACACGTTACTTAACTTCTGTGCTTCTCTTTCCTCCCTTGCAAACACAGGTGCATCCCCACCTCCTAAGGATTAAGACAGCTAAAACATTTTTAAATGCTTAGAACAGCGTTAAGCAACCAAAACGTGTTCGCTCTCATATTCGGATCATGACCTGTTTTCACCAATCCCCACCTCTCCCTCCAGCCAGGGCA
This sequence comes from Muscardinus avellanarius, assembly GCF_963383645.1. NCBI lineage: Eukaryota > Metazoa > Chordata > Mammalia > Rodentia > Gliridae > Muscardinus > Muscardinus avellanarius. Next base: position 219,281,639 of record NC_137786.1, read on the forward strand.
CGACCTTTCCAGAGCCACCTGACTCCATCCTCTGCCTCTGCCCACAGTCTCCCCCGATAAACATGGCCGGCCTATGGCTGGGCACGGCCCGTCCAGCACTGGGCCACCTCTTTGGCCCTCGCTCCCACTTCTCCCTATCCTGTCCCCTGTGCCCCTCACCCACCGAATATCTTGCTGTTTCCCAAACCTGCTGCCGTGAGCCCAACTCCCCATCTCTGTGCCAACACAAATGAGGTACAGTGGAGAGGGCCAGAGCCCAAGCTGGCAGTGGGATGTGTCCATCTCTCTCCATGCTGTGTAAGGAATGGCCATTGAAAGAGACCAAACAAGCCAGGCATGGCGGCACACACCTGTAATCCCAGTGCTCGGGAGGCGGAGACAGGAGGATCGAAGCCAGCCTCCTGCAACTTAGTGAGGCCCTTGGTAATTTAGTGAGACACTGTCTCCAAATAAAAAATAAAATAGGTCTGGGGTGCAGCTCAGAGGTAGAACACCTTGGGTTCCATCTTCAGCATCTTCCATCCATCCGTCCATCCGCCTATCCATCCATCCATCCATTCATCGATAAGGGATAGATAAAACAGGATTGGAATGGGTTGGCAATGTTTATCAAACATAAATATCAACAAAAATAAAAGGAAGCCGGGCGTGGTGGCGCACGCTTGTAATCCCCGCGCTTGGGAGGCAGAGACAGGAGGATCGCGCAGGTTCGAAGCCAGCCGCGCTGGCTAAAGAGACCCTGTTTCCACATAAAAATGTAAAAATAGGTCTGGGAGTGTAGCCCGGAGGTAGAAGGGCTTCCAGGAACCCCAGTACCACAAAAAAATAAAAATAAAAAATAAATAAATAAATAAATAAAAGGAGTTAGACTTTGTTTTCACTTTTCCTGGGAGCATAGAACTGTCCCTGTCAGCCTTAGGGGAAAGAGAAGAAGGAAGGAAGAGAGAGCGAGCTGGGCTTTAGGGCAACTGAGTTCTCTGTCCCAGTCATGAGTCTCCTTCTAACTAAGCGGTCACTGTAACCCCACTTGTTTTGGCTGGAAAATGGAAATAAGAACTGTAACTCTGTGGAGTTGACGTGAGGATTAGATAAGAACATTTTTATTAAAGTACCCAGGCTGGGCATGATGGCGCATGCCTGTAATCCCAGTTCTTGGGAGGCTGAGACAGGAGGATCAAAGTTTCAAGGCCAGCCTCAGCAATTTAGTGAGACCCTGTTTCAAATTTTTAAAAAAGTTGGGGCTGTGGCTCAGAGGTAGAGCAACCCTGGGTTCAATCCCCAGTACCAAAAAAAGAAAAAAGAAAAAGTAAGTACACAGCACATCACAGACTCCGGATAAAATGCCACTTTCTTATTTCTCATATCCCACTGTCTGTGTCCGTGAAGCCTCCCTGGTGAACTCCTACTCAGTCCTCAAGAACCAATTCAGTGCCAACTCCCAGAGGACCCTTTCCCGGCTTTCTCAGGCAGAGCTCAGCACGCCTGCCACTGCCCCTGCCGAGCTACGCCCTCCTCCAGCGCAGGAATAAAAACTCACACACCTTTGAATCCTCAGAGCCCGGCATCATTCAAAAATGTTCCATCATCTCTTTGTTAAAAGGAAGCGTTCTCAGGTGCTTTTATTAGAGCACTATTTATAATAGAGAAACTGGAAGCAACATAACTGTCTAATATTAGGGGTTAAGTAAATTATGGCTTATCCTCAGAATGTGGGGGGTAAGCTGCCATTAAAATCATCTTGTAGAAATGTGCTGTTGACATTTTTTTAAGTTCTCAATATACATTCTGAAGGAAAGAAGCAGGTTTCAAAACAGTACTATGTACAGAATGATCCTGTTTTGTGATAAAAATATAAATGTTTATGTATGCATAAAAAGGTCTGGAAGGACCCAGCGCTTGTCTCTGGGTGGGTGGAATCTGCACGTTTCTTCTCCTTCCTTATGCTTATATGTATTTTGTGATTTTTCTATAATGAGCATAAATTACTTTTGTAGTAAGAAGGAAAATTTTTAAACTACCAGAAATTGTTTTTCTGATTGTAATGCATTTTCATTGTAGAAAATTTGCAAAGTCTGAAAACTATAAAAAATAAAAGATAATTATGCATCTTGTTCCACCTAGAGAGTCTGTTAACGTTTTAGTATAATTCTTTCTAGTCTTTTTTTTTAAAAAGCGTGTATAAATTTTTTAAATTATTTGAGGTTAAACTGATCTGTAGTTTAATGTCCTGCAATTTTTATCACATTATGAACATTTTCAAAAGTTACTGCATATTCTAAATATTTGAGACCTCACAAAGGGCTAGAAAATTCAGCTGTCATGGGCAAAAAATAAAAGAACCACAGAGAGTTAATGGTCTCCCAAGCACGGCACAAGACATTTAAATTTTTTTCAAAGCCCCGGAAAAGCCATATATTGTATAAAATACTTTAAAATAGTCCATATTAACGATTTTAACTGTAAAATTTGTGAAAGGGCTTTTTATAATTTTGCCACTGAATTTGGCTAAACATACTCATTTAATTTGCAACTGGCAAACAACGCACTTAATTTTACAATTGACTATAAATTTCTCAGTAATTATTGTGCATGTCTGGGACTGGAAAATGAGAAAAATCCAACCTGCAAATTGTTTTCAACTATAAGGAAAACGCAAAATTTCACAATTAATGAAGTTCATATAGTGTCACATTTTAATGGCTTAAACATTTCCGGATTTCACAATTTTCTCTTCCTATTTTGGAACTAATAATTTTTTTTCAGATCTCAAACTTTACTCTGGGCCCTCGGAAAGTACTTAGGTCTTGGGCTCTGGGTCTACTTTGTTTCCTACAGGAGAAAAAAAAAAAAAAATGTCCTGTTTGACCCGTGTTGGCTTCTTTGACAGAAAGTGCCAGAAACTTCCAACAAGGGTGGGCACCACTGCACAGGCCAGCAATAAGGCCAGTCGTTTTATGTAGCAGAGTTGGTTTCTCTGTGCCAACCCCTAAATAGGAAGTGGCACGATTTGGACAAGGGAATTCCTAGTCCAGAAAGTTTTTGCTCAATAACTAAGTACAGTAAGCTAGGCACAGTGGCATATGCCTATAATGTATGCCTTCCAGTACTTGGGAGGCTGAGACAGGATGGCAGGCTCAAGGCAAGCTTCAGAAACCTAGCAAGACCTTGTTTCAACAATTAAGCTGGGTGTGGTGGCTCACGCTTGTAATCCCAGTAATTGGGAGGCTGAGACAGGAGGATCGCAGGTTCTTGGCCAGCCTCAGCTACTTAGTGAGGCCCTCTGCAACTTAGTGAAACCCTGTTTCAAAATAAAGAATAAAATAGGGCTTGGGTTATAGCTCAGGGGTAGAATGCCACTGGGTTCAATCCCCAGTATCACTAAATAAGTTGATTACTAAGGTAATTAATTAATAATAAATAAGTAAGCTGGACATGGTGGCACACACTTGTAATCCCAGTAACTGGGAGACTGAGCCAGGAGGATCGCAGGTTCATGGCCAGCCTCAGCTACTTAGTGAGGCCCTCCGCAACTTAGTGAGACCCTGTTTCAAAATAAAGAATAAAAAGTAGGGCGGGGGATGTAGCTCAGAGGTCAAATTTCCCTGGGTTCCATCCCCAGACCCGCCAAAAATAAATAAGGAAATAAAGAATACAAAACAGGGCTGGGGGTGTAGCTCAGAGGTAGAATGCCTGTGGGTTCAGTCACCAGAACTGCAAAAACAGTAAGTAAGTAAGTAAGTAAGTAAGTAAGTAAGTAAGTAAGTAAGTAAGTTAGTAAGTAAGTAACGTAGGTAAGTAAGTAAGTAACGTAAGTAAGTAAGTTAGTAAGTAAGTAACGTAGGTAAGTAAGTAAGTAACGTAAGTAACTAACATAGGTAACGTAAGTAACGTAATGTAGGTAAGTAAGTAAGTAACGTAGGTAACGTAAGTAACGTAAGAAAGTAAGTAAGTAAGTAAGTAAGTAAGTAAGTAAGTAAGTAATGTAGGTAAGTAAGTAACGTAGGTACCCTAAGTAAGTAACGTAGGTAATGTAGGTAACGTAAGTAAGTAACGTAGGTAAGTAAGTAAGTAACGTAGGTAAGTAAGTAAGTAACGTAGGTAAGTAAGTAAATAAGCACAGTAAGTAAAACCGGGGAGGATCAGGGGACGGAGGGAGAGGAAGAGGAAACACCGGGAGGAACGGAGGAAAGGCGCTACCATTCCTTCCTTGCTCGGCGTGCCCATGGGCTAAACTAAGCGCTCTCTCCTCCGTGTCATTCAACGCTCACAACAGTCCTGAGAAAGAAAACAATTTGTCGGTTCTTCAAAATGCTAAACGTAGGCCGGGCGTGGTGGCGCACGCTTGTAATCCCAGCATTCGGGAGGCTGAGACGGGAGGATCGCGGTTCGCGGACAGCCTCAGCTACTTAGGCCTTCTGCAACTCAGTGAGACCCTGTTCAAAATAAAGAATAAAAAAATAGGTCTGTGGGTGTCGCTTGGAGGTCGAATGCCCCTGGGTTCCATCCCCAGTACCAAAAAAAAAAGTTAACATAGACTTATATGCCCCGGTATTTTTACTTGAGTGTGCGTGCGTGTGTGTGCATGGGGGTTATGCGTTTGACCCCCAAGGGCCGCACCAAAACTTGCACCTCAGTGCTGACAGCCGAATGAGTTGCAGCAGCCACAGGTGCCAGCGACCCAGACGTCCATCCACTGACAAGACGGACAGACAAAACGCAGCGCCCCAGGGCATGGGGTGCTTTACGTAGCAATAAAAAGGAACAAGGCAGTGATGCCCGCTCCGCACAGCCAGGCCTCGAAAACGTTATGCTAAGTGAGAGAAACCAGTCACAGGAGGCCGCACACTGTATGATTCTATTTTTATTATGTGTCCAGAATAGGCAAATCCACAGAAACCAAAAGTAGATTAGTGATTTCCAGGGGCTGCGGGCAGGAGGCAATGCAGAATGGCTGTGAGCAGCTGCCAGGTTTCTTTGTGGGGCGATGAAAACGTTGTAAAATTAGAGAGTAGGAAGGGTTAGAGAACTCCGTGAAAGTACTGAAAACACCCACTTGGATACTTCAAGGGGTGACTTTTGCATGCGGATAATATCTCATTAAATCTGTTATTTTTAAAATCACATTATGAAAATTTGATAAACAAAACAACAACATAAAAATAAATAAATATCCAAAATGAATATAATTCTTGCCAGGTGTGGTGGCACTTGCTTGTAATCCCAGTACTTGGGAGGCTGAGACAGAAGGATCGCAGGTTCAAGCCCGGCCTCAGCAAGTCACTGAGACCCTCAGCAACTGAGTGGGACCCTGTTTCAAAATATTAAAAGGGTTGGGGGGCCGGGCGTGGTGGCGCACGCTGGTAATCCCCGCGCTTGGGAGGCAGAGACAGGAGGATCGCACAGGTTCGAAGCCAGCCGCGCGCGCTGGCTTAGGAGACCCTGTTTCCAAATAAAAATGTAAAAATAGGTCTGGGAGTGTAGCCCGGAGATAGAAGGGCTTCCAGGAACCCCAGTACCACCAAAAAAAAAAAAAAAAAGCTTTGGGGGTATAGCTTGGAGGTAGAATGCCCCTGGGTTCAACCCCCATCCCAAACAAACAAACAAACAAACACAAAAAGAAAAATACGATACAATCCTGACAAGAATTTTGTATATCATAAAGGTGATGTCTCAAATACAAGGAAAGATGGATTCTTTTTTTTTTTTTTTTTTTTTTTTAAATTTTATTTTATTGGTGCACTGTATTCATACATCATAGTGGGATACAAACTTTTGTAGACATACATGCACACATCGCCCAGTCAGCCCCCACCCGATCCCCACCCCATTCTCTCCCCATCCCTCCTTCCCATGCTTGGCTTAGTGGTTGACATCTAGTATTATAGCAATTTATCCAAAATTAAAAATGATAATCTCACATAACAGTTTCATTTGTCTGATACCAAGCGTTTGATGATTTAAAGATAGCATTTCAATATTTCTTTTTGCTTTCTTTCTTACTAGAGCATATTTTTTTCTGTTTTTTTAGGTGAAACTATCATATATTTATATATTTATTTTTCAGAAAAAAATCTATCCTAATATGGAATATGAATTCTAGATACCCAAAACGATCTTGAAAAAGAACAAAGCTAGCAGATATATATTTTCTGATTTCAAACCATAAAAAGCTACAATAATTGAAACAGTGTAGTACTGTTCTAAAGGCAGATATATAGACCATTAGAGTTAAATACAAGCCTAGAGCTAAATTCTTCCCTATATTGTCAAGTTATTTTTGACAAGGTTTCCACGAACATTTGGTGGTGGAAATAATAATCTTTTAACTAAATATTGTTGAAAAATAATAATTACATGGAAAAGAATAAAATTGGACCTTTACCTAATCCCATATACAAGTATTAACTCAAACTAGATAAAAGACCTAAATATAAATCTTAAGACTATAAACTTTTAGGAGAAAATCTGGGTCATAAAACCTCACAACATTGAAATTGGCAGTGATTTCTTGGATATGATTTCAATGGCACAGGCAACAGAAGAATATACAAACTCCCTAAAAAATAAAAGAAAATATTGTATATCCAAAGACAATGTAAACAGTTAAAAGTTACTAATAGAATTGGATAAAATATTTCCAAATGCTATATCTGAAGGTATATTAATATTCCAACTAGAAATCCTAAAAATTAACAACAATAAAGGCAAACAATACAACTTAGAGATAGGTAAAAGACTAACATAAATAATGAATCTCCACAGATAACCAATCTTAGTTGTCTGTTGGATGGAAACTCTTGTTTCTCTGGTTCTGGTGAGTGTTACCTATTTCTTCTTTGTAGTTAATCTCTTTGAGTATTTTCTCTAGCGCTGGTTTTGAAGACATAAATTCCTTCAGTTTCTGTTTGTCATGGAAGCTTCTTATTTCTCCATCTAATTTGATAGAAAGTTTTGCTGGATAGGAAATTTTTGGCTGGAAGTTGTTTTCTTTCAGAGTTTGGAATATGTTACTCCAAGCCCTTCTGGCTCTCATGACTTGGTTTGGGAAGTCTGGAGTGATTCTAATTGGTTTGCCTCTGAATGTCAGTTGGCCCTTTGTTTTTGTTGCCTTTAAGATTCTCTGCTTGGCTTCTACATTGGTCATTTTGACAATTATATGGCGTGGGGATCCTCTTCTCCGATCCTGTCTAAAGGGAGTTCTATAAGTTTCCTGGATCTGTGTATCAACCTCTTGCTCTATATTTGGAAAATTTTCTGCTATTACTTCCTTGAAGAGATTGTTGATCCCTTTGGTATCACTTTCTTTTCCCTCCTCTATTCCAATTATTCTTAGGTTAGCTCTCTTAAGATGGGCCCATATTTCTTCAATGTCAGATTCCTGCTGTTGGATATTTTTTTCTAGATTAGAAACTATGCATTCATTTTTGGATTGCTCATCTTCTAAGAGCGAGATTCTGTTCCCCATGTGGTCTAATCGGTTGTTTGTGCTTTGAATTGAGGCCTTTACTTCATTAATTGCATCCTTTATCTCTTTTTGGCTCTCTCTGAGTTCTTTTCGAAGCACCTCTATTATTTCTACAGTTATTTTCCTGATTTGATCTTCTAGAAATCTCTGATTTTCTGTTTTATCAGGTTCTGATGTTGTGGGGTTGTGCACATTCATTACTCCAGTGTTATTCCTCTTTCCCATGATTTCGGAGGTTTGTGCCTTCTCTGGGTTCTTCCCTTGGGTCACTATGGCTTCACTTAAGGTGCTCTGGATCTCGAGTCTGTATTATCTCAGACCCCACTACTCCTTTACTGGGTTGTATCACAGAGTCTCCGACCCAGGGAGTCGATAGAGGCTGCTTTAAACTATGGGGGGTGCCAGGTTGCACGTTCTCCTATGGTGTGATATCTCTGCCACCACCACTCCCTCACTGGGTCAAGTCCCAGGAGGTACAGTACTGGGATTTCTCCTCTGTGGCCCGCAATTTGACTCACTGTTCTTGAGTACGCAGATGTAGCTGTACTGGACTCGGTGAATTCACTACTGCTGCCGCCGCCGGTGGCAATATGGCGCCTCTGCCACGCCCTCGGCCATGAGGCTGGCGTATTTTTTCTTCTCTGGTTTTGATTTCCACTCTGAATCCCTGCAGCGTGTGCTGAGCTCAGCCACTGGGAGCTTTAAATGCTGTCTGCGCCGAAAGATCCCGCCTGGCTGTTCCGCAGCGGCTCACCTGGCTTGCTGTAGCCGTCCGTTGAGTTCACCGCTGCCGCCGGCAGTATGGTGCTGCTGCCGCGTCCTCGGGCGCGTGTGTCTCCTCTGTGGCCCTGAGCTCTGTTCTCAGTCCGCTTTCTCTCTGGAGCCTGGTGGTTTTTTTTTTGTTTTTCTGGTGATGGTGTTTTCTGGCTATGAAAGGCGCTCTTTTTGTGGTAATGGAGATTGGTTGTTAGCAGGACTCTTAAGCCCCGCTTTTCTCGGTCGCCATCTTCCCGGAAGTAAGATGGATTATTTGAAAACTCTACTGGCACCTTCCTAGGTGGGTCAACGCCAGCAGGGAGGTGACGTGTGAGGCCTTTCCTTGACTATTCTACCTGAACGCATCCAGGTGTTTCAAAGACTTACATATAAATGGTAAAAACATGAATTTTGTAAAATCTCAGAGTGGGAAAGCAAAATATGGAGGCCTAAGGGAAAAAAATGTATAAATTTGACTTATAAATCTTTTAAATTTCTACAATGAAAAACTATCAAAGGACAAATAAAATAGATAAAATATTTGTAAAAACCTGACCCATCCAAATTTCAAATTTCTTTTCTTTTTCTTTTTCATGTGTGTGTGTGTGAATGTGGGGGGAAATATGCGTGTTACTGTTATTGACCCCAGGGGCACTCTACTTCTGAGCTACACCCTCAGCCCCTTTTATTTTTTATTAGGAAACTGGGTCGCACTTTGTTGCTGAGGCTGCCCTTGAACCTTCGATCCTCCTGTATCAGCCTCCTGAGTACTGGGATTACAGCAGTGCACCACCCCGCCCAGCTCCAGTTATCTTATTATATAAAAATGTCATAGCTGTCACTAAGAAAAAGTAAGCCAACCGAAAAATAAACATAAACAAATCATTTTGAATAATTAAAAAATATAAGTATGAAAAGATGTTCAACTTCCCTCATAATATCTATTGGATTTACCAAGAAAAAGAAACTGGCGCAGCTGAAAACAGGACCCCACAAAAACCTGCATATGGATATTTACAGCAACTGTATTCAGAATTTGCTAAAATCTTTTTTTTTTTTTTTTGTACTGTACTGGGGCAAATGTTCTACTGCTGAGCTACATCCCCAGCCCTCTTTAATTCTTATTTTAAGGCAAGATCTTGCTAAATTGCCCAGGCTGGCCTCGAATTTGGGATCCTCTGCCTTAGCCTCTTGAGTCCCTATGATTATGAGTGTATTCCACCTCGCCGGATAATGATCAAATCTTCAGAGCAATGAAGATGCCCTTCAGGGGGTGACTGGCCGAATTAACTGTGCTACACCCTGACTGTAGGACATTATTCAGCGCAGAAAAGAGTTGTTATCTGGGTGTGGTGGTGCACACCTGTAACCCCAGCACTTGGAAAGCTGAGGCAGGAGGATCACAGGTTTGAGGACAGCCTCGCTATCTTTGCTAAGATACACTGCTGTGTAGCGAGGCTCTCAGCAACCCATTAAGACCCTGTTTCAAAACAATAAAATAAGGTAGGCGTGGTGGCGCACGCTTGTAATCCCCGCGCTTGGGAGGCTGAGACAGGATCGCATGGGTTCGAAGCCAGCCTCAGCTACTTAGTAAGGCTTTCAGCAACTTAGCGAGACCCTGTTTCCAAATAAAATTTTTTTTTTTTTTGGTGGTACTGGGGTTCCTGGAAGCCCTTCTACCTCTGAGCTACACTCCCAGACCTCTTTTTACATTTTCATTTGGAAACAGGGTCTCCTAAGCCAGCCCGCGCGGCTGGCTTCGAACCTGCGCGATCCTCCTGTCTCTGCCTCCCAAGCGCGGGGATTACAAGCGTGCGCCACCACGCCCGGCCTCAAATAAAATATTTTTTAAAAAGGTCTGGGAGTATAGCCCGGAGGTAGAAAGCCTCTGGGTTCCACCCCTAGTACCACCAAAAAAAAAAAAAAAAAATAGACAAAACAATAAAATAAAATGGGCCAGGAGTATAACTCAGAGGTAGAATGTCCCTGGGTTCAAATGACAGTAATATGCATACATACATACATACATTTACTAATTTAAACTAAAAAAGTGGCACTAATACATGGTAGATGAGTAAATTAAACTCTTCTTTTCTTTACCCAGTCTACTTCTTAGAATTTATCTTGCTTATCTACCTTTCCTAAGGGAGGCAATGGCATGGATACAAGGCCACTCCTCAGCTCTCTTTCTAAAAGCAAAAGACAAGCGCTAACTTTGTGACGGGCAGAATCATGAGTCACCCCAAAGTGGCCACATCCTTACTCCCTAGGGCCGGTGAGTAAGCCATGGTACACGGCAACGGAAGCCACAGCTGCAGGTAGAATTCGGATCGCTGAGCAGGCGACTCAAGACACAGAAAGAGTAACCTGGATTATCCACGTGGACTCGGTGTAATTGCGAGCGTCCCTAAGCGTACAATGAAGAAGCCGATGTGGTAGCGCCGACTTACCTGGAAGGCTGAAGGAAGAGAATCACAAGTTTGAAGCCAGCCTGGGAAACTTAGGACAACCCTGTCTCAAAATAAAAAGGCCAGATGTGGGCGTATACGCCGCCTGTAATCTCAGTCCCTGGGAGGCTGAAACAGGAGGATCACAGGTTTGAGGCCAGCCTCAGCAATCTCACAAGGTCATCAGTAACTTCATGAGACTGTGTCTCAAAAAAAAAAAAAAAAATAGGGCTAGGATGGTAGCTCAGAGTTAGAATGCCCTTGGGTTCAATCCCTGTAACTATTAAATAAATAAATAAATAAATAAATAATAAATAAATAAATAAATAAATGCAGCTCAGTGGTACAGTGCCCCTGGGTTCAACCCACAGCACTGCAAAAATGAATAAATGAATAAAATAAACAAACCAATAAATAAATGGCTAGTGTGTAGCTCAGTGGGAGAGCACTTGCCTGACATGTGTGAGACCCTGGGCTTAATCTCCAAAGGAAAGGAAGGAAGGGAGGAAGAGAGAAAGAGAGAGAAAAGAAAGTTCTTAAGGAAATGAAGTGTGCTCAGTCTTAAGTGAGTTTTTAGGGTTCCAGTCTTGTTTGTAAGTATCGACGGAGCCCTCCCGTGTGGGCGCACTGGCCCATCCCTTTTCTTTCCCGCCAACCCTCACGGTTGGTGTCACTCTACTGCCTGCCCCGCGGAGGCCGTGAGGCTCAGTGAGGCTTAGTAAGTTGCACCATCAGAGCTGCAAGCTTCTAGCTCGATGGTACTGTCCGCAATACATCTGTCACACACTGTCTGACTTCCACAGAGCCAGCAGGGCCCAGCTCAACCCCAGGCTGCCGCCGCCGCCAAGGGCCCTCAAGCAGACATCTGTGTTGTTCTCGTCCCCTCCCTGGGCTCCTGAGAAGCTCAGCCTGCAGAGGGGCTTTGTGGGTTCAGCCTGCCTTCTCCCGATACATCTCTCAGCCCAGTTCCTTTGGCCTACCTAGGGGGAAGCGGCTGCCAGCGGTCACTGGGGCTAATTATTCTCTCTGGTGGATTCACATTGCGTGGATCCTGCGCAGCCACGGCTTTCCTCATGCAGAGATGAAACCCTAGAGATGACAGGCCTCCGCGTAGTAGTACATCTTGATCAAATAAGGCTGCCCTGAGATTTATCATTTCTGCAAACATCGGGCTGCGGATAAAGGGGGTTTGTGCACTGAACGAGGACGGCCCTCCTGGGCTCTCCCTGTCTGTGGGTAACTTTCAACACGGGAGCAGATCCGCTCACTGGGCTTCGCTCTCCGGCCACATGGAAGTGGGAGTCCTGTGTAGTGAGGACCAGGGTTACCACAGGTCCATTTACCTTTGGGGGAAGCTCTGTTCAAACTGCCTTTCATGTCGGGGATCTCAAAGCCTTTCAAAATGAGTAATTAATGAATTTCAACTTCCAGAAAAAGCAAGAATTATTATCTTCATTTTATAAATAGATCAAAGGTCATGCAATCAATGGCAGATGTGGGAACCAGATGTAAGAATCCTGCTCTGGTACCCCAGCTGCAGCCGCCAAATCCCCCTCCAGGATCACTGACAGACCTCCTTTTCTGCCCTCCACCTTCTGGTCAAAGACAGGCAATTGGCCTTTATATGTTTCCACTTAAAGGTCTGAATTCTATGGATGGTTCGTGTGCCTTTGATATGTCTGGAATTTATAAAAAGAAAAGGAGAAGAATGATATTTGATGCTTTTCAGAGTTGCATTGGGATTGAGCCTTATGTTGTGGGTCAAATGCCAATAAAAGGGGGTGGGGGAAACTCGGTCACCAAATCTTTAGGAGGCTCACTTTTGTTCTCTGTCTGAAAGCACTTTTTGCTAAAATTAAGCAGAGTGTAACTTTAGCGACCGAAGTGATCATTGCGGGGACACCGAACGCGGCCACTTAGTGAGAGCCAGCGATGTGCCAGGTAAGTACTCCACTTCCACACGTGTCCTCCACGGATGAACCAGGAGGCGCTCATTATTCATTCATGCTATGAGTAATCTAACTTGGTTTGGAGATAGAAGATGATTTGAGGTGAACTTGCAAGGGTGGAGGAAGAGAAATCACCAAGGGGATTAATTGATTAGAAATTATTACATGTACACTCTGTGCCAAAGGTATCCTGATGTGACAGGCGCTAGAGATACAAAAATGATTAAAATATCACCAGACTCCTGCTCTCAAGTTGCTGATAGCCTTGTGGGACGTTGAGGGTGAGACATACTAAGAAAGCAAATAATTTCAGTCCACAGATATATATTGAGTTCCTGTATTCCTTGCAGGGGAAGGTCCTTCTCATGGTGGTGTGTATGGTATATTAAAAAAAAAAAAAGAGTCAGATCTACTCAAATAATCACATTGGCTTAAAATTGTAATTGAGTGGAATAAAAGACACCAGATGGGCCACAGCCTGACAAAGGATTAGTATCCAGAATATATAAAGAACTCCTACACGTAATAAAAGATAATCCAATAAAAACACCATCAAATAAGCCAATGGCCAACTTAAAAAAGAAGAAAGGCAAATGGCCAATAAACAAAGAAAGTATGCTCTGTCTCTTTCACTTGTAAACAAGGAATTGCAAATTAAAACATTAAAATGTCATTTCACACCCATCGGCTTGGCAACAGCTTTGAAGTTTGACATTACCAAGTGTTGTTGAGGATGCGAAGCATGGGAGCTATCATGGGAACTATCATACGTTGCTTTCGAACTGTGAATTAGTACAACCACTTTGGTTTATTTGTTTGTTTTTTTTTTTTTTTTGGTGGTACTGGGAAATGAACCCAGGGGCCTTCTACCTCCAGGCTATAATCCCAGACCTATTTTATATTTTATTTTATTTGGAGACAGGGTCTCTTAAACCAGCTGAGGCTGGCTTCGAACCTGCACGATCCTCCTGTCTCAGCCTCCCACGCCCGGCTATAGTACAACCACTTTGAAAAACCATTTAACCATGCCGAGTAAAGCTGCCAGTTCCCATATCCTGAAACCAGCAATCCCATACCCAAGGATATAACAGAAGGCTCACTTTATTGCAAGTGGGTGAGTATAAAAATACTAATGGCAGCCGGGCGTGGTGGCGCACGCTTGTAATCCCAGCACTTGGGAGGCTTAGACAGAAAGATCGCACAAATTCAAAGCCAGCCTCGGCTACTTAGTGAGGCTCTCAGCAACTTAGTGAGACCCTGTTTCCAAATAAACTATAAAATAGGTCTGAGAGTATAGCCCGGAGGTAGAAAGCCTCTGGGTTCCACCCCCAGTACCACCAAAAATACATATATATTAATGGCAGCATTGTCTATAATGGGGGGGTGGGGAATGAAAGTGTTCTGAAGCCTCCAGGAGACTGTAACGGTACTCTAAGCGCCGTGAAAATACACGATCCAGAACTGCATGTATCTATGTGGATACATTTGAAAATCACACTGCTCAGTGAAAAAAGCAAGTTGCAGAGTTATATATTCAACAGAATGCCATTTTTCCAAGTTTAAAAACATCCCAAGCCGGGCTTGGTGGTGCGTGCTTCTAATTCCAGAATGTGGGAGGCCGAGACCAGAGGATCGCGGTTCGCAGCCAGCCTCAGCTACTTAGTGAAGCCCTTTGCAACTCAGTGAGACCTTGTTTCAAAATAAAAAAATAAAAAATAGGGAAGGGGGTGTAGCTCAGAGGTAAAATGCCCCTGGGTTCCATCCCCAGTACCTCAAAACGAAACAAAACAAAACCCTACCAAACAATTATATAAGGTGCTTACAGTCACAAATATATTTAGTAAAGAACACAAAAGGAGGCACTTGGCTGGTGTAAGGCCCTGGGTTCAGTCCTTGGCGCACGTGTTCACACACACACACACACACACACACACACACACACACGCCACAAAAGTATGCATGAGAATGGTGAACCACAAAGCTGAAAATTGGTTACCATGGGAGGGATTCAGAGGACTCCGCCTAGATCACCTAGATCTGGAAGGTTCTATACCCTCTTTTTTTTTTTTTTTTTTTTGGTGGTTTTTTTTTTTTATGGTACTGGAGGTGGAACCCAGGGGCATTCACCTCTGAGCTACACCCCCAGACCTATTTTTTATTTTTATTTTGAAACAAGGCCTCACTAAGTTGCCAAAGGCCCCACTAGCTGAGGCTGTCCACCAACCACAGTCCTGTTGTTTCAGCCTCCCAAGTACTGGGACTACGAGCCTGCGCCACCACACCCGGCCTTATATCCTTTTAAATAGATCTGAATTAAACAAGGTGAGTGTTCAGTTTTGATGAAGAGAAGGAGGGAGGGAGCCGGGCGTGGTGGCGCACACTTGCAATCCCCGCGCTTGGGAGGCAGAGACAGGAGGATTGCGCAGGTTCGAAGCCAGCAGCCCTGGCTTAGGAGACCCTATTTCCAAATAGAAAAGTATAAAAATAGGTCTGGGAGTGTAGCCAGGAGGAAGAAGGGTTTCCAGGAACCCCAGTACCACCAAATAAAAAAAAAAAAAAAGGAGGGAGGGCACATGGAATAATCATGTGTTTATATTCTCTGGTGGCTTGTATGCTTTATTTTATTTTATTTTTTGGCACTGGGAATTGAATCCAGGGGCATTCAACCTCTGAGTTACATGGCCTGCCCTATTTTATTTTTAATTTTGAAACAGGGTCTCACTAAGTTGGGAAGAGTCTTGCTATGTTGCTGAGGTTACCCTGGAACCTGTGATCCTCCCATTTTAGCTCTCAAGTACTGAGATTACAGGCGTGTGTCACCATGCCCAGCTTTGCTTTGATTTTTTTAAAATAAAATCTCACTGTGACCTATAAAAGAGGATTTGATGAGTTGGGGATGGGGTGGGTGGGTGAGTCAGGGAAACCTTCTCCAAAGAAAGACGGTACTTAGGATGAGAGTGGGAAATTGAGGGGCGAAGGGCTCCAGGCAGAAAGGACTGCGGTGCAGAGACCCTAGAGTGGGAGCCGGAACACAGCCCTGTGGCTCAAGGGCCGGCTGGAGAGCCCAGGCACAGAGCACAGGCCTCTTGAAGGTCAGGTCTCTCCCCAAACAAGGAAATTCAGAGGAGGCTCAGCAGAACAGTGGGGTGGGGGCGTCCTTGAAACGGTGACTCACATCTTGAGTTCAGGAGAGTAAGAGGAAGCCAGCTAGGGGAGAGAAGGATCCCCAGATAGCAGCACAAAGACACTCGAAGGCCTTAAACAGCGTGACCCCAGCAGGCTCCAAACAAGCGGCCCCTGTCGGTGGTGATAAAGACCTGTAATCTCAGTACTTGGGAGGCTAAGACAGGAGGGCCAGCCTCAGCAATTTAGTGAGACCCTTGGAAACTTAGCTAAGACCCTGTTTCAAAACAAACAAAAAAGGGCTCGAAGTATATATAGCTTGGGGGTAGAAGCCCTTAGTTTCAGTCCTCAATATAATAATAATAATAATAATAATAATAATAATAATAATAAATGGCAGGCTCGAGTGCCCCCGAAGACAAGGAGGGCCGGGGTCACCGTAAACTGAGAGACGCGGGTTACAGGTGGCAGGTGTGCCCTCCGGCCGCACAGAGCCGGGCGGGGGCCACGGGGAGGGCACTGGCGCGTCCGAATGAGGCTGGCGGCTTCGCGGGGAGGGTCCCGGGAGGCATCTGGGAGGGTGCGCGGTGCCTAGGACGGCGGGCTGTGGCGTCGCCATCGCCGAGACCTCGCTGCGGGGCAAGGCTCGGGGGTCGCAGGCGCGGGGCCAGCCAGGAGGGCCGGCGGGGGCGGGGGCCGGGGCGGCGTGGGCGGGCGCAGCGGCTGCCCACCCGGAGTCGGCCCGGAGGAGGGCAGGAGGAGGGCAGGAGGAGGGCAGGGCGTCGGGCGGGCCGCGGGGACCTGGGCTGGGGAAGGAGGGCGGAGAGAGGATCGCAGCCGGCAGGAGGAGCTGCCTCCCCGCAGGACCCTCCCCACCTGGGGGCGCTGCAGCGGCCGGCCCCTCGGAGCTGCCCGCCGCCGGTCCGGGTCCACCCCCCCAGATCACTGCGGCTCCGACACGCTGGGGGCGCGGCGGGCGGAGGGGGGCGCGGGCCTCCTCCCCAGGCCCCGGGCGTGCAGCCGCCGCCGCGTCCTTGGCCCTCCTCCAGGGGAACCTTGATTTTCCGAATTCGGGAAGGCTGGCTGTCCTTCGGCTACTGATAAGGACGCGAGCGCAGGGTAAATGATTTTTAACAATGCCCGGAAAGAACTAGCCGGACCCGAGAAAAGAGACTAATAATAACCGCCAGCTCGAGCTCCGCGTAGTGAGCTCAGCGCCCTTAAGAACAACAATGACGCCAGCCACCATAATAGCCACCATTTATTGAGTGCGTACTTTGTGCCAGGCACTGTGTTGAGCGCTGTACAGGCAACAGCCCTCCGAGGTAAGTACCGTTACTATCCGAATTTTGCAGAAAACCAGGGCAGAGAGGTTCAGTAACTTGCCCCGGGGCGCACAGCTGAAACGCGGGCCGGGATCCCAACCCAGGCGGTCTGATTCCACGCAGTCCTCGCGGCCAGCCGTGTTGCCGGACCTTTCTCTCCATCTTAAAGACCAGGAAGCCGAGGCGCACGGAAATGGGAATCCCTTGCCCAAGGTCACCTAGCTGGAAAAGGGAGGAGGCAGAAAGCGACCCCTGGGCTCCTCTCTGTCCGCAGACCCCGCGGTCTTGGCCGTAGGCGATGCCACTTCCACACCATCTCCGGTTGCCCGACAGGCTTTGGCCCCAGGTCCCACGAGGCGCAGCCCCTGCTGGGTTGGGGCGAGGTCCTGCGGACTCGAGTCCCGTGGTGAATCGAGGGTTTCCGAGCATTGTCGCTGCTCAGCGAGCAGGCTTAAGATAGATAGGGACGCATCTCCAGGAATCCAGTCCCGGACCCGCGCAGGATGCTAGGAGGATGCAGCCGGGGCGGATGCAGCCGAGGGATGCTGCGTCCACAGGCGGGGCCCGCGCGGGTTTGCCTCGAGCGACCGGCAGAGGGCGCCGCCGCACGCGCTTGGAGTTCTGTGCTCACCAGCCCTGGGGGCCGGCGGACCTCTGCCTACCGACGCCCGGACTTCAACCCCCAGCGCAAATCTTTCCTCCCTCGGGCCATTCCCCCCAGTTTTCGACCTGCTTTGCCTGGCTGCCCGTCCCCATCTTCTGCGCTCCGGCCACCCACCATCCGCCTTCAGGGTGCCCCACACAGCAGCTCGGCCACCACCTGCAGGGAGGAGAGGACACCGATCCCATTCCATTAAAAGGCGTTTGCAAATCCGACTCAGCCTCGAATCCCCTTCTGGTGGACCCTTTGGTGATTTAAAATGAGGACATATCATCCACTTGGAATAGATAACAAATTTTCTTGCCTTCTCCAAAATTAGAAAGAAGTAGACAGATGAAAGGATCTATTTTCATAATAGCTGCCGCCCAGCCGGTGCTGCTTCTGCACCAAACCCTTTATATCTTTTGACTCATTGATCCGCCCTGCGGCCCTGACAGGTGTAGGTCATTATTGCCATTTGCCGGGGCAAAGCCAGAAAGGTAGTAAGTGGCAAAGCCGAGATTCCACCCAGAAGTATCTGCCTTTAAAGCCATGTTCCCGTCACCCAGAATGTGCACAGCTCATGAGAGGAGGTAAGACACAGCCTCAAATCCAAGAGTGCTTAGACATCCTGCACCACACTGAATAAACAGGGGGCTTGACTTTGGAACTCAGAGGTCGAACACAGAAAAATCAAAGCTAAAGTTGCCATTAGAGACTAGGAGTAAGGCTTTTCGCCTCAGCTTGGAAGAGCATCCGGAGAGGCCCACTCACTTTCTATGTCTGAGCTGTAAGGAAATAAAGGTGGTTCTAGGAAAATCTGAAAAATATGGGAGGAAAAATCCCTTCTGTGGTTTTTTTTTTTTAACTTTAACCAAGCCTCATTTTGCTATTTGCGTTTTATTTTAAAATTAATGTGGCTCTCCCCACCCTTTAAATTGGCACATAAATAGCAAAAACAGAAGGGAGGCCAGCTACAGACTTCAAATGTGGTGGGTTCTCAGGAAGGAGGAACATGACTTGAAGTGGAAATGAGGATTAAAGGAGGTGCTTTCCGCATTTCAGAGCAGACTTTTCACAGGGAATTTAGGGCAGAAGCCCTCAGCGCAGAAGCCTCCTCTGGGTCTGGGCTCCATATAGTCTCTTAAATCTGTGAATGCCTAGTGGATGTGGAAATCAAATCACACTTTTAGTTTGTCTGTATTGTCTGTATCCCCTAACCATCTTGGTTATGTTGTTGTTGTTGTTGTTGTTGTTGTTGTTGTTGTTGTTGTTGTTGTTGTTTTGGGGGTTTTTTTGGTATTGGGGATTTGGGGTTTTTTTGGGTTTTTTTGTTTTGTTTTTTTTGGGGGGGTGTTGGTACCGGTTATTGAACCCTGGGGCCTCGGTGCCACCCGAGCAACATCCCCAGCCCTTTCTAATTTTAATTTTGAAACAGGGGCTCACTAAGTTGCTGAGGCTGTCTTTGAACCTGGGATCCTCCTACCTCAGCCTCCCAAGTGCTGGGATTACAGGCTTTTACCATCGTGCCTGGCTTGTGCTTGTGGTTTTCAAGCATTGCTTCTGGGAGCATTTTCCATCCTCTGTCATTCCCCCAGGCCCTTAACTTAGCGAGACCCTGTCTCAAAATTTAAAAAAAAAAAGAAAAAGAAAAAAGAGGTTTGTGGAAAAGTACCCCTGAGTTCAATCCCCAGTACCGGGGGGGGGGGAAGGAAGGAAGGAAAGAGGGAGGGAAAAAGAAAGATGAGTTTCCCTCTTCATCCAGTGGCTATCTTGGACTGCCTCTTGCAAACTTCTTGAATTTCTTTGTTGTTCTTGGCCTCTTCTCTCATTCCTTCAGCACACTGATTGCTCAAATATGTACTGAGAGCCCACTCTGTATAGGAGCTGGGGGTGCACCATGAGGTCATGAGCTCATCATCCCACTCTGTATAGGAGCTGGGGGTGCGCCATGAGCTCATCATCCCGCTCTGTATAGGAGCTGGGGGTGCGCCATGAGCTCATGAGCTCGTCATCCCACTCTATAGGAGCTGGGAGTGCGCCATGAGCTCATGAGCTCATCATCCCACTCTGTATAGGAGCTGGGGGTGCGCCATGAGGTCATGAGCTCATCATCCCACTCTGTATAGGAGCTGGGGGTGCGCCATGAGCTCATGAGCTCGTCATCCCGCTCTGTATAGGAACTGGGGGTGCGCCATGAGCTTGTCATCCCGCTCTGTATAGGAGCTGGGGGTGCGCCATGAGCTCATGAGCTCGTCATCCCACTCTGTATAGGAGCTGGGGGTGTGCCATGAGCTCGTCATCCCGCTCTGTATAGGAGCTGGGGGTGCGCCATGAGGTCATGAGCTCGTCATCCCGCTCTGTATAGGAGCTGGGGGTGCACCATGAGCTTGTCATCCCGCTCTGTATAGGAGCTGGGGGTGCGCCATGAGCTCGTCATCCCGCTCTGTATAGGAGCTGGGGGTGCGCCATGAGCTCATGAGCTCATCATCCCACTCTGTATAGGAGCTGGGGGTGCGCCATGAGCTCGTCATCCCGCTCTGTATAGGAGCTGGGGGTGCGCCATGAGGTCATGGGCTCATCATCCCGCTCTGTATAGGAGCTGGGGGTGCGCCATGAGCTCATGAGCTCAAGATCCTTAGCGGGATCCTGAGCTCCTGGCTCCAACCTTTGCCCCCCACAATAGTAAGTGACTTGCCCTTGCAGCTGGAATCTATTGCTCAGACACATCTGACATCCTATCTGCTCCTGGCAGCTCCCTGAAACCATGCGCCCCCACCCGGGGCCCCCACCTTGGTGATACCCATTGGCCTGAAGGTTTGGACGCTCAGAAGCAGGACTTGGGAATGCTCTGGCTCCGGCACTGGCCAACGCTCTTTCAGTTCCTCAGAGCACCGCTCACAATGAAATAGCTCAGGCCATATTTAAGAAGCATCTATTGCAATGAAAATCCCAGGGTGACATAATACTCCACTGTTCACAGGAAAATGCTGGCTTAAACAAACAGTGACCGTCTGGCAAGGGGTGCACATTGGATAATGCTTACCAGTCTTTTGGGCCTTTTTTTTTTTTAATTGAACCCTGGGATCAAGTGATTCATAACCATGAGGGGGAGGAAGAACAGTGGGCTTGTTTTAGCTCTCAGGAGTATTCAACTGGAATAGACATTCACCCTCAACACCCTAAAAAGAACACAATGCTTAGAGTAAATTGCCAGCTTTTGTCTTTCTGGAAAATCCATTAGTACTGAATGATGTTGGTCTTGACCCATTTCAAAACAATAAAAAGAGGGCCGAACTTTAGGATTCAGATTTTGTCCCTGGAAATCCCTTTAGAAGGTAGATTCCAAATCAGTATTCTTACCATTCCCTAATATCCTGCCCCCCATCCCGTATTACTCTCTCCCCCTTTGAGGAAGAGTGAGGGAGAGGGGGTGGGCCATTCCACTGGCCTATTTGAATCTAGGGAACTCGTTCTCTGTGAGCCGCCTGTGCAGGAGTTGGTGGTTATGCTTTCTCTGGTTGATGTCCAGAATCTCCCGCACTCGGGGGCCTGAGGTTTGCCACAAGGAAGACCTGTCCGGGAAGGCCGCAGGTCCACCCACCAAGTGGGTTTAGGATGGCCAGAGGGGCTGCTGGCTCAGGGTCTGCGTGTCCAGCTGCTGGTAGAGAGACTTGGACAGCGCTGAGCATTCCTGCTGGGATCTTGCCCAGCCCTTTTGGGAACCGGCTACAGCGCTTGTCTGGGGAAATTAGTTTTGCAGTTTCACAGACTGCGAAATTCCTCAGGGGCATTCTTGTACTCGGGAAGAGAAATCAACCCCAGCTCATTCCTTCAGGGTCCTTGCCAGTAACAAAGCACACGGAATCCAGGGGAGCTGGGCCTGCCGTGGGCGGGGGCGGGGGCCGTGGGGCTCAGTGCATTTCACCTGTGGCCAGGCCCTCCCCTCGCACGGCTGCAGATCTGAGGGCGTCACGTTGCCGACTTGTAAACACCGTGAGTGACAGCCAGCGCTCCCAAGCGCCCATCGGGGAGCTCACCAACCCTTCCTATCTTCCTAGAAACCCTGGCGGCCCGGCCGGCTGCTAGCTGTCTGATGCAACAGTTTGCAACGCTGCTCGGGAGTGGAGCCCTGCCTCGGAGCGCCCGGCCGACGCGCATGCGCGGGCTGCGGTCCCGTCCCGCTGGGCGGAGGGGGGCGGGTTTTCTCCAGATGTGCTGGGGGCGGGGTCGGGAGGGCGGGGAGACCTTTGGCAGCTCGCGCCTGCGATCTGAGCTTAATTAAACTTCTTCCCCGACTTTGGCTGACTGATTGACCCAGTGATCCAAAAAAAAAAAAAAAAAAAAAAAAAAAAATCAGAGAGGCCCAATCGCCCCAAACGCGCCGGGAAAGCAAAGTCGAGGAGTCGGCTTTGGGTTTCCGCCTCCCTTCTCCCGCCTACCAGTCTCGGGTTCCAAAGCTCCTTAGTGCCCTCGGGCCTACCTGGCCTGAGAAGGGTTTATCTGCAAGAGGGACTCTTGAAAAGCCACAAATGGTTTTTACAAAACGATCGGCCATTTGGGGATTGCCTTCATGATTTCCTCTCATACCCATGTTCCATCTGTATTGTATTTTTAATTGACTTTTTATCTTATTAACTTTTTCTTTAAATCGATTGCCTTTTTTTGTGTGTGGTACTGGGGGTGGAACCCAGAGGCTTTCTACCTCCGGGCTATATACCCCAGACCTATTTTATATTTTATTTGGAAACAGGGTCTCACTAAGTTGCTGAGAGCCTCACAAAGTAAGTAGCTGAGGCTGGCTTCGAACCTGCGCGATCCTCCTGTCTCAGCCTCCCAAGTGCGGGGATTACAAGCGTGTGCCACCACGCCCGGCTCGATTGCCTTTTTAAAAAAAAGGTATCCTTGCCCTAAGCAATAACATTAGCAAAACCACAGCATGAAAATAAATTCACAACTATTCAAATAAAAAAAATGTGTAGATGATAGCTAAAGTTGTCCTGCCTAACACATTTGCAGAATAGCTCTGGAGGTAATAATAGTTAACTTAATGAGTGGTTGTCGATATTTCAGGTACTATTCTTTTTTTTTTTTTTTTTTTTTGGTGGTGGTACTGAGGTTCCTGGAAGCCCTTCTACCTCCGGGCTACACTCCCAGACCTATTTTATATTTTTGAAACAGGGTCTCTTACACCAGCGCGGCTGGCTTCGAACCTGCGCGATCCTCCTGTCTCCGCCTCCCAAGCTTGGGGATTACAAGCGTGCGCCACCACACCCGGCTTCAGGTACTATTCTAAGTCCTGTACATTGAGTGTGTGTGTGTGTGTGTGTGTGTGTGTGTGTGTGTGTGTGTGTGTGTAAGACTGGGGACTGAACCTCCTGGATTCTACCACTGAGCCACACCCTGAGTCTATTTTATTTTTATTTTGAAACAGGGTCTCACTAACTTGCGGAGGGCCTCCTTAAGTTGCTACGGCTGGCCTCAAACCTGGATCTTCCTGTCTGAGCCTCCCAAGTACTAAGATTATAGGTCTGTGCCACCACACCTGGCTGTGTGTGTGTGTGTGTGTGTGTGTGTGTGTGTGCGCGCGCGCGTGCATGTGTGCATGTGTGTGTGTGTGTTTTACTGGGGATTGAACCCAAGGACATTCTACAGCTGAGTTACTCCCCCAGCCCTTTAATTTTTTTTGTTTTTTTTTTTTGTTTTTTTTTGTTCTTTTTTTTGTTTTTTTTTTTTTTGGTGGTACTGGGGTTCCTGGAAGCCCTCCTTCCTCCGGGCTACACTCCCAGACCTATTTTATATTTTTGAAACAGGGTCTCTTACGCCAGCACGGCTGGCTTCGAACCTGCGCGATCCTCCTGTCTCCGCCTCCCAAGCGCGGGGATTACAAGCGTGCGCCACCACGCCTGGCCTTAATTTTTTGTTTTGAAACAGGTCTCACTATGTTGCTAAGAATCTCACCACATGACTGAGCTGCCCTTGGACCTGTGATCCTCCCAGCCTCCCAAGTACTGAGGTTACAGGTGGGCGCTACCTGGCTTCCACGCTGTACACATCCTAACTCCTCACGACAGGGAACCTTAGGAGGTGAATGTTGTCTACATTTACAGAAAAGTGAGGCACAGAAAGGTCAATCACCCTGCCTAAGATCGCAGAGCAGGAAGCAAACTCCACTAACCCGATTCCAGAGCTACCCACAAAGCTGTCCTGCCCAAGGGAGACCGGTGGTGGGATTACCCCGGTCCTACCCCTTTCGAGGCCAAGCTCAAATGTCAGGGCCTGGGTGAAGGCCTCCAGGGAGCTGGACGGCACAGGGGTGCTGGTACAGAGAGACCGAGAGCACGTCAGCCAGGGCTGCTCATACTGACCTTACGACCTGAGCCTTCTCATCTTCTCAGGGGAGAGTGGGCGCAGTAATCGTGTGCCTGGACCTCGCTGATCTGTCTAACTCAGGACTTCTCCAGGGCACTCTTCCTTCCTTCTGCGGCTAAGCGGGTCTGGGCTCCACCAGTGTGTTCCCCCGGCTTTGGGGCTTACCTGGATCAATACCACAGTACTGTAATCACCTGCTTCCCGACTCCACCACAGCCTCTGGAGCACAGAGCCTGCGCCTCGTGCGTTGCTGTGTCTCCATGCCTAGCTCAGGGCCTGGCACATGGTGGGCACCCATTTAAATTGCAGTAAGGCTGGGTGTGGTGGTGCACACCTATAAATACCAGTACTTGGGAGACAGACATGAGGATCACAGGTTTGAGGCCGGTGGGTGTTGACTTAGTGAGATCTGTTTAAAAAAAAGAAAAAGAAATAGAAATAAAATAGAGGTAGGGATGTAGCTCAGAGGTATAATGTCCCTGGATTAAATCCCAGTAAAACACACACACAAACAGAAAAAAATCATTTTAAAAGGTCAGGCGTGAGGCAGGAGGATTGCAAATTCAAGGCTTATGCAACCTAGCAAGAACCTGTTACTAAATAAATAAATGGGCTTAGGGATGTGGCTAAGTGTTAGAGCATCTGAGCTATACACTCAGCCCTTTTTAAATTTTTTGTTTTGAAACAGGGTTTTGCTAGGTTGCTGAGAATCTCACTAAGTTGCTGAGGCTGGGCTTGAACCTGCAATCCTCCTGCCTTGGCTCCCAGAGTGCTGGAATTAGAGGTATGCGCCACCACACCCAGCTAAGTTTTCTCTTTTCTGGTGTTTCGTTTTCTTCCCTGAACTAACTGTAACCCATAAGCCTCAGATTTCCGCGAGAATCCTTTTTTGTTTTGTTTTGTTTTGTTTTTTGTTTTGTTTTTTTGTTTTTTTGTGGGTTTTTTTTTTTTTTTTTTTTTTTTTTTGGTGGTACTGGGGTTCCTGGAAGCCCTTCTACCTCCGGCTACACTCCCAGACCTATTTTTACATTTTTATATGGAAACAGGGTCTCCTAAGCCAGCGCGCACGGCTGGCTTCGCACCTGCGCGATCCTCCTGTCTCCGCCTCCCCAGCGCGGGGATGACAAGCGTGCGCCACCACGCCCGGCAGGAAACCTTATTTTGAACTACCTGTCTACTGCTCTCACTAGGGACCTCCGACCCACTTAGGAATGCTGCCTCTCTGCATCAAAACTACATTTCCCAAAATGCCATTCTCCCCAGGACTGAGAACAAAAAGCCTATGTCAGACCATGTGTCTCCTATTTTGGGGTCGGAAAATTTGGTCACTAGCTTGGATAAAGACTGGTATGCCCGTAGACTTAATTCTTCTGGCCCCGGGCAGACATGAATTTCCCAGGCCTCGAAGATCGGGGAAGAGGGTGGGCTCTTACAGCAAGCAAAACCTTCAATTAGAGGCACACATGAAGACTTGGCACAGGACTTCTAAAAGCCGGATGACCCCTGCCGTAGGTATATTTTCTCTCCGCAGCAGCCCTTCCCACCTCCCTGCCCGCTCTTTTCCCTTCTTCCAGATTCTTCTCTTAATTGTACCACTGTGCCACTCCCTGGTCCCCGTCCCCACCCCACGCCCACACCCATGGCTTTAACCGTTTCGTATAAAATCCAGCCCACCAGACTGAGGTTTTCTTCGACCCAAATGTTATTTTCAGAAGGAGCCATTGAGGTTGGGAAGTAATTGCAGCATTTGGGCCTCTCTGCAAGCCAAGCTGAAAATAATCAGCGAGGCAGATGGGGCGGGAAGAGAGTGCGGCGCCCTTCCACTAAAGAGCGGGAGAACCCAGCGGATGAGTCAGAGGTAGGCCAGCGCCAGGCTGGGCCGGCTGGGCTTGGGGCCTGAGTTCAGTTAAGGGGAAACCGCCCAAGGTGTCGGGGCCTTTCACCGAGGCCCAGTCCAAGGTGGTTCCTGGCTGCGCATCACAAATCTGTATTTCTTGTGACAGCCACTGAGCTCCCCTGCTCTTACTCAGTCGGACCACAGCAGCCCGCAGGCCACATTGAAACTCGGCCCTGCCAGCTGGCTCGCCCGGCTCCATGATGGGGTTTCTCAACTTTGACACTATTGACATGTTGGGCTGGATAATTCTTCGTTGTGGGGAGCTGCCCTGCTCTCTGTAAGATATTTAGCAGGATCCCTGGCCTCTACCCTCTTGATGCCAGTAGCACATAAATAAACACTCTGTCGTGATAACCAAAAATGTCCCCAGATGTGCCAGATGGCAAAAACGCTCCCTGGTTTTAGAACCACTGGTCTAGAGTAATCTACAGGAGGGTCGCATTGGCTAGGTGCAGTGGCCCATGCTTATAATTCCAGTACTTGGGAGACTGAGATAGGAGGACCAGAAACTCGAGGCCAGCTTCAGCAACTTAGTGAAACTCTCAGCAATATAGCAAGACCCTGTATCAAAATAAGAAAATAAACCAGGTGTGGTAGAGCACATCTATAAGCCCAGGACTTGGGAGGCTAAGACAGGAAGATTGAAGGTTTAAGTTCAAGAACAGTCTCAGCAAGTAGTGAGACTCTCATCATCCTACTGAGACCCTGTTTTAAAATAAAAATAAATGCCGGGCGTGGTGCTTGGGAGGCGAAGACAGGAGGATCGCGCTGGTTCAGAGCCAGCCTCGCTGGCTTAAGAGACCCTGTTTCCAAATAAAAATATAAAATAGGTCTGGGAGTGTAGCCCGGAGGTAGAAGGGCTTCCAGGAACCCCAGTACCACAAATAAATAAATAAATAAATAAATAAATAAATAAATAAATAAATATAAAAATAATAAAAAAAAATAAGGCTTGGTGTGTAGTTTGGAGATAGAATGCCCTTGGGTTCAATACCCAGTTCCATAAATAAATTTAAAAAAAAAAGAGAGCTGGGCATGGTGGCGCACACTTGTAATCCCAGCATTCAGGAGGCTGAGACAGGAGGATTGTGGTTCAAGGACAGCTTCAGCTACTTAGTGAGGCCCTTTGCAACTCAGTAAGACCCTGTTCCAAAAATAAAGAATAGCCAGGCGTGGTGGCGCATGCTTGTAGGTCTGGGAGTGGAGCCTGGAGGTAGAAGGGTTTCCAGGAACCCCAGTACCATCAAAATAATAATAATAATAATAATAATAATAATAATAATAATAAATAGGATAGAGGATGTAGCTCAGAGGTCAAATGCCCCTGGATTCCATCCCCAGACCTGCAAAAAAAAAAAAAAAAAAAAAAAAAGAAGAAAGGAAGGAAGTGACCCCCAAAAAACAAGAAGAAGAAAAGGAAAAAGAAAATAGCCAGGCATGGTAGAACACACCTGTAATCTCAGTACTTGGGAGACTGAGACAGGAGGATTGCAGGTTCAAAGACAGCCTCAGCAATGCAGTGAGATTCTCAGCAACCTAGTGAGACCCTGTTTCAAAATAAAAATGGCTGAGGGTATAGCTCAGAGGTAGAATGCCTCTGGGTTCAATCCCCAAGCCCCCAAATCAATAAATAAACAGGAGGGTCGGGGCACCTATCCCCACAGTGGCCTCATTTCCCCTCAGCACGGCTGAATGGGCCAGAATCAAACTACTGGCCAAGTCTTGTTTTCAGTGGCAGCTGTTGGGCACCCACGCGTGTGCCCACTGTGTGCCAGGCACTGTCCGGATGGGAGCAGTGAACAGGGCGGGCGTGGCTCCGGCCCTCGTGGACCCGGCAGGCTTGTTGAGTAAGTAGGCGTTGCGCAGCCACCAGGGAGAGAGTGCTAAAGGACATATAAGGGGAGTTCTAGCCCACATTAGGAGATCAAAAAAGGCTCTTTAGAAGAAATGAGGAATTAGCCAGGTGGGTATTGGAGAGCAAGGGGGTGTTCTGCAGAGCAGGGACAGAATGTTCAGACCCCTTGAATAAGAGACGGCTGTACTTTTAAGGGACCTAAAGAAGTCTGTCATGGCCTAGTGGGAAGGCAGTTTCTCCCCGCACTCCCTAAACTTGCATTCCCTGTACTCCTCTGGGTTCTTAGCACAGCATGTAAACTTAGGATCATATTTAACCATATTTAAACCACCGTCCCTCCGTCCTCAGTCAGTTCCCCTTAGCCAACCAGTTACCAAGTTCTGTCATTCTACCACGAAATCTCTAGGCAAAACTGTCTCCCAGCCTCCCATCCACCACCGACCGCTGATCAGATGCAGGCTGTCTTCATTACTTAACCAAATTGGTGGAATAGCTTCCTACCGAGTCATCCTCCAGCCCATACCTCAGAGAAAACATAGATCTGGACACACACACACACACACACACACACACACACACACACACACACATCTTAAAAATCCTGCATGGCTTCCAGAGGCCTGTCAGGAGCTGCTTTCTTCCTGGGGCCTTCCATACCTGCTCCCAGGACCCCCAGCTTGCCACTCCCTGGCCGCCCCAGGCCGCCGTCCAGCCCCCTGGGCCTCCGCGCTCAGGCTTTTGCTGTTCTTTGTCTGAAGTGCTCTTCCCAACCAGGACCATTGGGGGAATTCCCACATATTTGTTAAGATCCAGCCCAAGTGAGCTCATTTGCACTCTTTCTTATATGTCTCTTCTAAGATGAGTGCGCTCGCTCTCTCTCTCTCTCTCTCTCTCTCTCTCTCTCTCTCTTCTAGGAATTCAACCCAGGGTCTCAGGCATCCTAAGCAAGAGCTTTTCCATGGAGCTCTACCCCTAGCCCTTTTCTATTTTATTTTTATTTGGGGACAGGTATCTCACTAAGTTCCCCAGGTTGGCCTGGAACTTGAGATCCTCCTGCCTCAGCCCCCCAGGCTATGCCACCATGCCCGCCCGTATCTGCCGGCTTTAAGATGGCTTCTCTTAATTCTTCTCTCTGGTTTCCCTGGGCCGTATATACCATTTGTCATATTGATAATTGTCGGCTTAAATCTGTCCCTTCCCCCAGAGTCTGAGGACCTCGTAGACAGGTAAATTTCCAATACTCATTTTCTCTTTCCAACTTAAGAGAAGCCAATGAGCCGGGCATGGTGGCGCACGCTTGTAATCCCTGCGCTTGGGAGGCTGAGACAGGAGGATCGCGCAGGTTCGAAGCCAGCCTCAGCTACTTAGTGAGGCTCTCAGCAACTTAGTGAGACCCTGTTTCCAAATAAAATATAAAATGGGTCTGGGAATGTAGCCCAGAGGTAGAAAGCCTCTGGGTTCCACCCCCAGTACCACCAAAACACACACACACACACACACACACACACACACACACACACACACACGCCAATGAAATGCCAGGCACTTTTTAATTGAAACGACCGCTAAGCTGTTAGACAAGAGATCCAGAGTGCAGAGGCTGACCCAAGCCCATGGGCTTCCGTGGAAACTGAGCCCCTGACAGGCTCCGGGGGGACCCACCCCCTCCCCAAGAAGGAATGCAGAACCCAAGCCTAAATTAGTCAGCGTGCAGCAGACTTCCCATGTTCACTAAAACCCACTCTCTCTTTCTTTACAAATAGAACTGGTTTTCAACTGAGCAGATGGCTGCCTCCTCCAAGACTACATTTCCCAGCCTCCCTTGCAGCTGGATGTAGCCAAGAGTAAGTTCCCACCAATGGTCAGTGAGCAGGAATGAGTGTGCCACTTCTAAGCTGCTCCCTGAAAAGGAATATGCATGTGATCCCTAGCCCTTTTCCTGCCCTTTTCCATCTGGTTGGGAGATGATAGGAATTGACACAGCCTCTGGGATCTAAAGATCTAAAGAGGGAAACCACGTGTGAAGGAAGGGTGGCCAGGCCCCCCACCAGCCTTGGATTGCTTTTTTTTTCTAAACCCTTTTATAAGAGAGACACACATGAGCATTTGGAGTCTTTCTGCTATGGCAGCTTTTCCTGTACTCTACAAAATACACAAGGCCTTGCCTTCCCAGGTCTTGGGATTTGGTTCAAGATGGCGCGTGTGACCCAGTTAGGGCCAACAGATCGGAGGGAAGTTGGATGAGCATTCCTTTCTTCCTTTCTTCCTTTTTTTCTTTCATTCCCTATCTCTATTTTTTCTCTTTTCCTTTTTCATTTTCTTCTTTGTGGTACTAGGAGCATTCTACCTCTGAGCTACACCCCCAGCCCTTTTTATTTATTTTTATTTTTTGTAGTATTGGGGTGGAACCCAGGGGCTTTCTACCTCTGGGCTATACTCCCAGACCTATTTTATACTTTATTTGGAAACAGGGTCTCACTAAGTTGCTGGGAGCCTCACTCAGTAGCTGAGGCTGGCTTCGAACCTGTGTGATCCTCCTGTCTCAGCCTACAAGCCTGCGCCACCAGGCCTGCCCCCCCCAACCCTTTTTAAAAACTTTTAATTTTGGTCAGGCGTGGCAGCACATGCCTGTAATCCCAGTATTTAGGAGGCTGAGATAGGAAGATTACAGATTCCAGGCCAGCCTCAATCATTTATCAAGACCCTCAACAACTTAGTAAGATTCTGTTTCAAAATAAAAATGGTGGGGGTATAGCTCAGAGGTAGAATGCCCCTGGGTTCGCTCCCAATATGCAAAGAATTTTTTTTTTTAACAAGAGCTCAGTAAGTTACCGCATACAGGCCTCCATCCTGCGATCCTCCTATCGCAGCCTCCCAAGTCTTGTGACTATAGTGCGTACCACCACAGCTGGCTTGGTTGGGCATTTCTAGAAAAACACACTCTTGTGTTTATGGAAGAGCTTCATGGAATTACCTTCTCTCTTTCTCTACCTCTGGACGCTAAGCTCGGAGATAGGGCAGTCCCCCTGCCACCAGCCCGATGATGGGGAGAAGAAGGCCAAGAGGGGTGCAGGAAATGGACTCAGTTTCTGGACAGAACAGCTCAGAAGCCCACTGTGTTCTTCTGCTCCAGCCGCCTTGACAAATTGCCACACGCCGGTGGCGTGAACAGCAGACGTTTCTCACTGGCGCTGAGAAGTCCAGGATGAGTGGTTCCCCAGAGCTGGTTCCTGAGAGCCCGTCTTCCTGGCTGACACGGGGCTGCCTTCTTTCTCACTGAATCCTCACATGGCTGGTCTCTGTGTGTGCATGGACAGAGAGGAGTCTCTGGAGTCGGATCCTCTTCTTACACCAGTCCTATGGGACCAGGACTTCACTATTATAACCTCATTTAACCTTAATCACCTCCTTAAAGGCCCCATCTCCAAATCCATTCACACTGAGGGTTTGGGCTTCCAAATCCGAGGGAGTACAATTCAGTCCACAGCATCCACCTTGTTGCTAGATCCAGCTCTACAGCCAGCCGAGGTCCTTTGGATGACGCCAGCTCAAGCCGGCTTTTGGCCACCCGCACTGTCTCACTGGACTGCACATCCTGCTCTGTGTAGCACAGGGCTCAGTGCACAGACGTGTCAATGGCTACTTAGGGGATAAACACCCAACTGCTAGTTTTCCTCATGTACTTGCAATGTCGACCTCACTTCTAGTTCTAAGCCTTTCTCTTTCCCTCTGCCCCATCCTGAACACCTGAAGCCATTAAACACACTTCGACTCTACAAAATCCTCCTCAGACTCACCCGCGAGCTACTTATAGGGTGTGTTAGTCAGTGTTCCATCACTGTGACAAAATATCCAAGGGAATCTACTTAAAAGAAGGACAAGTTTATGTCTCATGGTCTCGGAGGTTCCGGTCCATGGTCACTTGACCCTGTTGCTTTGGGCCCGTGGCAACACAGCGCACTCCGGCAGGACCGCGTGGTAAAGGAGGGGGTGATCGGGAGGCAAGAGAGGTTGGAAGGGGCTGGGCTCCAATAACCCTTCAAAGGCACATCCCCTGTGAACCGACTTCCTCCCACTGGGCCCCACCTTCCATACACTGGGGAGCACGCCTTTAACACAGGGGACTCTGGGGGACACTTCCCCAAACCATGGCAAGCAGACAGGACCTGCCTTTTCTTTTCTGCTTAACATCATGGAGGGCAAACAACAATAAAATGTGCGGGAGGAAGATGGGGGCAGGAGAAGAAGAGAGGTCTGGGTATTTCTCCTGAGCCGGGCATGGTGGCACACACCTGTAATCCCAGGACTTGGGAAGAGCATCGCAAGTTTGGGACTAGCCTCAGCAATAGTGAGGCTCTCAGCTACTTAGCAAGACCCCGTTTCCAAATAAAAAGGGCTGAGGGTGTGGCTCAGAGATTGGGCGCCTCTGAGTTCAATCTCCGGTACAAAAAAAAAAAAAAAAAAAAAAAAGCCAAGCCAGGCGTAGTGGTACACACTTGTAATCTTAGCATTTGGAAGTCTGAGACAGGAGGATCGTGGTTCAAGGACAGCCTCAGCTACTTAGGCTCTTTGCAACTCAGTGAGACCCTGTCTCAAAATAAAGAATAAAAAATAAGGCTGGGGGTGTAGCTCAGAGGTAGAATGCCCCTAGGTTTCATATCCAGTAACACACACACACACACACACACACACACACACACACACACACAGAGTCAGGCATGGTGGCAAAGACTTACAATCCCAGTATTTGGGATGCTAAGACAGGCCAGCCTCAGCAACTTCTCCTGGTTCCTAGCTTTGGTCGGCATCTCTGGCTATGGCTCCATCCTCTCAGTGGGCAGCCCCAAGCCCTGGTCATTGCACCACAATCTCCTCCCTTCTTCCCAGCCTTCCCCAGTTCCCAAGCTGAGCTCTCTGGCTTCTCTCCCTCTCCCTTCTCATATCTGCAACACTCTGGTCTCCAGACTGTACCCTACCTGGCCTCGGCTGGAAGGAGACAGTCAGGGGCCTTGTCTCCTGCCCTGAGCTGGGAATCGGGGCAGAGATTCACTGGGCAAAATGGCAGGAAATATAAGGGTAACCAGAAGCCCCCTCTGGGGCCAGCCTACCAGTGCGCCCCTTGCGTGCCAGGTTAGGTGACCGTGAACAGACTTGGCAGCCCACCAGCAAGAGCCCTCTGGACCTAGACTGGGAGTCCCGCTGACAGGTGGGTCTGAGTCTGCAGAAGGCCTTGCTGTCCCCCAGCTCAGTGAGAACCCGGCTGGGCCACTGCCCACCTGCGTGACCTCAGCAAGTCACTACCCCTCTCTGTACCTCAGGGTCCTCCTCTGTACACAGAGCAAGTGACGGCGCCCCTTCACCAGCTTGCTGTGAGGATAAATGTGGCAATCCCTGGCACATTGCTCGAGTGCAGAGCATGGTTAGAAATGGGAGACACAGTTTTATTGTATGATAATAATAGTAGTAGTAGTAGTAACAGTCTGGGCAACACGAGAAGGGTCAATGGCCAAGCTGTGAGGACCTTCAGAAAGCGGGGCAGGAGAGAAGAGGGGACCGTCAAACCACACAGCACCAAGACTGGAGGGTTTCTGAATCAACCGGGCCACATGCTGGTCTCCCCACTCCAAAGATGGCGCCAACTTCCTGACCTCTCAGATTCAACTACACCACTCCCTCTGCACAACCTCGACAGTGTCCCCCTCCTCTTCTGGCTCAGCAGCAGCTGGCACAGTCCCAAGCAGGAGAGCGCTCCATACCTGGGAAGGAGGTGGAGGTTGGCGTCTCCCCTGAAGTCTCCAGACGGGACAGGAGCTGAGACGGTGCGGGTGGCGGAGTCGCACAGTTGGATCAATTCCTGTGAGTTATCTGGTCTTATCCTCCAGCCCCTAAGAGAGGGATGATCTGTTATCATCTAAGAGCGTCTTTGTTTTATAAAGGCATCAACTTCAGAGGTTGAGGAACCTACTTGATGAGATCACTGAGCCAGAATCCCAGGCAATCTGATCAGAGAGAAGACCCTGGCCTCCGGGGGGCGTTGTCGCGTCTCTCTGCCCGTGGTTCTGGCCTGGAGCAGGCACTGGTGCTGGCCTCTGAGTCAAGGAGGCTCGGCTTGGTGGGTCACTCTCAGAGCCGGTCTGCCACCCGGCCGAGGCCTCCAGGCCATTCCACTTTTGGGATATATGCTGGCTGTTGGTTGGACACAAGTGGCAGGCTACAAAAGGGTGTCAAAAAAAAAGAAAAAAAACGTGGTCTGCTAGGAGGTTGGCCCCTGCGGAGGTTCACTGGTGTGTGTGTGTGTGTGTGTGTGTGTGTGTGTGTGTGTGTGTGCGTGCGCGCACGCGTACATGCACTCAGTAAAGGGCTGTGCATTGGGTAGATCAGATGGGAAGGGAAGGTGGTAGGGTTGCCACTCTCTTCCCCCTCTTTTTTTTTTTTTTTTTTTTTGGTGGTACTGGGAAGCCCTTCTACCTCCGGGCTACACTCCCAGACCTATTTTATTAAAATTTTTATTTGGAAACAGGGTCTCTTAAGCCAGCGCGGCTGGTTCCGAACCAGCGCGACCCTCCTGTCTCTGCCTCCCAAAAGCGGGGATTACAAGCATGTGCCACCACGCCCGGCTCCCCCCCTTTTTTTTAAGCTACACCCTAGCCCTATTTTTTATTCTTTATTTATTTTTAATTTTTTGTGGTACTGGGGGTGGAACCCAGGGGCTTTTCTACCTCTGGGCTATACTCCCACACCTATTTTATACTTTATTTGGAAACAGGGTCTCACTAAATTGCTGAGAGCCTCACTAAGTAGCTGAGCCTGGCTTCGAACCTGCATGATCCTTCTGTCTCAGCCTCCCAAGCACTGGGATTACAAGTGTGTGCCACCATGCCCGGCTTCTTCTCCCTCTCAGTTCCTGGGAAATGCTCAGATATTTCCTTACAGAGCCGGCTGTGGCCACCCAGTCTTCTGTTCTCTACAAAATCAGTAAGACACCAGGGCACTATTTTTTAAAATCAGTTCAGACTCTACCCAGCCCTCTGAGACTCTATGCCAGAGGGGGACTGAGTCCTGTGGCCTCTCTAGGTGAGGACAGGCTGCTGTAGGACCTATCACCCCTGGAAATCGGCCTCCTAGTGCCCCAGCCATGCGGGGCCCTACACAGTGCAGAGTGGCTCCCTTGTAGAGCTACAGTGGGGTCAGGAGCTTGAGCCTAGATCTCAGCCTGGAGGACAGGAGCCATGAAGCCTGGAGCAAGGCATCAAAGTCCTCCTGAGATTTGTTTTCCTCATCTATAAAATGGCTG
Source organism: Muscardinus avellanarius (assembly GCF_963383645.1). Classification (NCBI taxonomy): domain Eukaryota; kingdom Metazoa; phylum Chordata; class Mammalia; order Rodentia; family Gliridae; genus Muscardinus; species Muscardinus avellanarius. The sequence goes on from NC_137786.1 coordinate 219,316,762, forward strand.
CAATGCCTTCCCATGGACAGGTGCTGGTAAACGGGAGAGTTTCCACCTCCTCCCTTTTTCCTTCCTCCTTCCGAATCCCCACCTAGCCCAGGGGCCCTCTCTTCCCAGAAGCCTCCAGCCGCAGCCTTTGGGCCTCCAGGGAGACAGTGGTTTCACCATCCCCTGCTGTGGCCGGCAGGCTGGGGCCGGCTCCCTTGAGAGCAGAGGCGCAGGGCTGGGAGGCCAGGCCTTGCCGCCCTCTACGTAAACACTAGTTGGGCACCAACTGACCTCAGGAGGGAAGTGCTCGCCGCTCCCACCTCTGCCAGCCTCCTGCCGCTCCATGTTCCAGGGAAAGCGCCAAGCAAATCTGGCACCCTGGCACCCAGGCCACCTCCCTCCTGGAAATAGTCACTTAGAGCCAAACCGCCTGCTGAAGGTGGATGGGGCTTAAAAGTCTCTGAGCCTGGCCGCCCTGTTCTCCAGCAGCACCTCTTGGACTGTCTCAGACAGCTCATTTAAATAGTGCAGTGAGGCTGATGGACGCTCAGAAATGGGACCTATACATTCCTTTAAAATAACGAAAGGAGCCGGGCGTGGTAGTGCACGCTTGTAATCCCTGCGCTTGTAATCCCTGTGCTTGGGAGGCGGAGACAGGAGGATCCTGCAGGTTTGAATCCAGTCTCACTGGCTTAAGAGGCCCTGTTTCCAAATAAAAATATAAAATAGGTCTGGGAGTGTAGCCCGGAGGTAGAAGGGTTTCCAGGAACCCCAGTATGACCAAAATAAATAAATTTAAAAAAATAAGGAAAGGAATTCAGTACAACAATATTAATAGCTTTAATTTGGGGCAGCAGATGTGTGTGTGTGTGTGTGTGTGTGTGTGTGTGTGTGTGTTATTCACTGTAACACACTTTTCTGTATTGTTTCTCTAAATAAAAACATTTTTATTTTATTATTTATTTTTATATGGATCATATTGAAAATGGCATACATTCAGACTATGCTTGGTGCCCTTTCTAAAAACATTTTTAAAGAACTAAGATACTGGGTGTGGTGGTGCACAGCTGTAATCCCAGTATTCGGGAGGTTGAGACAGGAGGATCACAGGTTTGAAGCCAGTCTCAGCAACTTAGCGAGACCCTGTTTCAGAGCAAAAATGTAAAAAGGCTGGAGGTTTAGCTTGGAGGTAAAATGCCCCAATATAAGAGAAAGAGAGAGGAGAGGGGGGGAGAGAGGAAGGGAGGGAGGGAGGGAGGGAGGGAGGAAGGAAGGAAGGAAGGAAGGAAGGAAGGAAGGAAGGAAGGGGAAAGAAAGAAAATCAAGCAGGCAGGGGACCGGGCGTGTAGCTCAGTGCTAGAGCACATGCTAAACATGAGTGAGACCCTGTCAATATCTAGCACCAAAATAAAATAAATAAGATTTATTTTGTTGGGAAAAATGGCAAATACTGAAAAGTGTAATGAGAAAAATAAGAATCACCAGGATCTCTCCTCTAGAACCAGATCATTGATATACTGGCTTATTTCCTTATAGTTCTTTTTCTAGCTCATATTTATATAATTTTATTCTTTTCTTCATGTGTGTGTGTGTGGTACTGGAGATTGAACCCAAGGGTGTTCTTTTTCCGAGCCATGCCCCCAGCCCTATTTTTTATTCTTTATTTTGAAACAAGGTCTCACGAAGTTGCCGAGGCCTCACCAAGTAGCTGAGGCTGGCCTCAAATCTATGATCCTCCTGTCTCAGACTCCTGGTACTGGGATTACAAGCGTGAACCACCACCACATCTGGCCATTTTATTCTTTTTATTAAAAAAAAATTGAATCATATTGTTGAAAAGCATTTGCCCCTAAACTGTCACGCTCACTCTCTCTGTTTCTCTGGATGGGTAGGGATAGATAGAAATATACTGGGGGGTACTGGAGTCGAGCCCAAAAGTTCTTCTACCTTTGAGCTATCCAGCCCTTTTTATCTGTTATTCTGAAACTAGATTCTCACTCAGTTACCACACACTGACCTGCAACCTGCAAACCTCCTATCTCAGCCTCTCAAGTACTAGGATTGCAGGGGCGCGCCACCACACCCAGCAACCACATGTTTTGAACAGTTTCTTATGCCGTATTTACTTTAGTACACACCTTTTCAGGTTTTTTATTTTCTCCATGTAATCATTAATAAGAATTTTTTTTAAATGGTTGAGATCCATACAGAACTTGCTAAATCATGCCATTTATACCTTTTATTTTATTTTACTTTGCAGTATGGGGGACTGGACCCAGAGGCATTCTACCTCCAACATATACGCCTACCCCTATTTTATTCCTTTATTTTGAGACAGGGCCTCACTAAGTTACAGATGGCCTCATTAAGTTGCTGAGGTTGGCCCCAAACTTGCAATCCTCCTGTCTCAGCCTCTTAACTCTGTTATAACAAGTGTGCGCCACCACGCCCAGCTTATTTTTCTTATTTAAAAATGCCCTTTTATTGTAGAAAAACTAGAAAATACAGATAAGCAAACAAAAACAAAAGTAAAATTCCGCTGGGCATGGTGGTACATGCTTTTAATCCCAGCATTTAGGAGGCTGAGACAGAAGGATCATGGTTCGCGGACAGCCTCAGCTACTTAGTGAGGCCCTTTGCAACTTGGTAAGACTCTATTTCAAAATAAAGAATAAAAAAAGCTGGGCATGGTGGCACACACTAGTAATCCCAGAATTTGGGAGGCTGAGACCAGAGGATCGCAGTTCCCGGACAGCCTCAGCTACTTAGTGAGGCATCAACAACTTAGTGAGACCCTGTTGCAAAATAAAGAATAAAAAACAGGGCTGGGAGTGTAGCTCAGAGGTCGAATGCCTCTGATTCCATCCCCAGACCCGCCGGAAAAAAAAAAAAAAAGAATAAAAAATAGGTCTGGGGGGTGTAGCTCGGAGGTAGAAATGATCCTTGGTTCTAGCCTCAGTACTGCAAAAAAAAAAAAAAAAAGAAGAAGAAGAAGTAAAATTCCTGTAGCCTCACCACTGTGAAATAATCTCTGCTAACATTTTAGTTTTTTAATATTCCTGTCTGCCTTTAAATATACTTGTATAAGGCCAGGAGTGGTGGTGCACCCTTGTAATCCCAGTACTTGGAAGGTTGAGACAGGAGGATCACAGATTCGTGGCCAGTCTCAGCTACTTAGCAAGACTCTGCAGCTTTGTGAGACGCTGTTTGAAAAATAAAGAATAAGGCCGGGTGTGGTGGCGCACGCTTGTAATCCCCGCGCTTGGGAGGCAGAGACAGGAGGATCGCGCAGGTTTGAAGCCAGCCGTGCACGCTGGCTTAGGAGACCCTGTTTCCAAATAAAAATGTAAAAATAGGTCTGGGAGTATAGCCCAGAGGTAGAAGGGCTTCCAGGAACCCCAGTACCACAAAAGAAAGAAAGAAAGAGAAGAAAGAGAAGAAAGAAAGAAAGAAAGAAAGAAAGAAAGAAAGAAAGAAAGAAAGAAAGAGTCGGGCTGGGGGTGTATCTCGGAGGTAGAATGCCCCTGGGTTCAATCCCCAGTACCACACACAGTGTATACTTATATAAATATGTGAGTATACATTTTGAAGTAAAATTGGAATCATACAGTTCAGCTATTTTTTTTATTTTTTTAATTACTGGGGATGACCCAGGGGCATTCTACTTCTGAGCTATACCCCAGCCCTATTTTTTATTTATTTATTTTGCGGGTCTGAGGATGGAACCCAAGGGCTTTCAATCTCTGATCTACACCCCCTCCCCTATTTTTTAGTCTTTAATTTGAAAGGGCCTCACTAAGTTGCAGAGGGCCTCACTAAGCTGAGACTGTCTGCGAACTTCGATCCTCTGGTCTCAGCCTCCCGAATGCTGGGATTACAAGCGTGCGCCACCACGCCCCGCTTTATTTTTTATTTTGAAACAGGGTCTCACTAAATTGCAGAGGGCCTCACTAGGTAGCTGAGGCTGGCCAAGAACCTGCGATCCTCCTGTTTCAGCCTCCCAAGTACTGGGATTACAAGCATGCGCCACCACGCCCGGCTCAGTTCAGCTATTTTGAACTTGCATTTTTTGTTGACTTTATCTCTTCATTTGATTAGGATTATTTTAGCTGCGAATGACAGAAAACCCAAGGTAACCATGACTGCTTCATATTCTATAATATGTACATAATATCACATATAGATCCTGTGCCTTACTATTTGTTATTTGGGCATTTTGTTCTACTAAATAAGCCTATTTATTTATTTATTTTGCAGTACTGGGAGATGGAACTCAGGAGCTGCCTCCTCCGAGCTACACCCCAGGGCTATAAAAACTATAGCCTTATTTTTTATTCTTAATTTTATTATAATTTTTTGTGGTACTGGGGGTGGAACCCAGGGGCTTTTCTATCTCTGGGCTATACTCCCACACCTATTTTATACTTTATTTGGAAACAGGGTCTCACTAAGTTGCTGAGAGCCTCACTGAGTGGCTGAGGCTGGCTTCGAACCTGCGCGATCCCCCTGTCTCAGCCTCCCAAGCGCTGGGATTACAAGCGTGCGCCACCACGCCCGGCTTCATTCTTTGTTTTTGAAACAGGGTCTCATTGAGCTATAAGGGGCCTCACTAAGTAGCTGAGGCTGTCCGCGAACCCCGGTCTTCCGGTCTCCCCCTCCCGAATGCTGGGATTGCAAGTGTGCGCCACCACGCCTGGCCTTTCTACTCCCAGACTCTTTTTTTAAAAAAATATTTTATTTGGAAACAGGGTCTCGCTAAGTTGCTGAAAGCCTCACTAAATAGCTGAGGCTGGCTTCGAACCTGCGCGATCCCCCTGTCTCAGCCTCCCAAGCGCTGGGATTACAAGCGTGCGCCACCACGCCTGGCTTAATGAGCCTCTTTTATATTTAAAACTTGCTAAGAGAGATCCCAAGCTTTCCTCTCTATGCTGCGGGTGCTCTCCGAAGACATTTCCTCTGGGAGTCAGGACAGTATCTCTCTGTAAAGCCAGCTGAGGGACAGGTTTGTTTCTTACAAAATGAAGCTTTGGGGCAACAGGTGTGCTCTGCTTCTCCCACTGCAGGGAGTCACAGGAGCGGGCAGGGCCTGGCAGGCTGTTCCACCCAGGAGGGGCAGTGGAAAGACTTGGGGGGAGGGGGAGGAAGGGGGCAGGAGGAGATCACAAAGTCTCAAGAGCCAAGGGAGTGCTAGGCCCAAAGAGCCCCACGTGACTTGCTGGGGTCCATTCATTCTCCCTCTCCACAACCAGTACTGGGGATGGAACCCAAGGCATTCTACCTGTCAGCTACACCACGGGCCCTAGTTTATTTTTTATTTTGAAACAGGCTAAGTTCTCCAGGGCCTTCAAAACTGCTGAGGCTGGTGTTGAACCTGTGATCCTCCTGTCTGAGCCTCCCAAGTACTGGAATCATAAGCGTGTGCCACCACACTCGGCCCATTCGTTGTTCACTCAGTTCAACAAATGCTTCTGAGCTCTGCTGAGCTCCTGTACTGGGCCACGGCCTGTGCCAGGCCCTGGGCAAGTCTCAGAGGAAACGTGGTTCCTGCCCTTCCAGAGCTAAATCAGCTCCAAATTCTCAAATGTCAGAGCTCAGCCTGGAAAGTGCCTGTAGTACTTGGTGCAGCCCACACCCCAACATCCCATACAACGGGTATTGGTGGCCTGGAATCATTCAGTCTCCCCAGGATGATGGGAGTCACAGGGATCATCATTTCAGGGGCAAAATATATCAGTCAAGGCTCCTGGATAATGTTTCCTGAGCCAGACAAGCCTGGGACTTTTACCTGCTCAGCATGAAGCCTGCACCTCCATTGAGCCTTAGGCTATAACAAAATAATGGAGACACCTGTCAGACAGACCTGAGCCTTTCCCAAAACTTCTCCCTTTTCAACTGCGGAACCTGTAGTTAGCCTCTATTAGCCTCAGTTTCCTCATCTGTAAAGTGGGGATAATCATACGCTTTTATTATGAAACTAAAAGTTTAAAAAGCTGAACAGGGGCCGGGCATGGTGGCGCACGCTTGTCATCCCCGTGCTTGGGAGGCAGAGACAGGAGGATTGTGCAGGTTCGTAGCCAGCCACGCTGGTTTAAGAGACACTGTTTCAAAAATATAAAATAGGTCTGGGAGTGTAGCCCGGAGGTAGAAGGGCTTCCAGGAACCCCAGTACCACCAAAAAAAAAAAAAGCTGAACAGTGTCTTGCACTCAATAAAAGTTAGATATTATTGCTGTGAAATTAATTAAAATTCATTCACTCATTTCAATTGCTTCTAAGTAAATAATTACAGAAAGGGATGGAGACAGGTGTACAGTGTCTCACAACACTGCCTGATTTATGGGGGTGGACATTCGATGATGGTTATACCCACCATCCTCATCTTCACATGCACTGCATTCTAGACTCATAGGCCCCCCAGCTAAAGGTTTTTGTTTGTTCATTTGCTCTTTGTTTCTGCAGCACTGAGAATAGGAACTGGGCCATTTATCAGTGAGCTACACCTCTTAGCCTCACCAAAGATGCCCAGGCTGGCCTTGAACTTGGGATCCTCCTACCTCAGCCTCATGTGTCCCTGCGAGAACAGGTATGCACTTGGCCCACTACCCAACTTTAGAACAGAAACCATAGAGTCCAAAGTTCCAAAGGATGGGCTTAATGTTCATCTTATCACCTGCCCCGAATGAAAGAAATTCTCTCAGCTCCTTCCAGATGAATGTACCAGTAGCCTGAAGGTAAGGAAAAGATGAAGGTATCAAGGTCTAACTTTCAACTCCCTGTTTTGGGGGAAGTCAAGGCCTGGGTCATTCACCCAGTCCCCACCCCAAGGCCCAGGGAGTCATGGAGGCCTGAGGCTGCCATGAGGTGAGACAGAATATGCAGGATCCCTGTTGAAAATGACATTTTCAAGTGCCCAAGGATGGCACAGTTGCCATGGTGATGCTGATGGCTCCGAACAAGCAGCAGCCTCTCTTGAGCTGTGAGTCAGGCTCGGCTTTATTTATTAAAAAATAAAACCAACGCCCTGACCTTTGGGAGACAAAGCAAAGCTCCAGGTGGAGGTCCACCGCTGGTGAGTCAGCAGCACTGCGCGGCCCTGGGTTCTCTTGACGTCAGTGGGCCCAGCCCGCTGTGGACCTGGGGGATGTCCACAGAGGAAAGTGGGGGCCAGCACCTCAATCTGTGGTCCAGGAGGTAAAACACTAACAGAACCCACTCTACTGGCTAGATACCACGTCCCAGGAACTAGATTCTATTTTCTTAGCTCTGGTCCCCCGGGACCAAGCTAGAATCCTTCAGGGGACACTGCTTTTCTCAGGTCTAGGAATCTTCAGGTGCCAAGGATATGGGGCATCCCCTGGCCAACCTCAGACAAGTGAAGGGCAGGGCCTGGCCCAGAGATGAGGACCAGCAGTGAGCTGGCCCGGCCACAATTGTGACACAGTCATCCCTCTGAGGGGGGCAGGGTCCTGGAAAGATAAGGGTGGCCACAGAAATGTCCTCCCAGGGCCTGAATTTATGGGGCGGGGCCCCTCTTCCCAGCTCTCTGCAGGGGAGGGGGAGAAGCAGTAATGACTCCTGTTCCAGTTCCCCAAGGGGAGAACATGGTAAAACAGCTACGAAGATATGGGAATCCTCTCCCTGGCTCAACCCCGTCCCGGAATCCCAGACCTCCAGCTGTAGGGGCCACAGACCTGCTCAGGCTTGGGTTCACAGTCCTTCCCAAGGATGGAGCTGGAGGACCTGACTTCTTCCTCTCATTCATTCCTCCTACACCCCGGTGGGCTCATTTCCTAGCCAGCCCTGGACCCCCACCCTGTCTCCATCACTGCTTTCATGATTCAGCATTATAGTGGTCAGGCCAGCGGGTGCTGAAGTCAGGGTGGACCAGTCTAAGTCCTCCTGCCACTCAGCAGCTATGTGACCGAGCCTCTGTCCCCACGTGTAACGTAGGGGTGATAATAACACCTACTCACAGGGTGGCTCTGGGGCGAGGGGATGTGATAGTGTTTGCAGAGGTTTTGTCAGAGCCTGGCTGGCACGGAGGAAGTTCTGGGTGACAGCTGCTGCTCACTTTTATTCGGGCTCTATGCCTTCTAGCCGGGATATCAGCAAGGGCCTCAGAACGCCACTGGTCAGCTGTAAGCCTGCTATCTCCAGTCTATTGGTCACACCATAGCAGGCTGGTTTATCTAAATGAGACCATGTTATTTTACTCCTTAAAACTTGCCAGTGAGTAGGTGAGGAGATGCACACCTGTAATCCCAGCTGCTCAGGAGGCTGAGGCGGGGGATGGCAAATGTGAGGCCACCTTGGGCAACTTAGTAAGACTCTAAAATAAAATAAATAAAAAGGGTTTGGGGTGTAGCTCAGTGGTAGAATGCCCCTGTTTAATCCCCAGTACTGGGGAGGCGTTTGTGTGTGTGTGTGGGGGGGAATCTAACAGTGGTGCTGGGTTTGGTGGTGCCTGCCTGTAATCCCAGTACTTGGGAGGCTGAGACAGGAGGGTCATAGGCTCAAGGCCAGACTCTTTAATTTAGGAAGACCTTCAGCAACTTAGCAAGACTTGTCTAATTGAATAATGAAAAGGGCTGGGGTGTAGCTTGAAGGTAAAATGCCCTGGGTTCAATCCCCCATTCCAAAACCAAACCAAGCAAAAAAGCCACCAGTAGCTCCCATCTGTCTACAGATTTCCTTTGAGTGGTCTACAAGGCCCCTTGAGACCTAGCCATTGGCCACGCTCTCCCTCCCTGCCAGGACAAGTTTTTTGTTTTTTTTTTTTTTTTTTTTTTGGTGGTGGTACTGGGGTTCCTGGAAGCCCTTCTACCTCCGGGCTCCCAGACCTATTTTTACATTTTTATTTGGAAACAGGGTCTCCTAAGCCAGCGCGCGCGGCTGGCTTCGAACCTGCGCGATCCTCCTGTCTCCGCCTGCCAAGCGCGGGGCTTACAAGTGTGCGCCACGACGCCTGGCCCAGGACAAGTTTTAGCCATACCAACTGTGAGCGATATCTCCAAGGTGCCAGGCTCGGCTGTACCACCAGGATTTTTTTTTTTTTTTTTTTTGCCATGTTCTTCCCTATGTCCAGAACAACCTAGCAAACACCTGCTCATCCTGCAAGACCACGTCAGGAACCTCCAATACTCTGAAACGTCCCCCAAGGGCAGAACAGCCCACTTCCTCCTCTGAGCCACTCGGTACGCTCCATAAAGACAATCATCACTGGACACTCTACAGTGGCTATCTATGCCTGAGACCCTTTTCCGTTTCTTGAGGGCAGGATTCTAACTCATCTCTGTATCCCTGGAATAGACCGTGGGTCTATTCACATCAGAGATTATTGGGACTTGATGAATTAGTGAAGACAAAAGCCCCATTTCTAGAAGAGGAACTGAAGCCCAGATAGGAGCAATGATGTGGCGAGAGTAGAGCCCAGAACCCTGGAACTCCAGTGATTCTGATCCAGGGCCTACGGGCCACTCCTGCATCTGTCAGTCACTTCCTCTGCACCAATAAGACACAGGACTGTGTCGCATCCTGGGATGCGAACAAAGGTAGTGCTGGCCCTCGGGAGCCCACGGGCAGGGGGTCGAATGGCAGCCATACTGATAGTCCCCACACCCTTCTTTTTGTGTGTGTGGTACTGAGGACGGAACCCAGGGGCGTTGTACCTCCGCGCTACACCCCCAGCCCTATTTTTTAACCTTTTTAGTTTTTGAAACAGGGTCTGGCTGAGTTGCGAAGGGCCTCGCTAAGTAGCTGAGGCTGTCCACCAACCTGCCATCCTCTGGTCTCCGCCTCCCGAATGCTGGGATTACAAGCATGAGCCACCATGCCCGGCCTCCCACACCCTTCTTTCTTTTCTTTTCTTTTCCTTTTGGTCCTGGGAAATCAAACCCAGGGGCCTTCTACCTCCAAGCTCCACCCCTAGCCCTTTTTATTTTTTATTTTGTAACAGAGTCTAACTAAATTGCTGAGGCAGGCTTCAAATCTGCAGTCCTCCTGCCTCAGCCTCCCAAATGCTGGGATTACAGGCATAGGCCACAGCTCCTGGCTTTCCACATACCTTTCAACCTGAGCTGGGACAGAAGGAACCATGGGAATTCCAGGGACCTCCAATCTGGATGGGGCAGGAGGAAGCCACTCGCACTAGTCTGAATGTTTGTGCCCAGCACGGAAGTTCTTTTGTTGAAACCCTCCTCTCCAAGCGATGGTATCGGGAGGCGCCCATGGGGAGGAGAGTAGGCCATGATGGTGTCAGAGGAGGTAGAGCCCTCGTGAATGGGATTGGCCCCCTCAAAAAAAGAGGCCTGGGGGAGACCGGCCCCTTCCACTGCGTGAGAACACACAAACCAGAAAGCAGGCCCTCTACAGACATTGAGTCCTTGACCTTGGACCTTCAGCCTCCGGAACTGTAAGAAGCAAGTTCCTGTTGTTTATAAGCCCTCCAGTCTCTGGCAGCTTGTTATAGCAACCCATATGGACTGCCTCTATGTCCCCATTTCCTCTCCCCCTCCAGAGAGGTCAAGTTCCCAAAGGCCACCAGCTCGGGGCAGCTGTGTAGAGGTGCCATCAACAGAGGTCAACACACTCACAAACACACACACGCACACGCACATGCACACACACATGCACACGCACACACACGACAGGTGACAGGAACAGCCTTGCCTCGTGGGGGAGGGCAGGTGGTCCTGGGTGCAGCTGAGCCTCTAAGCAGCCGGCTGAGGGCCAGGCTGGGCCGGGGAGGCAGCATTCCCTGCTGTTCACACTTGCGCTTGGGCTGCACCAGGCAGGGCTCGCCGAGGATGTGGTATGGTTTTCTCCCCCCATTTTCAGATGAGCAAACCGAGATAGATTTATTTTTTATTATTTATTTATTTATTTATTTATTTTTGGTGGTACTGGGTTCCTGGAAGCCCTTCTACCTCCGGGCTACACTCCCAGACCTATTTTTACATTTTTTATTTGGAAACAGGGTCTCCTAAGCCAGCGCGCGCGGCTGGCTTCGAACCTGCGCGATCCTCCTGTCTCTGCCTCCCAAGCGCGGGGATTACAAGCGTGCGCCACCACGCCCGGCAGCGAGATAGATTTAAATGACTCGACCCCTCCGCCCTCTCAGTGGAAGTGCAGGAACTGGATCTGCCATGCAGAGTCTTGTTGGGCCCAGGGTCTGTGTGTCTCTGCTGGCCACAGGGGACTCGAGGCTGATGGGACGGGGTCCCTGCCCCTCATGGGAGACAAGTGCCTGACGTCAAGAGCACAGTTTTTCACTTCAGACAGAGCCTGTGCTGAGTCTCCACTCTGCACCAAACCATCAGCTAGACCAAGCGCTGCTCGGACCCATCAGCTCAATTAAGCCCAGACCTCCCAGCCGACTGCACAGACCCTGAGCCTGCTCCCGGATCCGGCCCAGCCCATCCCCTCCGCCTGGACCTTGCCTTCTCTTCCCTCTCCTCAACACTTCCTCGATAGACCCATGGCTAACTCAGGTCTCTGGCCCTTCACAGAGGCCACGCCTGACCACGGCGACCCATGGCTCCTGTCTGCGTTTCTTCAGGGCACTAATTTCTAGAGTACACAACACAGTGCTATATGTGTATTTAACTGTTCCTCATGACCTGGCACATATGTGTAGAAATGTGCCCATTTCACTCCCCGCCACCTTCTCAGGGCTGAGACGGTGCCTGGCCCACGGTGGGAACTCGGTGCATATTTTTGACAGGAAGAATTAGTGACCCTAATTTTCTTCCCCTGTAAAATGGGAGTCTAAGACAGGAGGGCTGCAGGTTCAAGGCTAGCCTCAACAAATTAGCAAGCCTCTTTATAATTTAGTGAGAGTTTGTTCCAAAATAAAATCAAAAGGGCTGGGGGTGTAGATTAGAGGTAGAATGGGTTCAATTCACAGTACTTAAAAAAAAAAAAAAAAGATGCTTAGCCAGGTGCTTGGAGTTTAGTGGGTGTATAATACTGATAGCTGCTATTATTACTGTGGTCACCATTATTTTGTTTCCCACTGCTTCAAAGGGAGGCATGTGTGAAAACAACCACACAGTGCGATACTATTCCCCGCGCCCCCCATCCCACTCCACTTGGGGGCCCAGTGGCAGTCCCGCTGCATGCCTCACCAGCAGAGCCCAAAGCTTGTGCTGCCAGGCCAGCCAAGGTCACCTTCAGGGGCTGGCTCTGATGGTCAGGAGACCCCCAGTCCCCTCCTGGGCTGGGGGGAGTGGGCAGAGCCCAGACTAGGCCCCAGAAACCCGTGATTACCCCCCAGACCAGGCCCACATCAAAGCCGATCTCCAAGGGGCGAGGCCCCAAGATAAATGGAAGATTAAAGAAGACTCTGCTCCCCACAGGCCACAGGGAGAGGCAGCCGGCAGGCGACCACAGAGGGAAGGCCCTGACCCACGGCACAGCAGCAGCCATCTTGGGGGCAACAGCAACAAGTTGTCCAGGCCCGAGCAGGGGGGGCCAGTCTGAGGAGGGGTACCTTGCTTGGGCCCTAGCTCTATATCAGCCCATCCCTCCGGTCCATGCCAGCTTTTTAACCCTTTCCTGGCAGGGTGGTTCTTGAAGAGAGTTTGTCTGGCCATTGGGTTTGGCCATCAGGGCTTGCTCCCTCCTGCGAGGAAGCCTGTAATGAGGGCCTCCTAGCCTCAGCCTCCTTCTCAGGGAAGGTCTGTAATTAGTGCAGGAGGCAGGCTGGGAAGCTCAGACAATGTCATTTGAACCAGGATGAGACAGGGCTCAATTGCTAGTCTGCACTTTTTTTTTTTTTTCTGGTGCCATTTCATATACAAAACTCTGGCAAGATTAACCCTTTCCTGGTTGGGCCCTGATGTTGGGGCTTCAGTCTAGCATATCCGACGTCCCTGGGCCTTGTCTGTGCCATTCTGGCCTTCCCCACACCCCAGGTCAGGCGAGTCATGGTTCTGGACTCCCTAACATCTGCCAGTCCATCACCAATGAGCCTTTGCTTGGTGCCAAGTGCCATGGGGAGGGGACCCAAGGAAAGTCTCCCTGCCTCCAGCAAGGAGATCCGCATCCTCCTGAGCAGTGCGACCTCTAAAAAGATGTTCTACTCAAGAGAAAGACAAATTATCTGGGCATGGTGGCACATGCCTGTAACACCAGTACTTGGGAGACTGAGAAAGGAGGACCTTAGGCTCAAGGACAGCCTCAATAACTTAGGCCCTCAGCAATTGTGAGACCTGGTTTTAAAGTAAATAAAAAGGGCTGGGGATGTAGCTCAGAAGTAGGATACTTCTGCATTCAATCCTCATTACCACAATAAATGTATAAATAAATAAATAACAAATTAAAAATGAACTGGAAGCCATTTCTCATCGAATAGAAAAGGTGTAAGTTTGATAATGTCCCCTATTTGAGAGACTAGAGAAGCCATCAGTGTCATACATTGCTGGTGGGACTACACATTGCTACAAGATATTTGAGACTATCTTTCAATACTACAAATGCATATTCTCTTGGACCCAGTGATCCTGCTTCCAAGGATTTATCCTCGACATACTCAGTGCTTATACAAGTCTCCCACTGCAGCTTTACTTATTACAGCAAAAAACTGGGAACAATTCAAGTGTCCATCAACAGGGAACAGGTAAATAAGTCACGGTACATTCATAACAAAGGGTGGCTATGCGGCTAGTGAGAAATAAAAGAATGAGGAAGTTCTCTATGCACTAATATAGGAAGATCTCCAAGACTGATGAAATGAAAAAAGCAGAATAATGTGTATAATACCCTCCTTTTGGGTTGAAAGAGAGAAAAACATCTATATGCACCAGGCAAATATCTACATACACCTGCGATCCCAGTACTTGAGAGGTGAGGTAGGTGGATCACAAGTTCAAGGTCAGCCTCAACAACTTAATGAGATCCTATTTAAACAAAAATACATATATAGCCAGGCGTGGTGGCGCACGCTTGTAATCCCTGCGCTTGGGAGACAGAGACAGGAGGGTCGCACTGGTTCGAAGCCAGCCTCACTGGCTTAAGAGACCCTGTTTCCAAATAAAAATATAAAATAGGTCTGGGAGTGTAGCCCGGAGGTAGAAGGGTTTCCAGGAAACCCAGTACCACAAAAAAAAAAAAAAAAAAAAAAAAATATATATATATATATATATATATATATATATATATATATATATATATATATATATAAAATCTGAGTGTGGTGGCCCATACCTGTAATCCCAGTATTTGGGAGGCTTTGGCAGGAGGATCTCAGGTTCGAGACTACCCTCAGCAACTTAGCAAGACTCTCAACAACCTAGTAAGACCCTGTTTAAAAACCAAAAAAGGGCTGGAGATGTAGCTCAGAGGTAGAACACTCATGAGTTGGATTCCCAGTACCACACACACACACACACCCCAAAGATGCCCAAGAAAGCAGGAAAATTGATTCTACGTCGGTTGAAGGCTGGGGACTTAGTGGTTGTGATATGGGATTCAGAGATGGGGGCTGCTTTCCTTTTATTCTTTTTCCATGGTTTGAGTCAGATGAATACATTTTCTAGTCAACAAATTTTAAAAGATAAAATAAATAAATAAATAGATAGATAGATAGATAAATTAATTAATTAATTAATTAAATACCTGTCCATAGGCCTGGGGGTTCCGGGATCTTTTCAAGTAGCTGGGCAAAAATAATTCCACCTGGCTGCTGCCTCTGCCGTTTTCTTCCCCTTTCCTTGCTGAGTTTCCCGAGATCCTGGGTTCCAGTGCAGTGCCACTGCTCCAAGTCACACATCAAAAGCCCGGGCTGGGAAATCAGACTAGGGTGCTGTGTGACCCTGGCGAGGCGCTGCCTCTCTCTGAGCCTCAGAAAGGAGGTGCTCTTAGTTCCCACTCCGAGGGTGGTGTCGAGGCGCACGTGAAAAAACTCATAGGAAATGCTCAACACAGACCCCGAGGCGTGATAAATGCCACACTGTATAAATGCACCTGGCTCACTGTTCATTGTTTGCCACTATTTTTATTGGATCACTGCTCTTTGTCTTATTGATTTATAGACGCTCTTTATAGATTCAGAAGATTGAAATATGTGTTGTAAGCTGGCAGTGCCTGGAAGGATAACAGGACCACAATAAATGGCCGTTTGTAGGAATCATTATATTTCTTTGATTCTACCACTTTCAAACCAGGCAGCCGTGCCCCATGCAAGGCCTGGGCTTATCTGGACAGCCCCAAGGAGCGGAGCCCTGCTCACTAGCCCTGCGCCTCCAGGTCTCCCTGCTGGTCTCCCCTGGCTCAGATCGTCACTCTCTGAGGTACCTCCAGCTCTCAGGACTACGCTCCCCTCTGCTCCTCCGTAAGAAATGAGTTCCTCAGGCCCAGGGTGGTGCTGCGTGCCTATAATCCTAGTACTTGAGAGGCTGAGACAGGAGGATCGCAGTTGAGGTCAGTCTTGACAACTTAGACCCTCAGCAATTTAGTGAGGTGCTGTTTCAAAATAAAAAAATAAAAGGGGTTGGGGATGCCGGGCGTGGTGGTGCGTGGCGCACGCTTGTAATCCCCAAGCTTGGGGGGCGGAGACAGAAGGATCGCGCTGGTTCGGAGCCAGCCTCACTGGCTTAAGACACCCTGTCTCCAAATTTAAAAAAATATATAAAATAGGTCTGGGAGTGTAGCCCGGAGGTAGAAGGGCTTCCAGGAACGCCAGTACCACCAAATAGGGGGGTGGGGGGGTGCTGGGGATGTAGCTGGTAGGTAGAATGCTCCTGGGTTCAATCCCTGATACTGAGAAAAAGAAGAAAGGAAAGAAAGAAAGAAATGAACGCTTCAGTGAGTATTCAAAAGGTTTCCCTGGGAAGCTAAAGTCCCCCCAGGGGAGGGAAGCTCTTGGTGGACGGGTCTGTTGGGGAGACAAGACACAGGGTTGCAGACTCCCAACCATGGGGTCCCTCCCCCTTCCTTGAATACTTGGTGCTGGCTCGCTGGAAAAAAAAAAGCTACTCCCCTGGGCCGGGTTCCACACATCTTTCTCCGGGGAATTGGTCCGCCCTGCAGTTCTAGAGGCTCCAGAAATCTTTCTCAGAGCATCTGGAATATATATTTGCTTCAATGGTGATTGCCAAGGCTGGGCCTGCTGGTTTTCTGTTTTCTCTGCTCAGCCACAGAGCCTGGGACTGGTCCTTAAGGATGGAGGACACCCGGGGGACAGTCTCAGGGCATGTGACAGGGAGTCACAGTCCCATTTGGACCTGCTCCTCCAAGATAGCAGCGTTGGTGAGAGCCAGCAGGCGGTAAAGACTGTCTGTAAGGTCTCAGGCTCCTCCCAACTTTCCAGAAAGCCCCCTGATTACCCTACAGCCTATCCAATCCCAGAGTTTGGTGCAGCCGGAAGAGGAAGTCAAACAGATACAATATCAGCTCTCCGGTTCAATAGCTGTGTGACCTTGGACAAATAACACAACCTCTCCAAGCCTCACTTTCTTCATCTATTACAGTGAAAATATTTGTGTCTTCATGTCTCGCTTCTAAAGGTGTTTGGAAAGCTCTACAGGCATGGAATTCGGTGATTTTTAATAGAGGGAAAAGACTATGGAGAAAAGGGAGAAAAGCATAAGACAAAGGTGAGATGCAGTTATTTGTAAAATGCACCTCCATGAGATTCTCTTGCCAGGGGTGGGCCTCAACAGTTTCATCCATGAACTTCCTCCCAGCCCAAGCAAAAAGGAAATACAAAGTGCTATAAAACCTCCAGGGTCTATTAAAAACAGACCCACAGCTCAAGGAGAAGCCAGTTTTCTCCTAGGCCCTGAAGTCAAAGAGAAAATTCTCCCCTGGGTCCTGCTAAAGGGTCAAGGGATGGGGTGGGGAATCAAAGGCATGGGAACAAATGCACGACGGGCCCTCTCCTAGATGGGGGGGGGTGTCTTTCTCCTAAGGTCTTTGTGATTCCCAGAAGGAGATCAGCCAGCTCTTACAGGCAATCAAGCCTTCAGCTCTTCCACCAGTCAGCAGACACTTACTGAATACCTACTGTGTGCCTGATTCTGGGTTGGGAACATGTGGGGCTCCCCCATACCTGGCTGAGGTCTGCCCTCCACCTTCCCCCTGCCAGCCACCCCTTTGGGTCTCAGGGCTCAGTCTCTTTCCCGCTCAGCCCAGAAGTCCAGGGAGCCATGCTACCGTGGCTTCCCTCATTCCCACATAGCTCCAGGCTGCTCCCTCCGACCACCACATACATGGATCCTGGCCACGCGCAAAAGCACAATTAATATTCTGCTCAGTCTCCCACAGCCCCGCTGCCTATTGGGAGAAGATGGAAACCAGATTTGCAGCCGCACGCGCTGCATGGACATGCACAGAGAAGGGGCCCACCCCTAGGTGTGAGCTGGCACTCTCTCCTTACTTGGGTGTGCGCACAAGCTCAGAGGGCAGAAGCCCCTGATGAGGTCCACACCACTGATGCTGGTCGGCCTTCCCGAGTGTGCACAGGGCCGCCTGGGCTGCACGCTCCGCTCCCGGTTGAGCTCAGCCTGGAGAACACAGGGGCTCCTCACCTGCAGAGGGCCATGTTTGCATTCGGGGCAGAGAGAGACTAAGAGTTTCAGAGCTGGTGGTACTGAATCTACAAGCCTCTGCTGTCTAAAATGTTCGTTCGAGCCAGGTGTGGTGGCTCACACTTGTAATCCTAGCATTCGGGAGGCTGAGACAGGAGGATCGCAGTTCGCAGCCAGCCTCAGCTACCTAGTGAGGCCCTCTGCAACTTAGTGAGACCCTGTTTCAAAATAAAGAATAAAAAATAGGGCTGGAGGTGTCACTCAGAGGTACTGGGATACATTCCCAGTACCACTGAAAAATGAAAATAAAACGTTCGTCCGGCAGGGAAACTCAGGGGCCCTGGCTTACCCTTGACGTTTGACGCTCCACGCTGAACCGAATGGGGACTGGTTGGGTTTTAGCAAAGCCTTGGGTTTGAAGGCCTCATGCTGCTCCCCTGCTCCCTAGTGACAGGCCGCTTGAGCCCCACCAGCCTCAGGGTTTGGGGAAACCAAGGCACGGGAGACAAGGCCCGGCAGGCACTGTAGAAGGCAGCCAAGTCGGGCCTCCAACTTTCCACCCTTCCCCTTAGGTCCAAAACTTTTGCTCTGCCAGCCGTAGGTGGAGCAGGATGCACAGGGAGTGTCCCCAAAGAGGACTCCTTGAGGCAGGAGGGAAGAAGCCCCTCTGGTGATCTTTCTGCCACTGCTTTCTACTGAGCAGGATTCAGGATGCCTGAGCGCATGTGTCTTTGAAGATGGAGCCAGGTGGCCTGGGCTATGGAAGCATCTAGAAGCAGAATTGGTGCAGGTGATTCAAGCTGGAAGAAAGAAGGGAGAACTGAGAGCAGGAGAGCTAGCAGGAAGCGGGCGGGGCCCTTCCCCAGGCAGCGAGCAGACCCAGGGCCAAGGGGCGGGCCTGCCCATGGTCCAAAGATGGGACAGTGGAGCAGAAATTCAGGGAAAAAGAAGCTAAACCAATTACCAGGAAAAGGAGGGAAGGGAGGCAAGTGTTTTCTTAGTCCTTAAGGAACTCCAGTCTTCAGAGAATTTAAAGAGGAAAAAAAGCTAGCATTCAGGCCTTCCTCCAAGGCAGGGTGGCTGGTGAATCACTGGCGGCCGAGGACGGTCCTGGAAGGCCTCCTCTCTTCTCCTGCCTCTCCCCAGTTCATCTGGGGTGAGCGAAAAGGGCCCTTGGTTCGAAATCTGAGGCGTGCTCTCAGTCCTAGCGGCCTCCAGAAGCCGGTGACCTGGGGCCAACCACCAGAGCCCCGGCCCGGGTCCCTGGAGATGAAAGGCAGGTGCCTGCCTGAGCCTCGGTTCTGTCATCTGCAGACCAAGGTACTGAAACTATCGTATTCCCTGAATCTAAGTTGTTACCGATTATATGACTTGCCCAACATTTTCTATCCATCAAAGGTGGGAAACTCACATTCCAATAAATTCCATTAGAATTCCATGACCCATTCAGACTTCAGAGGTGTTACAATGTGCAAAGACCCGTGCATCTTAGAATCAGGGAACAATGATACTTTCTTATGAGCTTGTTCCAAGAAGTAAATGCGATAATGTGAGTAAAGTATTTAGTACCTGGCACAGAGGACCTCCTTGATAAACGTCAGGGATTTTTATGGTGCAGGCTGGAGCGGGGAGGGGAGCACAGGCCGAGGGGATGGAGAGGAGAACAGGGGAACGAGGTGGTGAGTGACAGGCGGTTAGAAGCCCACCCCACCCTGCTGGCAGGGTGCCACCCCAGCGGGGGCACAGTGGGAGCAGCCCATTTTAGGGAGCCACAAGGGAACAAAGGGCTCCGTCTGCACCCCGGAAGTCAGCCTAATCTCCAGGATGAATATGTTTTCATTTCTCAGTAGTTCCTGTTAAACGATGCCAAAGCGTTTTTCCTTTACAATCCAGGCAAACAAGGCAGGTTTACTTTGGGTGACCTTCTCACCACCGCCCGAGGCCTGCCTGCCTCATGTAAACACTGCTCTGTGCCCTCCCGGAGGCTCCGGGCACGAGCCCCTCAGGCCCCGTCCAGAGACCCTTGGAGAAGACAGGACCCCAGAGCCTCAGCACCTCTCCACTTTACAGCTGTGGAAACTGAGATTCAGACAAGACAGCGACTCCCCAAAGGCGTCAGTGTGTGACAGTCCCCGGCCAAGCCCCGCATCCCCGCGCACACACACACATGCACACGCTGTCCCTCCTCAGGGCTCAGCCTGGCAGGAGCCTCTCTCTACCTGACCTTCAGTATCTGGGACTGGCAGGAAGCTTATCTCTGCCCCTTCCTCCTGTCCGTCACCGACAGTGCCAGGATGTTTTCATGCACCCTTTACTTCACAGCTGGAGTAGCTGCCACAAAGCAGCGGCCAGCTGTTCCTGAACCCTGAACAAGAGGGGCTACAACCTGGCTTTCCCTGGCCCAGAGTGTTTGGGAATGTGGAGGTGGCATTTGCAGAATCAGCCTTGGCCTCTGTCCCTTGATGCCTTCAACTGTAGAGAAAGGGCCTGAGAGGACGGGTTGTGGGACAGGCCCGTGAACTGGCAGGGGAGGAGCACACCCTCTCCTGGGTCAGACCAGGTGAGCCATGTCATTCCATCTCCTGGAAAATGTTGCAAAGATAAGGCTGCTGGTGTAGCTGCTCGGCTGGAGGGCTACTCATTTGCCTGGCCTGTGCAAAGCCCTGGGTTCCATCTCCAGCATCACAGAATAAAATAAAAGAGAAACAAATGGAAGAGTGGCGCTGCTGACCACAGCCTAGAGAAGGCTTCAGGGGAAACCCACGCAATCCTGGTCAACGCACTCAGAAGAGAGCCCCAGCCTCCGCGTGACCACCAGGACTGGTTGGCATAGGGGACTGGGCTTCACATCCATCCTGACACTGGGGTACCACATCTGCACTCCTACTCTCTCTCTCTCTCTCTCTCTCTCTCTCTCTCTCTCTCTATCTCTCTCCCTCTTTCCTATGTTTCTATATGCTGTTCCCTCTTCCTGGAATGCTTTTCCCTCCATTTTGCCCCCTAACTGACCTCTGTTCATGATTCAGTGCTCAGCTCACACGTGACTTGTTCAGAGACGCCCGCCTTTCCCACAGTCTCATCCTACTATTGTATTTCTTCATAGTCCTTATCACTGTCTGAAATTATCCTCTCCATATTTTCCTCCAGCTGCCCATTCCTCCCCTCTCTCATTCCCTCTGGGCTAGGATGTAAGTCTTTTTTTTTTCTTTCTTTCTTTCTTTCTTTTTTTTTTTTTTAAACTGGGGATAGAGCTATACCCTTAGGCCATTTATTTTTTACTTACTTATTTATTTTTTTGCGGTACTGGGGATGGAACCCAGGGGCATTCTACCTCCAAGCTACACCCTCAGCCCTATTTTTTAGTCTTTATTTTGAAACAGGGTCTCACTGATTTGCAAAGGGCCTCACTAAGTAGTTGCTGAGGCTGTCTTCAAACTGCAATCCTCCTGTCCCAGCCTCCCAAATGCTGGGATCACAAGCGTGTGCCACCATGCCCAGTCTTATTTTTTATTTTGAAACAGGATCTCACTAAGTAGCTGAGGCTGACCTTGAACCTGTGATCCTCCTGTTTTGGCCTCCCAACTTCTGGGAGTGTGCCACGACACTTGGCTGTGACATAGGTTCTTAATGACTGTGCCTCCAGGGGCTGGGGTAGGGACTGTTCATTGCAAATGCTCAGTGATGCTTGTAGAATGTGTAAATACATTTCCTGGCATCTTCTCAGCTGGACCTTGCCATCCCCTTCATTCCAGAAAAGAAGATACTTATGTTCTTCCTTTGTGCCTGGCTCTGTCTTGCCTATTCTCTTTCTCCCCCCTCACCGCCCTTCCCCCAGGAGTTCTTGTGGGAGATCCTGCCTATGAGACTTCACGGGAGGTGCCGGAACCAGAATATCTCCCCAGGATTATTTTCAATGATTTCCTGGGGTGTTCACCTGGGTAAGAATAAGGAAAGACAGGACACTCTAATCCTACTTATCTAAAACTATATAATCTTCCCCAATCATTTAAATGGTACCTGGGTCTCTAATTACAGAGCAGGCCCGGGGGAACACAGGCACAATTTCCAGTCAACCTCAGGCAGAGGGGCACTTCTGTTCTTCCTGGGGCCCCCAGGGACTTCAGCTTAGGAACCAGGACCCAGACACCTGCTGCCTCCAGCTCTCCCAGACAGACTGGCTCTCGTGCGCCCGGTCGGTGACCACTCCTCTGGCCCTGAGAGGTATCAGCCACATTCTCAGCGGGGTCCTTAGTGATGCACTTGGAGGAATTACCCCTGCCCCCAGCCCCCTAATTCTACCTCCGCCGTTTTTTGTCTCTCCCTGTCTCTCCTTACCCAGCGCCCTGCCTGGTTTCTAAGAGGTTTCTTTTGGGCCTAGCTTGGCTTCTTAGCATTGCTATGCTGCTGAACAGGAGCATGGCTACAATCCCAGCTTCTCAGGAGAAGGCTTGAGCAAGGCCTGGAAGCTAACAGTCCTGTGACAGCCCGGAGGGTCGGAACTTCACTCTCCAGAACTGTGTCAACTGACAGCCGGATGTGGTGGCGCGCTTGTAATCCCAGCATTGGGGAGGCTGAGACAGGAGGATCGTGGTTGGTGGCCGGCCTCGGCTACTTAGTGAGGCCCTTTACAATTCGGTGAGACACTGTTTCAAAATAAGAAATAAAAAAGTAGGGCTGGGGATGTAGCTTGGAGATAGAATGCTACTGGGTTCTCCAGGTTCCTCAGCTGAAGTCCCTGAGGGCCCAGGAAGAACTGAGTTCCATCCCAGTGCCTGCAAAAAAAAAAAAAAAAAAAAAAAGAGTATCAACTGGGTCTTGAAATGGGAGGAAAGCCACCTGCCTACCTGCCTTAGGCTAGCAAACACTGACTGTCACAGGGCCTTCTCCCATCTTGGCACGAGAGAGCCACGGCTTAGCTGCTATGACATCTCTACTTCTTAAAGGCCTCTGGCTCCTGGGCTCATTACCCAAACAAGGAGGACACACTTAATCCTATTAATGACGTCTGGGCAGGAAACAGTGGGCCCAGCTCTCCGAGAGCCAGGGTGTGCCTTTCTGAACCCCTTCCATTTGCTCAGGTGCTTGATGACTGTTTATCAGACCTTTCAAGAGATTAAGTTGTAGGCAGGAGCGGGCCTCTTTGGTAATGGATCCAGGGGGCCCAGGAGCGTCAGGTGCCTGTGGAGTGAGCAGTCAGCCGGCACACAGGCTCACCCGCTTCCTGGTCCAGGAGAAAAGGGGTATTTGCCTCATCTTTTGCTGTTCATGCAGTCCTTTCTACACACAGGGAAGCTGGGTACAGTTCCTGCCTTGAAGAGTCTCAGAGTCTCGTCCATGTGTCTGTGGGGCTGCAGACACATGAGCCAACAAGGACCACATCTCACATGTCCTATGCGTGGTAGGGGGAACACCTGCTTCAGTGGAGGCTTCAGCAAAGGCTTCCTGGAGGAGGAAGCCTGAGATGAGTGTTAAAAAGCTGAAAATCTCCCCTTCAAGGAGCCTGTGAAATGGAGTTCCCTGCAAGGTGTAGTGGCACACACCTATAATCCCAGCACTTGGGAGGCTGAGACAGGAGGATCACAGGTTCAAGACCAGCTTCAGCCATTTAGGAAACTCATCAACTTAGTGAGACACTGTTTCCAAAAAAAAAAAAAAATTTTTTTTTTAAAGGGCTGGGGGAGTAGCTCAGAGGTAGAGTGCCCCTGGGTTCAAACCACAGAACCAAAAAAAGAAAAGAAGCCGGGAGCGTGGCACACGCTTGTAATCCCACCATTTGGGAGGCTGAGACCAAAGGATCACGGTTCGTAGCCAGCCCCAGCTACTTAGTGAGGCCCTCTGCAACTTAGTGAGACCCTGTTTCAAAATAAAGAATAAAAAAAAAATAGGGCAGGGGATGTAGCTCGGTCAATGCCTCTGGGTTTCATTCCCAGACCCTCAAAAAAAAAAAAAAAAAAAAAAAGCAAACAAGAGAGAGAGAGAGAGAGAGAGAGAGTGTGAATGAGTGTGTGTGTGTGTTCCCTTTCAAGCCTTAACAGGAGGCTGGAAGTATGGAAATTGCTCTCAAAAAGTTTTTGGTTCGTGATTGGTAACGTTTCAGGAACCCTGTTATCTTGGGTCCCAGGACGACGCGGCTTTAAGCTCCTTCTTTGAGCCGCCAGAGACTAGCAAGAAAGACTAGCTTGTGGGGTGTCACTTTAAAAGGGGAGGGACGAATCCCAGGCCACGCCCTCTTCTCATTAATATGGAGTGTGTGAATATTGATGTGGGGGCGTGGCGCCCGGGCCAGCTAGGCTAACCAGCCCGGGGTCCCGGTTTCACCGAGGAAAGTGACAGCAGCGGTGCGGAGGAGACGCGGAGGGAGCGCGGCGCCGGCGGCCACCAGTCTCGGGGGAGCGCTCAGCTCCCCCGCCCGGCTCCCCCCGGCCCGGGGGCTCCTCCAGCCGCCAGCCCCACCCCCGGGCGCCCCATGGAAGGCAGCTGTGCCCCGGGAGGAGCTGGAGGAGGAGTCGGCTACATGCCCACCGTGCGCCCCGGGGCCCCGCGCCCAGCCCGCGCCGCGCCGCTGCCCTAACCCCGCGCCCCGACCCGGGCCGGCCGCCTCCGCGCTGGAGTGAGGGCGCCCAGCCAGGGGTCCCGAGCCCGCCGCCATGGACGCGGTCTTGGAACCCTTCCCGGCCGACAGGCTGTTCCCCGGATCCAGCTTCCTGGACTTGGGGGATCTGAACGAGTCGGATTTCCTCAACAATGCGGTAAGATGAAGGGTCTCCTTCCCCGCGGCACAACTCGCGCCCCCGGGCCCCCAGAAAGACCGAACTACCCATCCTCTGGGCGGAAGCGGGAGAGGGGTTGGGGCAGGGTCTCCTGCAGGCGCGCGTGCTGGGAGCGCCGGGGTGGGGGGCCGGGTCGGTCGACACCTCCCTCAGACCCGAAGCCTGGAGCCGAGGCTGGAGCTTGGGCCAGGGCGCGCGCTCCGGGGGCTCTGTCGGCGCAGGCACTGGCCGCCGCCTTCTAATCGAAGGGGACCTGGAGGAGCGGGGAGCTCTGGAGACGCCCCCGCTGCCCCTCGCCCACCCCAGGGTTCTGGGACCAGGTCTGGCGCTAAGTGGCGCCGCTCCTTCCTGGGCCTCCGTGGCTCGGCTGCTGGGTCTCCGCTGGGGGGCGCACAGGGGAGCGTTCAGAGGGCCAGAGACCCGCCGCTCCTAGGGGTCAGCGCCAGACCCTCGTCCTGAGCCAACCCAGAAACTTAGGGGTGCTGCCCTGACCGCCCCGGGGAGTCGGCCGAGAACTCCCAGAGAGCGACCTGAACGAGGCTCAGGGCGCTTCGGGGCAGCACCGGGCGAGGTCAGTAGAGAGTCCTTTCTTTCCCTCCATCTGGGAGTCTCCAGGTCCCGCTGTCTCTCGGTTCCCCTGGTCTCTCCTCGTGTCTCTGCTGACTCTGTATCTCTCCCTGCGACTGTCTCCGTTCCCGAGCTTGTCTTTCTCCCCTTTTTCTTCCCCTTCCTCCCTAAGGAAACGTGGCTGTCTCTCTTTTCTTTCCTCCCTCCCTAAGGCCTCGATGGGGGAGGGGCATGGGCTTAATAAGGGAAGAAATATTTGGGGTTCTGAAGGGCCTGTTCCTGAGAAACAAGGGGCTGCTTGAGTAGTCTAATGGTACCCCCATGCAGCGAACCACCAACTGTATGCAGCCTCCCCCCCCCACACACACACACATATACACCTGGTCAAGCATCCGTGAGGGTCTTCACCTGCAGGCGTCTACCTCCAGGGACCAGGATCAACTTGGCCAGCAAGAGCCAAGTGCTTGGAGGACTTGGGTATCTCACACTCACATAAACTGCCCCACGCAGCCAGATTGCTGTGGGCAGCCACCAAGGGACAGGAACCTGAGTCAGGGAGACATGGTCCCCCTTAAGGAGCCCATCCAGGCCACCTGCTTTCTGAGGAAGACCCCTGATCCCAGTCAGGCAGACAGGCCAAGGATGAGGAGAAGGCTTCCACTGAGAGCAGAGAGAACTGGGATCTAGCCTTGGCCCTGCTTCCTCTGTGAGCTTGCACGGTGCCCCCAGCTCGCCTCTCCAGGCCTCAGTTTCCTTGTCTGTAAAATGGGGCAAGGCTGGATCAAGTCTTTGGAAGGATGTTTCTGGCACAGTTCCTAGGCATAAAGCAACAGGGTTTAGGGGATCTTGGAGCTCTGAAAGATTGTGGTCAGCGGGAAGGGGGCTTTTGTGAGCTCAGACCTTCATGGTCAAGGGGCGCAGTAGGGCTCCTGCGAGCTTCCTCCAGCCCTTGGCTGCTCTGAGCTGGGCTTTCTTCTGAATGAATTCTTCTGCCTGCCCGCCCGCTCACAGCCTCCTCCTGCTGCTCCATTCAGCCCTGCATCCCCAGCTGCTCCTCTGGGCCCCGGTCCAGCACAGGGAAGGAGCCCAGATGAGATCAGACCCCAGGGAGGGAGAGCCCTGCCGGGGATGCTCTTGCTCGGAGTCTTCGCAAGGCCAGGTGAGGCAGGGGCGAGGAGAGGGCTTCTCCAAGGACAGAGAACCACCTCCCAGGCTAGGTTGGAATCAGGACGTTTGGGTCTGGCTGTGTTTCTGCAACCCACCAGCTGGGCCATTCAGACAAGTGACTTTTCTTCTGGGCCTTGGTTTCCTCATCTGAAAAAAACAGGGATATCAGAACCTTCCCTATGGCATTGTCGTAGAGACTTGGTGAAACGTTTAGTGGAAAGATTAACATAGCGTAAGACCTGGCGTGTCAGAGACCCTGGCTGACTTGTTCCAGAGATTGGATGGGGGTGACAGTGAGAGCCATTCCACCAGGAGTTGCTGGCCAACCCTGAGCAGGGCACATTCCTTCTCTGGGCCTTCCATCTCCATCTCCCTTCCAATGGGGATCCTATAGCAGCTCCACCCCAACTCCTTCATTCTGTGGGAGGACAGCAAAATGTGTCCTGTTTCCCAGGTGAGGATGGGAAGGGTTGCTGTCTGTCTGAAACATGCAGAGCAGTGTCTTCACTAGCCTTCTTAAAAACCCAGACACAAGCCACTAAGACACGTGGAGACCTATGTGCTCTGTGGCTTCCCACAGCAAGTGCCATGTAAGGGACACGCATGCTCTGGGGCCGACAGGAGCCTGCGGGGCTGCAGCGGAAGCAGGTGTGTTTGCAGGTGGCTGAGGTGCTTCGGCCTTTCTTCCTTGAGACCTTCATGTTGCTGCGGTCCTGTTGATGTGATTCCCAGACGCCCCCGGAAGCACTGCCCTTCCTGACCGATGTGGGGGCTTCTCCCTGCCCCTGCCCCCTCTCCCACAGTTCTTGATGGGGTGATCCTGGAGCCCTCTTCCTCTGAACCCTGTGATCAGTCCCTCAGGCCCCTCTGCATGCAGGAGAGAGGGTCTGGGCTCAGAGGGCTGGGAAAGAAGACCAGAGAGGGCCATGGCTCTAGAAAGACAGCAGGTCTGTTCTGTGCGCGTCATACCTCCTTCTTCTGGCCAAGGGAAAGGGATGGCTGGCTTTTCTAGAGGGAGCTGGCTGGGGATCCCAGAGGAGCTCCAGCTGGAGGGTGTGGCAGGAGGAGGAAGAGGAAGAAGAGCTCTGTTGTCTCAGAGGGGCGCAGCAGGAAGCCGCAAGGATGTTTGCCCAGCACACGCACTCACCTCCCAGCTGGGGAGGCCAGGTGTGGGAAGGACAGGGGCCCAGGGACTAGGCTGCTGCCCAGATCCCCAGCCTGGCCTCGCCTGAGCCACTGGGAGGGCAGAGGGCCGCCCCCACGCCAGGCCGGCCAGCCAGCGGAGGTTTAGGGAGATTAGAGAAGTATGTGTGTTTGAATGTGCCTATGTGGGTGGGCCTTTTATAGCCCTCAAAAGGGGAGGTGTGTGTGTGTGTGTGTGTGTGTGTGTGTGTGTGTGTGTGTGTGTGTGTGTTTCTCTTTAAATTCTCACAACAGGAAAGAGGACAGAAGAGCCAAGCCACTCTGGTCTCCGAGTAGAATTTACAAGGAAAGACTGGATGAAGAAGAGCTAAGGGAGGACTCAGTTCTTGGGCTCTTAGAAAGGGAAGCTTCCCCAGACACTCCTCCACCGAAACACTGAGTTTGGGGCTGGGGGGCACATTTTGTGTCTGCTCCCCCCTCAAGGAACAAGCTCTTGGAGGTCAGGGGCTTAGTCTGTTGTGTCCACAGCTCTATACCCGGCTAGCACAGTGCTTACTAGGATAAGCTGCAGCCCCCAGGGGTGCATGGATGGATGGATGGATGGGGCCCAGGCCAGACTCCACATTTTTCAAGGGGAGAGGTTGCAGAAGCATATCTGCTCTCCCAGTCATCAGCCCCCACTGTCTCTGCTGTGGTTTCTTGAGAGCTGCAATCGCCTGGAGTTGTCCCAGCCTGTGGCACAGGCCTACAGCTCTCCTGATCTAGGGGCAGTCTAGGGCTGACTGACCCATAGAGAATTTGAATTTGTGGTTCAGACTTTCCTACTGAGCATGGCTCCAGAGCTTCCATCCGTCTCACTGTTTTCTTCTTTAGCATGTTCTAGGACTCCCCAATCCACACTCACTCAGCTTCAAACTAGGCCTTTCCTGGTCCTGCCTCAGGCCCTTTACACATGCTTCCTGCGGTCTGAAATGCTTCCCCCAGTTCATTCTGTCTCAGCCTCCTGGTCTCAGCTCAGATGTCACCTCTCAAGGGGGCCTCCCCAACCACTTCCAGTAGGACCCCCAGTTATTTTCCGTTTTAGTCCTTTGATTTCTTCATAGCCCTTATCCCAGTTTGCAGCTATTTTATTGACTTATTGTCTGTTTCCTCCAGGAGAAAGTAAGTTCCATAAGAGCAGAGATCATGTCAATTCCATGCATCACCAAAGACCTAGCATAGTATCATGACACGAAATAAGTGCTGGATATAGTAAAATTCCACTATCGTGCCATAAGCCAAGTCTACAATTTGCAAACTGTGTAAAACATGAGTTGTGTTTCTGTAGATTTGGTAAAAAGCAATGTGTTTCAGGTGGTCTATCACTGAGAACACAAAAGTCAAGGCTGTGGCCCCCACGCAGTGCAGGCGGAGCTGGGGGCCCGGGGGAGCCACTGCTGCCCCTGTACCCCCAGAGACAGGAGGTCGGCCCCCTTTTGTTTGAGATGGGGCCTTGGCATAGAGCAGGAGCCAAGTTTGGGTCACATTGTAGAGGACTTTGCTCTATTTAAGGATTTACTGTGTTTGCAGAGAAAATAACCTTTAACAATTTCCCCTATAGTGGAAGGGGAAGTGGTTAAAACAACAAAACAGACCAGAGAGGTCAAGGCGTATGCTGACAGTTCCAGAAGGGACCCTGGAGTCTTCAGGATCTCGCTCTGGCCAACGCTGAGGGTAGTGAGGACTCTGGGCCCAAAGAAGTGCTGACTGCTCCCCAGTCTGTTGTGAGGTCCTCCCACCGCTACCCTCCTGGACCAGCTCAGGGCCGCTGCCCATTCACTAAGATGTACATTCATTTCTCCAACAACTGGCCACTAAAGGGCCCCTGCGCAGGTGCCAGGGCCGCTACTCACATCCCAGTGACAGCCACACAGTGCGTGGACACCACGGTGGGCGCCGTGATGGAGTGGACTGTGGGGAGGGGGCTGAGCAGAGACAGAGGCCACAGAAGGTCTCTTCCAAGTGACCTCCACACCCCTGCTCCAATTTCACCCATCCCTAGTGGCAAAGGAGTTACTGGAGGGCAGTTCTGCAGACAGGACCGACACTGCCTCCTTCCTTATGCAGAGGAGCACACCGAGGCTTAGAGAGAAGGGGCTCCTGTTAATTCTGTCCAGGGGCAGGAATCCTGAGGAGGGAGCCAAGAAGAGAGAAACTTCTGGTTTGAGCTTTGCTGTCCAAGGCAAGGGAAGCTTAGGAGGTCGGCTAGCAGAGGGGCCCGGCCTTCACCCTCACCCACTTACACCACTGGGGCATGGTGGATGCCTAGTGCGTGAGGGACAGAGCCAGGGCTCTTGGACACATCCCATCCCCCTCCCTCTTCTCATGTGCACCCCTGGAGGCTGCTCCTCAGTCCTTCTGCTACTCCCAGCACTTCCCACGACTCTGTAAAGGGCCCTTCCTGCCTCTTTCCTCCCCTCTCATGCCTCCCGCAAGTCCTGGTACCCAGGCTCCCCCAGAGCATCTCTCTCTAGGACCTGGCTTGCCTTTGAACCTCCCTCAAGAAACCAGCTCCAGATGCTGGAGAACAGGCTGTTCTTCTGGAAATCTCCGCACTCCAGGGGGCAGGAGAGAAGAGGAAGATTTGGGTGGGGTTTAGTCAAGACCGTGAGCACTGCTCTGGCTGGAACTCTGTGTAACCCCCGGAGCAGGCCAGGGGAGGCCAACGTGAGTGGCAGAACCCTGGGCCAGGATCGAGGAAACTGAGGTGGAAGTGTCTGGTTCAGGAGAAGGTGGGAGGGACAGGATATGGCCCAGAACTCTGACCCTCAAAGGAAATATGGCAAAGGTATAGATTTCCTTGGAAATCCAAAGATCCTGATCCCCAGGGCCTAGACACACCATATTATCAATGAGGTCAGCCTGACAGCCAGGGCTTGAGTGGGCTTCCCCGAGCCTCCTCCCCGGCTCTGTAGGGACAGAGGCCTTGCTGCTGTGTCCACAGTCCTCCGCTCTCAGCCCAGAGACCGTTTCACCCATCACAGAGGCTGACACATCTGGGCTGGGATATGTGGTCCCACACAACAGCTGGACAGCAGCAGTCATTCTTTCCCAACCGCTTCCAACAGAATAAGAAAAATGAAAGCGGAGGGGAGTGAGGCAGGCCCTGCAGGCCCTCACGGAGAGCCAGGAGGTAGCCCCAGGCAGCCGCAGGCCCCAGCCTCCCCGCACAGGTCGCCTCTCACCCTAACTCGCGGTCTGAGCTGGTGCAGGACACTTCCCCTTTCTTGGGCCTTGGCTTCCTCATTATAGAACTAGACTAAGGATTCCTCGAAGGTAGGAAATGTCAGTCAATGATTTAGGGCTATTCCATAGCTACAGCTATCATCACTAAGGACTCAAGAAATGTTTATTTATTGGATAGATGGATAGATGGATGGATGGATGGGTGGAAGAGAAGGAGGGAAGGAGGACTGAAGAGGGAAGAATGATGGATTGGAGAGAGATGGGTGAATGAGTAGACAGATGGAAGGATGGGTGGAAGACAGGTGGAGTGGAGGGGATGCTGGAGGGATGAATAGGTGAGTGGGAGGATCCTGAAAAAAGGAAGGGTACTTCCACACTCCCAGCATCACTGGGGTGTGTGTGTGTGGGGGTGTGTGTGTGTGTGTGTATTGAACCCGGGGGCATTAGTCTATCTCCAAGCTACACACCCAACCCTATTTTTTTAAATTTTATTTATTTTGGGGTCTGGGGATGGAACCCAGGGGCATTCAACCTCTGAGCTATACCCCTTCCCTATTTTTTATTTTGAAACAGGGTCTCACTGAGTTGCAGAGGGCCTCACTAAGTAACTGAGGCTGTCTGCGAACCGCGATCCTCTGATCTCAGCCTCTCAAATGCTGGGATTACAAGCATGTGCCACCACGCCCAGCTTATTTTTTTTTTGAAACAGGATCTCCCTAAATTAACTCAAACCTACAATCTTCAAGCCTGCTGGCCTCAAACCTGCAATCCTCCAGTCTTTTCCTCCCAATAACTGGGATTATAGGCGTGCATCTCTATGCCCAGATTTTAATGGATTTTTTAAAAAGGAATATTTTACCTGGGCATGGTGGCACACATGCCTGTAATCCAAGTACTTCCCTACGTAAGTAAGGAAGGCCTGGGTGTGGTGGTACAGGCCTATAATCCCAGAGCTTGGGAGGCTGAGACAGGAGGATGGAAGGTTTGAGAACAGCCTCAGTGAGACTTTGAGCAAACTAGCCAGACCTTGTTTCAAAACAAAAAAATAAAAATAGCTGGGGGTGTAGCTCAGAGGTACAACACACCTGGGTTCAATCCCCAGTACCACAAAAAGAAACAAAAAATAAAGAAGACAGCAAAACATAGCATTATGAGAATTAGAAATTCTCGTTACGGGCCTAGCACCGAGCCCGGTGCGCAGTACACCCTCTGTAGACAACAGCCGCTGTGGCTGTTTTTATCCTGTCATCGTTGTTGCCTGAAAGGAAGGTCCTCGGCGCTGGGCTGCCCTTGGAGAGGGTCCCAGCCTCCCCTGCCCTGTATCTCAAGACTCTTGTTTTCCTATTTGTCTAAGCTCTCTGCAGATGGAAGACTTTTTCTGTGGGTAAACTTAAAGTCTCCAGGGCTCTGCTCAGGGCTTTGCGTCATGGGCACCAGGAGGATGCTGGTCAGAGAAGGAGCAATCTTGGGTGTGGACCCCGTGCTTGGAGTGGGTCCTATGTTTTGTACCTGGCCTTTTACCAGGTGTTGTGGAAGGCTCTGTAGAGAGGACAGTGGGACCGTTTCTTCAACAACAGTGTGTTGTGGGCACTTAAGAACGTGGGCTGTATCCAGACATGGTGGTGCATACCTATAATCCTAACACTTGGGAGGCTGAGACAAGGGGGTCGCGGGTTCGAAGCCAGCCTCAGCAACTTAGTGCCTCTGCAACCTAGTGAGACCCTGTTTCAAAATAAAAAATAAAATAGGGCTGGAGGTGTAGCTCAGAGGTAGAATGCCCCTGGATTCAATCCCCAGTGCCATGAAAACAGTAACAAAAACAGCCCAGACTCCGCAATCAGAATTTTTTTGCGGCCAGCCTCAGCTACTTAGTGAGGCCCTTTGCAACTCAGTGAGACCCTGTTTCAAAATAAAGAATAAAGAAAAGTTGGGCTGGGGGTGTAGCTTGGAGTTAGAATGCCCCTGGGTTCCATCCCGAGTCCTGAAGAAAGAAAGAAAGGAAGGAAGAAAGGAAGGAAGGAAGGAAGGAAGGAAGGAAGGAAGGAGGGAGGGAGAGACAGCCTAGGTTCAAATGCAGATAAACCACTTGCTGGTAGGTCAAACTTGGGTCAGGTACTTACCTACTCCATGTTTCAGCTTCCTTATCCACTAAGTGAATTTCTAACAGTACCTATTTTATCTTTTCTGGAGGGGGCACTGGGAATTGAACCCAGGGGCATTCTACCCTGGAGCTATATCACCAGACAGATGATTTGATTTTTTTATTTGGAAACAAGGTCTCACTAAGTTGCTGAGGCTGGCCTTGTACCTTTGATCTTCCTGTCTCAGCCTTCCAAGTACTGGGATGCAGGTGTGCACCACTGCGCCCGGCCTGTTTTATCTTCTGCTGCTCACGTGAGATCCTGCAGGTAAGGACTGGAGCAGAGCCTGGCACATAAATATTCACTTCATTGCTGTCCGGCATGCTGTATGCTGGGCCCTGTGAGCTGCTACAGAAGGTTCAAGGATAAAACGTCCTAGATCCTGCCCTCAAGAAGTTTAAAGTTAAACCAAACACAGTGGTATCCACATATAATCCCAGAGACTCGAGAAGCAGAGGCAGGGAGATCACAAATACAAGGCCACCCTGGACAATTTAGCAAGACCCTGTATCAAAAGAAAAAAAAACACAACTTTTTTTCCTCCTGGAGACTGAACCCAGTAGCATTCTACTTATAAGTTACACCCTCGGCCCTATTTTTTTTTTTTTTTAATTTTGAGACAGTCTCACTAAGTTGCGAAGACTAGCCTCAAACCTCAGGTCCTCCTGTCTCAGCCTCCCAAGTACTGCAATTACTGGTGCCGAACATTAAAATAAAATCTTAAAAGGGCTGGGGGTGTAGGTCAGTGGTAAAGCACTTACTTAACATGCGATAGGACCTGGATTCAATCTCCAGGAATGCAAAACAAAAACAAAAACAAACAAACAGTTAAAGTTTAGGAAGAGAGATTGGTGGGCCCCGCTGTGCATAAAGTCCAACCAGTGCATGATATTAACCAGTGACCGGCAGCCTTGGTGGTCACAAGGGCGAGGACTCTGCGCTGGGCGACCAGGGCAGGCTTCCTGGTGAAGCGGCATGTGAGCCAGACCTGAGAGCCGAGCAGCGTAGGAAGGAGACGCGGGTGTTGGCATTCCCAACACAGGGAGCCCCGAAGCGAAGGCCAGTCCAGCTGGGCTAGGGGAAGAGATGAGGGGCTTTTGCTGTAGCGTTAAGTTGGGATCTGTTTAGGACAGGCCTTGAACGCCGTGCTAGGGAGCTGGGAGTTTTCAGCAGGCAAGAGGGACCCAGTGATAGTACGGGGCTGGACAAGGTGGTGGTGGTCTCCAGCTCATCTGAGCTATCTCGGTGCTGGGCGGTCTCCAGGCCATTATGGGGCCTCGGCTCTCAGCCTGTCTAGATGATCAGAGGCCACAGGAGACAGGACTGTGGCTCCCTGAGGCGCCGGGCACCCCAGGTCTCTCTCTCACATCACCCCAGGCCCTCATGATGGGTCAGGAGCACTGTCCCCCCCCCCTCCCCCAGCCGGCACTCAGGGCCAAGCTGGCCCTGGAGGCCCAAGGCAGCTCCGTCCTCTCAGAGCTACCACCTGTCCCTCTCTGGGGCTGGGATCTCCAGCCCGAACAGTGTCCTACCTCCTGGCCCAAACCCAGAACCCTATTGGGGTTCCCCTGCCCCCTCTAATAGCTCAGGACCCCAGGCTGTCACACATAGCCTGTCTAGCTCATTCCGGGGGGCCTGAAGGATCTGCACCCCCTTTCTGAGCCCAGTCCAGCCTGGCACCTGACCTCCTGGGTTCTCCAGACCTCGCTGGGACAGGATGCCCCAGCCCCTCTCATCCTCCCCGCAGAGAAGAGGCCCGGCCCTGCCCTCTGCCGCCCCAGAGTCGTCACCCTTTTCTCCCTTTTCTCTCCAGGGCTGCAAATCAGTTCCACATTTGGGATCTGGCACGCTCTCTCTTCCAGAACTCTCCCCTCCCAGTGAGCTGGGGCGCCCGTCTCCCTCCACCCTCCGCGGTCAGCCCGACCCTCAGCCCGACCGTGGGGTCTGCAGAAGGGGAAGGGCTCCTGCCTTGGACACTCCTTCGGGGGACTGAGAGTGAGCGGAGGGGCGGGAGGGGCCAGGACACCAGGCCTCCCAGGAGGACTGGGAGGGGCAGGCCGAGGGGGAGGGCGGGGCAGAGCCCCAGCAGCGCTGAGGGGATGCGGGGCTGGGGGCGGGGAGAGCGAGGTAGTTCCCAGCTCAGCACATTCCTGAGACATCTGGACGCTGGAGGGGCCCCAGCTGGCCTGCGCTGTGGCCCGGCTTCTCCACTCTGTGATGTCAAGACACAGAACTCCCCACTCAGAGTCCCCTGGCCCCGGGGGCCAATGCGCCCGAGCCTCGGGGCTGAGTGCTGGCACCTCCTCCTGCCGCCCTGTCCTCAGTGCCCAAGGCAGAGTCCCCAGGAGGTGGAGGAAAAGCCTGGCCCAGGGAGTGGGCCTGCGCGGGGCGGTGGGAGGCCGGCAGTGCAGACCCGCATGGGCCCATCTGACTGACTCAGGACAGTTCTTCTCTGCGCTAATGCCAGCCCCGCCCTTGCCCTTGGAAGGATGGTAGCAAACAAACAGCTCTGCAAAGCACCCATTACCTTGAGCCCTGGGGTCCTGTTCAAGTCCGCTCCCATCCCTGGCCTGTGGTCCTTCTATGAAATAATAAGAATACCTGCATTGAATGAGAGCCTTCTACAGGCCCTGCATTGTTTAAAGCACTTTGCAAAGAGTTCTCTCCTTTCATTCTCACAGCAACCTACTGGGATATAAGTACCTCTATTTCACAGCTGAGACTGAGGCTCAGAGAGATGGAGTAACCCACCCAAGGCTACACAGCGTGTGGCAGAGCTGGGTTGAACCAGGTCTGTCTGACTTCCTTGCTTGTAACCACTGAGCCATACTGCCCCTGCAGCTAAGAGGCGGTGGACCTATTGGTGCTCTAAAATTGTGCTGATTTCTTTTGGCCGTCACGATGCTTCAAGAAGGACAAGGACAGACTTAGTCACACACTGGGTGGGGGCAGGAGGCAGAGGCGGCTGGCTTTGGAGCATCTGGTGGGGCGGGTGTCTTTGGAGGCCCAGAGAGGTCCAGACCCCAGTGGCTGGAGTTGCAGCCTGTTCCCCAGCTGGGCCCAGGGGTCCCACACCTTCCCTGGAGGAAGGCAGTAAATAAGCAGAGAGACTACCACTTCTTCCAAAAATAAACCTAAAGACAACTCAGACAGGCTGGGACAGCGAGGAAGCCAGAGGCCCGACGCTCAGCGCACCACGGAGAGGGATGAGGCCAAGGGAACTCTAGCCAGAGCCGGGCGGCAGGCTCCAGCCCAGAAGGTCTTCCAGCTGGCCAGGGCCCCAAGAGCAGCCCTGGACGCCTGGCCCCTGAGCCCTGCTTTTCCTTAGGCCCGGCCTGAGCCTGCAGTGGCTCCTCCAGCCCCCGGAGGAGGCTTTGTGCACCTCAGGCAACTGGTCTGGTTGGGGCTTAAAAACAAAAAAAAAGGCCTTGGACAAGAAAACCTGGAGAATGGGTACAACAGGCCCCCATAGGGAGGAGCCGAGGGAAGGAGTCCAGGTAAATGGAAACTCTGCCTGGTTCAGGAGCAAGCTGGCACGGGGGCAGAATTCAGGACAGTCATTCCTGAAGGCTCTGCGGCAGAAGCAAGGGCCTCTGCCCAGTCGTTCTCTGGCACATTTCCTCACTCACCATTCATTCAGTCAGTCAGTCAGCAAACATCTGAGACCTACCCCAGCACACAAGGCTTTGGAGGTAATGGGAAAGAACTGAACACAGCAGCCGGGCGGGGTGGGGCTGTAATCCCAGACAAGAGGGTCACAGGTTGGAGGCCAATCTCAGCAACTTAGTGAGACCCTCAGACACCTAGAGAGACCCTGTTTCAAAATAAAAAATAAAGATGGGGTGAGGGTAGGTGTCACTCAGAAGAAAAATACTGCCGGGTGTGGTGGCTCACGCTTGTAATCCCCACGCTTGGGGGGCGGAGACAGGAGGATCGAGCAGGTTCGAAGCCAGCTGCACTGGCTTATGAGACCCTGTTTCCAAATAAAACAGTATAAAATGGGTCTGGGAGTGTAGCCCGGAGGTAGAAGGGCTTCCAGGAACCCCAGTACCACCAAAAAAAAAAAAAAAGAAAAGAAAAGAAAGAAAGAAAAATGCTCTTGGGTTCAATCTCTAGTACCACTCACACGCACGCACGCACACACACACAGAACTGAACAAAGACAGGCGACATGCACGTGTCATAAGGAACTTAGCCCTATCCTAAGGTTGGGCATCATCAGTGGACACTGAGCAGGGGAATGATACAATCATCTGAGAGTTTAGAAAATCCCTCTTTTTTTCCCGGTACTGGAAATGGAACCCAAGTGCCTTCTACCTCTGAGATACACCCCCAGCCCTATTTTCCATTCTTTATTTTGAAACAGGGTTTTACCGAGTTATGAAGGGCCTCACTAAGTAGCTGAGGCTGTCCACAAACTGTGATCCTCCTGTCTCAGCCTCCCAGATGCTGGGATTTCAAGTGTGCACCACCACGCCCGGCTAGAAAATCCCTCTTGATATATCTCTGGAGAGGGATCAGACGTGGCTCGCCTCCATTAGTGGGGTGCCACCCTGGTAGGTAGCAATTGTTTTGAGAGCAGGAATAGGGCCTGTTCCCCTCCAGGCACGCAGTGGGTGCTCGGTAGAGACTGTGCGAATGACGGATACGTGAATGCGACGGGTTGCTCTTATTTTCCAGAGGCCCCGGTGCCAGCCCTGGCACTCAGTTTCCAGTGTCCTGAGCTGTCCCGCAGGGATCCTCTGGCCACTAGGTATAGACCAGCACTTCCAGCAGCCAGACCAGGGGCTGCTGTGCCCTCCGTGGAGCCAGTCACAGCTAATCCCAGCCCTGGGCGGCGGCACCCGCTGCCATCGCTTCCTCCTGCCCAGACGGTGCCTGGCGCCTGCCCCAGGGCTGGGCCACAGCGCATGGGCCGCCAGGTCGGAAGATGCCAGGGGCTGGCAGAGAACCTGAGGGACCTGAGGCCTGGTCAGGGCAGGGTTACTGGTGTGAGGAGGGGAACCAGAGGCTTAGACCTCCAGGGCTGGGGGCTACCGAGCACACGCCCTCCCCAGCAACCAGTTCTGCATGCGGGCATCCTGCAGGGGGTGCCAGCTTGCCCATCCCTCACTCTTTCCCTTTCTCCGGCACACACTGGCACAGAAAGCTCAGTCCCCATATTGGCTGCTCTTCTGGTCCCAGCCCTCACAGTCCC
Organism: Muscardinus avellanarius; assembly: GCF_963383645.1. Lineage (NCBI taxonomy): Eukaryota > Metazoa > Chordata > Mammalia > Rodentia > Gliridae > Muscardinus > Muscardinus avellanarius. The sequence goes on from NC_137786.1 coordinate 219,354,478, forward strand.
AGCTCTGGGCAGGCAAGCCTGGGACTCCCAAATCTCCCTCTCTGGGGGGAGGGGGGCTCACGTGACACTCTCATCCCAGGCACGTGGCCTGGCCCAGGCACAGTCAGCATTCAGTTCTGTGATCATGTGAGATATTGCGTGTGTTCCTGTGAAACTGTGGCCATGACTGCGTGTGAGCCTGTGTCTGGATGACTGCATGGGTGTGTGTGTGTGTGTGTGTGTGTGTGTGTGTGTGTGCACATATTTGTTGTGTTTGTTCTTGCAGTGCTGGAGATGGAGCCTCGCAGGGGGCAAGCGCTCCACCACTGAGCCACGCCTCCAGCCCCATTGTGTGAATCTGAATCAGTCTGTCCCATCACCTCTGATGAGTGTCCTGTCTAGGTCTATGTTCATGGCCGACAGCACCTACGTGAACCTGTGAAATTGTGTGTATGTGTGAGCACCTGTGCAAGGCTGTACATGGAACTGAGTGTGTCAATGGTGTGAGTATCTTTCTTTGTGTGATGTCAGAGGAGCAGAGATTCTCTGTGTAGAAGGACCCTCCCAGCCCATGTCTGCAGAGCCAGGGCACATGTGTGCACACAGGGCATGCAGAGAGGCATCTCTGCTATGTGGAGCCCAGCTGTGTGGTGCATAGTCTGGGAGAGGGGATGTAAAAGCCCACTCTCTGGGGACTAATTCACTTTACCCCGCTCCTCACTGCAGTGGGGACCAGGACTACAGTAACCCATGAGGAAACTAGGCCCAGAGAAGCACCACTGCCAGAGCCTGCCCAGGTCTCAGAGTGGGCCTTGAACTGGGGCCCCTGGGCCCTGAGTCCAGTGCCTCTCCACTTTCTTGGGACATCCTTGTGGGGAAGACCAGTTCTGGGGCTCTTTGAACCCCACACACAACCTGGATGGTGATGCTTAACACCTGGTAATCCAGGTACCCACTCCCCCCCCCCTTCTTGACCAATACCATACACACACACACACACACACACACACACACACGCGCGCGCGCGCGCGCGCGCGCGCGGTACAGCAGTGACTCAGACTGGTGGCCCTTCAGCTTGAAATGGGGCAATTTTCTAGTGACCATGGGACGAGTAACCGTCCAGGAATGTGTGGGTCAGTGTGTTTGGGGGAGGGGTGACTGCGGGGGAGGAAAGGGGGAGATGTGAGAGGGCTCCCCTCCCATGTGCCCCAGAGCTCACTCACTCTCTCGGAAGGAATGTTCGGCTTGGGATTTCCCCCACTCCTTACCCCACAGCTCAGCCTGGACCCACTCGTCTGCTCCCCCACCCCTCCAGCTCCGACTGGACCAGCCCGGGCCTGGGAAGTGGCTGAATCCAGAGACCCGGGTGCAGGCGCCTTGGAGTGAGTGGCGGGTGCAAGGGGGTGCTCCCGGGCTGCTTCAGGTCGGGGACCACCCCTCTCCCGCGCGTGCACATCCAGCAGGCAGCGCCCCAGTGCTGTGCCCAATCCGCACTGACCCCAATGGAGGAATTAAAAGGGAGGGGCAGAGAGAACCCAGAGCCAGTCAGTCCTTTTACGGCCCACGAATAGCACTTCTCCCCCACCAGGACAGAGACGCGGCTGCCCCATCAGGGCGCCCCATAAGAGGAAGGGCGGCAAGAGCCGCGAGAGCAGCGAGGGGACTTAAGAATTGGGTCCCGGCTGCCTCTGGAATCGGGACTCCGCGGAGGAGACCCTCGCTCTCCATTGGCCCCTCCTCCTGGGGCGGGGCCATGCTACTGATGAGGGGTTTGAGACCATTTGGGATTACCACTTCTGCCCTCCCCCCAGATGCGGAAGGGAACTGGGGCGCCCAGCCCTCCTCCCAGGCGAGGACCCTCCTCCCCGCGAGCCAGCGCGCCCTCCTCGCCGAGGTGGGCGGAGTTTCGCAGCCTCCTCCCATTGGCCAGGGGCTCCCCGGCTCTCACCAATGAGAGGACCGGATTCGGGCGCGGGCGGTCCGAGCGCGCCAGGGCTTTAACCCCGCGGGGCCGCTGGCTGCGGGCTGGACGCGGTGAGTCTCTTAACATTTTAAAGGCGGGCGGGAGCCCGACGCCAAGAGGAGGTGCTGCGGAGAGGAGGGGCGCGCGGTCTGCGAGCCGGGGAGCGGGGGACCTCTCCTCCTAGAGAGTGGAGCCGGCGCGGGCTGCGCGTGGCAGCAGAGAAGGCGCTTATATTGGCAAGACTGTAGGAAAAAGTCCTTAATGAGGAGGGAAATACACCGTCTCCTTCTCAGCCTTCCCACCCCCCTGGCCCGGAAAGGCACCCCCGTAGTACGCTGACCCCTAATGGACCCCTGTCCCCCCTCGGGATGGGGGCACACGACCCCCTGCGAACCTCTCCCCTCCACCCCCAATTTCCATCAGATAAACTAAGCCTGGATTTATTTTTTTATTTTTATTTTTTTTTTAACTAGCTGGGAGTGGAAATGGAATTAAGGGCCAGGCTGGAGCTAGGGAGGTCCGTAGTCTCTAAAGTGGGATTTCTCGGGATGGGGGGATGGGTACCGAGGAAGAAATGAAGACCACAGGGAAAAACACCAGAGCTGCACAAATCCAGGCCTTACTATCACCAGCTCCCCGTGCGACCCTGGCTAGATGGCTCTCCCTCCCTGGACCTCAGTTTTCTTATTAGCAAACGGGATGAGAAGGTTGGACGGTGAACTTTCTCTGCAGCTACTGCAGCTACTGACTGAGAGGCTGGGTACCAGATGGAAGAAAGGCTCCCCGCGCTCTAAGGGGGAGACCCTGATGGCACTGCTCCCATGGGGGCAGGTGGGCCTGGGGGCGGTGAGACATGCCCCCATCCACCCAGCACCTAAGGAAGCCTTGAAGGAGGCGACCAGGAGCCTCCGAGTGGCCTCCACCCCACCCGCCTGCCCCTTGGCTGCCCTCCCTTTCACTTGGCTTGGAATACTCTGGAAGCTCCATCCTGCTGGGCTTTGGCCGCTGTTTCTTGCAGGTGGGATGGGGGCTTCTCCGAAAAACAGTACTGAGCTCCCTCAGCAGGTTCCTGTGGTCATCCCAAAGGGTCTTTGAGAAGAACCTGGCCATCTGCTCAGGGATGGAAAATAAAACCTCAGAGACCCCGGTCCAGACTGGAGGAGGCGCCTCCTCTCCTCTCCCAGGCCCCGCAGAAGGGGCTTGGCAAGCCCTTATCATCGCCTGAGAAGCAGCTGCTGGAGAAATACCTTAGCTCATGACTCATGTGCTCCTCCTCACAGCCCCCTCCCCTGGGCCCCACAGCAGGCCTCTGAGAGACCCTGAGCCCAGGCAGGGCGGAAGCGCCCCAGCTGGGCTGGCTGCTCTGTCCAGGGTGGGGCCAGCACCTCCCTGGCTGGGGGTTAGCAGGGTAGTTGCTAGCAGGAGGGTTACGCCCGGTGAGGGGCTTCTGTCTGGAATTGGTTATTCAAGCCAGGCATGTGTTGTGCACCCCTAATCCCAGTACTTGAGAGGTTTCCAAGGCCACCCGCAGCAATTTAGTGAGAGCCTCGGCAACTTAGCAGGACCCTGTGTCAAATAAAACAGGGCTCTTGGTATAGCTCAGATAGAACCCTCTGGGTTCAATCTCCAGTACCAAAATAAATAAATAAGACATGTTCAGCTGAGGCCTGTGGCCTGGTGCTGCCCCACCCCCTTGATGACAGTTGATGTGCCTTTGGCATTGCCCTCTGGGGTGCAAGGCCCAGAAGCTCCCCTAGTATCTAATGAGTGCCTAGCAGGGGGACAAGTCACAGATCCTGCCTCAGGGAGTCCACAGTCTGGCAAACCAGCAGTTACGGAACGCAGGGGAGGCGTGCAGTGGTTGGAAAGGGTTGGCAGTGAGGGGACTGTGGGCACGTCCCTCCTGCTCCACTGGGCTCCCAGGCCTCAGTTTCCCTGTCTGTCAAATGTAAAGAAGCACCTTCCTTCTATCACTGGGCAATTGTAAAAATTAAGTGAAATGATGCATAGGAGGGCACTCTGGGAAATACCACAACAAAAATGTAGGCTGGTGATTATGACTTCTGGCAGACTGGGAACGGGGAGAGGCCCTGCCAGTGGGCTTCCTGAGCTCACTATGTCCCGGATTCTCTCATCACACTTTGTTTGAAGGGGAGCACCAAACCCACCTCCCGCTATTGGCTCCCAGCTCTGCTGTGGCCAAAAGTTTAAAGGCTGTGGTAATAATAATAATAATAATTCATAGGTTCAAGACCAGCCTTAGCACCTTAGCGAGATCCTCACGAATTTAGTGGAACTGTTTCAAAACAAAAAATAAAAAGGGAGGGTCGAGGTGTAGATCAGAGATAGAACGCTCCTTGAGTTCAATCTCCAGTACCACGATAATAACAACTGAAAGGTACTTATACTCGAAGTATAAGTACTAAGCATTCGTGTGTGTGTGTGTGTGTGTGTGCTAAGCAGGTAATGAACTTTTTTTGTGTGTATGTGGTGCTGGGGATGGAACCCAGGAGCATTCTATCTCTGAGTTACACCCCCACCCTATTTTTGTTTGTTTGTTTTGAAACAGGGTCTCTCTCTGAATTCCCTCCATCTCAGCCTCCCAAGTGCTGGGGTTATACGTATGTGCCACCATGCCGGACTTCAATCATCATGGTGAAGTAGAACTATTCTTTTCCCCTTATGGGGAAAAGAAGCAAGGCCACAAGGCTCACCGCCTGGCGTGCGTGGCACTGAACCTTATTCTCAGGCAGAGGCTTCTGCTCATCCCTGCTGGCCTGGGATAGGCTCCTAACACTGCAGCCACAAACACCCAGTGACTCTGGACCTTGAACCAATCCCCTGAAAACAGTCCTTAGGCATGCACCTGGTGGGAATCCAGGGCCCACAGCCACCTACCCCGTCTCCAGGCCACCCACAAATGCATTCATTTGATAACCAATGAACGAACAATAGTGACAATGTGTGAGGGGGCACTGGGGAGTGAGCATTCTGCCTCTGAGCTACACCCTGTACCTCCAACCCTATTGTATTCGTTGTGTAACAGGGTCTCAGTAAGTTCCATTACCAAATTCACACAGGTGATGCGAACACAGGCAAGATTCTTGCCAGGCCTTTAGCTTTGCTGTATACAGTGTGCTCTGATATATTTTTTGTTTTGTTTTGTCCTTGTTGTTTTCTTAAGCTCTGTTCCTCAATACCATGTGTCTCACTTATGTGCAAAAGCTACAAGTCGACTTCATAGAAATAGTGCATAAAATGCCTCTAACCCCAGTACATGGGAGGCTGAGACAAGAGGATCGCAGGTTTGAGGCCAGTGTGCAGTAGTAACTCACCAAGACCTTGTTTCAAAATAAAAAAAAAGAACTGGGGGTATATCTCAATGGTAGGATGCCTCTAGGTTCTATCTCTAGTACCACACACACAAACACAAAAAGGAAGAAAAGAAAAAAAGTGTGATAGTGTATAGAATAATGGTTACCAAAGGCTGGGACCAGTCTGGGTAGGCAGGGCGAAGAGAGGGTGGTCAGTGGTTGCAGGGGTACTTCTGGGAAGGAGGAGTAACCTTAATGTTCTCTAGCGCAGTAGGGCAATTGTGGCTAACAACAATTAAATGTATTTTTTAAATATACTGGGAGTAGCTGGGTGTGGTGGCGCACGCTTGTAATCCCCGGGCTTGGGAGGCTGAGACAGGAGGATCCCACAGGTTCGAAGCCAGCCTCAGCTGCTTAGTGAGACCCTGTTTCTAAGTAAAATATAAACTAGGTCTGGGAGTATAGCCCGGAGGTAGAAAGCCTCTGGGTTCCACCCCCAGTACCACCAAAAAAAAAAAAATAATAATAAATATCTATATCTATATCTATATATATGGTGGGAGTAGGGCCCAGGGGCATTCTATCTCTGAGCTATACCCCCAGTCCATTTTTATTTTTTATTTTGAAACAAGGTCTCACTAAATTTCTGAGGGACTTCACTAAAATGTTGAGTTTGGCCTTGAACCTACCATCCTCCTATCTCAGCCTCCCAAGTACTGGGATTATAGGCATATGCCACCACGCCTAGTTAGTTGCATATTTCAAAATAAATAGAAAGAATTTTTAATGTTCCTAACACAAGGAAATGATGAATATTTGAAGTGATAAATATACCATTTGTCCTTCTCTGGTCACTACACATTGTGTACATGTACTAAAATGTCACACTGTACCCCATAAATATGCAGAATTATTATGTGTCAAGTAAATATTTTAAAAATATATTTAAAAAAAAAATCTGGTCATGACCCACTAAGTTGGTTTCATAATTCATTAATGAGTCACCACCCCGTTCACACAGCACTGAGTCAGAGCTGAAAGTATCCAGGCCAGGTTTTGAATCTAAGCAGCAGGGCTTGGGAGCCTAATCTCTTGGGAAGTGAGATACTGGAGGCTTGAGGACAGCTGGAGTCTGTGCTGATGAAGGGCCCAGAGGCCTCGGGACCCCCCCACCCCCACGCTACATCGTCCTCTCCCTACATGCCAGAAAGAGAATGCAGGCGTGCCTTTGGGAGGCACGCTTGTTGGCGTAGACTCTCTAAGTCCTCATGTGAGCCTGTGAAGGACCAGAGCAGCCCAGAAACAGACCCAAGCAGCCTGAGGGATTGGCCAAGGTCACCGAGCCCGGCCCATTACTGCCTGGGCCAGGGGAGCCTTTTTTTTTTTTTTCTTGGTAGTACTAGGGATTGAACCCAGAGGCATTTTACTTCCAAACTAGACATCCAATCCTTTTAAAATTTTTTTGTTTTGAAGCACAGTCTCACTAAGTTAGTTGCTGAAGGCCTCACGAAGTTGCGGAGACTGTCCTTGAACCTGCAATCCTCCTGTCTCAGGCTCCCAAGTACTGGGATTACAGGTATGCGCCACCACACTGGCTCCAGGGGAGCCTCCAAGCCATGCTGAAAACCTGCTGACAACCATGCTGGTGAGAGGTGGCGCACAGACAATGGGTGACAGAGATAATGGGCAGAAATGATATAGAGCGGGTGCTTGGTGATGTTGGTCCTCGGGAGACTGGTGGCAACCATGGTGGTAATAAAGGTGGGGGTGTCACGGGAACCATGATAATTCCGTGGAGAGTCAGGGTTGGGGCAGGGAAACTCACCTCGAGATCTTGGAGTCTTTGGCTTCCATGGCAGAAAGAGACAAGACAGAGGGTTATTTAGGAAAGTGGGGATACACATTCAAGGGAGAATGCCGGCCATTTTAAGAGAGAGAGAGGGTCTTGGGGTCTTTGCAGCCCCTTTTTTACAGGGGACTCTGAGAGGGGTGGGTTGGGGCACATGGCAAAGATAGGGGTCCTGTCGCCTTTTCTTTAAATTCTCAGCTTCCTGAGGTGCTGGGTGATATGCATTTGGGGGAATCCTTTGTTTGCCAAGCATCTCAGGAATTTCAGGTGAGAAGATAGGCCATTAAACTAAAAAAAAAAAAAAAAAAAGCCGGGCGTGGTGGGCTTGTAATCCCAGCATTCGGGAGACTGAGACCGGAGGATCGCGGTTCGCGGACAGCCTCAGCTACTTAGTGAGGCCCTCCGCAACTCAGTGAGACCCTGTTTCAAAATAAAGAATAAAAAATTGGGCAGGGGGTGTAGCTCAGAGGTCAAATGCCCCTGGGTTCCATCCCCAGACCCGCAAAAAAAAATGATAATAATAATAATTTTTAAAAAGTGTAGACCTGTTGAGGACCTTTATCAAGGCCATTATCAAAGAGCAGACCCAGATTCTATAGGGTAAAGATAATGAAGTTTCTAGAATTTTTAAATTTTATTTTATTTATGTATTTATTTTGGTACTGGGAATTGAACCCAAGGGTATTCTACCTGCGAGTTACACTCCCAGCCCAATTTTATTTTTATTTTGAAACAGGGTCTTGCTAGGTTGATGAGGCTTGTCCTTGAACCTGCAATCTTCCTGTCTCAGCCTCCCAAGTATTGGGATTACAGGCATGCATCACCAAGCCTGTATACGTTTTTAAATTTTAAAACTAAGCCGGGCGTGGTGGCGCACGCTTGTAATCCCCACACTTGGGAGGCGGAGACAGGAGGATCACGCAGGTCTGGGAGTGTAGCCCGGAGGTAGAAGGGTTTCCAGAAACCCCAGTACCACCAAAAATAAATAAATAAATAAATAAATAAATAAATAAATAAATAATAAATAAATAAATAAATAAATTTTAAAACTATATTTTCTGTTTCCTTCCTTTTTTATCTCCCTATTCATATTTTGTTTATCCTGTCCTACCTCAGGGGGACAGGAATGGGGAGCCGACCAACAGCACAGCAAAGCCTGTACCCCCTTCCCAAGCCTAGCTGAACCCCCTTTCTTCGGCAGGAAAAGTTGGAGCCCATGTCACTTATAGACTAGAAGTTCATATAGGTTGTTTAAGGAGAGATTCTATGGGGAGAGGGAGTGGTGGTTAGCTGTTGCCAAGAGGGGATGTTGAGGGGAGATTCTACAGGGCTGGGGGGTGGTTGGTGATGGTTAACTCTTCCTAAGGGAGGTTGCTAGTGTCAGAGTTAGGCAGGATGCCGGGGCTTTCCATAAGCAGAGGTATCTGAGAAGCTAGGGGCTAATTAGGCAAGTCTTGGGCAAGACAGTGGGGGGTATTTTGGGAAGCAGGGGGAAGGGTGTGTGAGCAAGTCTTGGGGATTTCTGGTCAAGATGGAGTCGCTTTTGTTTCAGGCGCTAACATTTTACATTCTTTCTCCTTCAGTATCTGTTTCCTTGGATGTCCAGGTTGGGGGCTGGGCAGCCTTCGGTAGCTCTATTGCCTGAGAATGGTGTTTACGTGTTCTTGGATAGCAGCTTGGGTGGCAGAGTTGAACCTTTGTGCAGTAAAATGAGGGAGTAAGTTGAAAATGCAGGGGCCACAAAGGAGAGCTACAAGGAGCATTAGCAAGGGTGGCAGTGGGAATGGGAGAAGCCAAGGGGTCCAATTTCATTTTGTCAGCCAAGAGCTCCATGACTGAGAGTTGCTGTGGGTTTTGGAGACTCAATCAGTAATGGGTTTTTTTTTGTTTGTTTTTTTGCCTTGTCCCAGACAATTCCTGACTGATTGACACAGAAACAGTATTCCTCTTCCAAAACTAGACATAAGCCTCCCTTTTCTGCCATGAGGAGATCTAGGCCCTCTCCATTTTGAAGGGTGACTGCTGCCAGCAAGTCTGTTTGGTTCTGGACTGCCACTAGGCCCCTTGCTATTCCTCTAGGCTACTTGTTAGATCCTCAGAGCAGCTCTGATAATAAGTGAGAGAAGATGCTAATATCCCTATTCCAGGGCCCAACTCTGTGGCCACCCTGGCCTGAGGAAAAGGGAGAAAGGCCTCTTCTGGATCAGGTGTGGGCAGGAAGGGGAACACTGAAGGATGGTTGTAGAGGCCACTTCAACCTCCGGCGCAAGATACACTAAGGTGCAGGTCCCTGTTTCCTGTGGGGAAGCGTAGGTAACTATTGGTCCCACAAAGAAAGAAAATTCCTTGGTGACGCAGGCAAAATGTGGTGTCTATAAAAAAAAAAAAAAAAAAAGATGTTTGAGATGATTGCATTTTCCCAGATGGAGAGAGTCTCACTAAGGGTTACCTTAGTTTCCAACCTGTTAATGGTTGGAAAGGGCCCACAAGTTTGCGGTATTTTCAAAGAACAGATATTTCCTTTATGTTTCCACCCAGAATTGGGAGGCTGGGTAGCCGGGAGAAGGGCTCTGATGGCAGTCAGACTGGACAGGAGCTGCACACCACTGCCGTGGGGAAAGCGAAGGGCGTGTTAAGGGGTCTGCCACAGAATTGGGAGGCATCTGGGGTGGGAAAAGTTGCTTTAATTGTAGAGGATGAAGGGAGTCTTACAGCCCTTCCGAAGGTGGCTGTTTGGGCTTCTAGCACTTTAGCATGATTGTTGGAGGAATTATCTGGCATGAACAAAGGTCAGGCCAGGAACAGACCTAGGATAGGGGCTTCCTGGGAGCTGTAGTGATGTTCTCCATCTGTGAATGAAGAAGCTGAGCAGTTCTGGCTGTTCAGATCACACCTGGGATCTGAAAGTCATGTAGGTCATTAGGCACAAATGTTGAGAGGATGTGCCTCTGCATATCTTTGGATGAAAGAAATCATTGGAGGAGGTCCACAGGTGTAAGGATATTGCGGCCGTGGTGTATCTGGTGGGGGGAAGAGGTAAGCAGAGCCAACAACCCCGTGATAAGGTGGGGTCTGTGAGTTTTAGGAGATGGTATGTGAGATTAAGTGTGTGTGAGACAGGTACTGGAGATTTAGGACTTGCTTGACAGGTAAGGGATGGCCTAGGAGGGACAGAAGAGAAAGGAGGAGGAAGGTAATCATCTTGGAATGTGAGTAAAATAGAGGCCCTAGCTGGGTGTGTGGTGGCACACACTTGTAATCCCAGCATTAGGGAGGTGGAGACTGGAGGATCGTGGTTCGCGGATAGCCTCAGCTACTTAGGGAGGCCCTCCTCAACTTAGTGAGATCCTGTTTCAAAAAATAAAAAGACAAAAAATAGGGCTGGGGGTGTAGCTTGGAGGTACAATGACCCTGGGTTCCATCCCCGGGACTGCAAAAAAAAATATGTGTTCATGTGTGTGTATGTGTGTGTGTGTGTGTGTGTGTGTGTGTGTGTGTGTGTGTGTATATATATATATATATATATATATATATATATATATATATATACTCTAGCAGTGTCCAGCATAATTCCAAATGAAAAGCATAACACAATTTCGCATCAGCTGACATAGTATAATGAGGCTACCGAGGATAATAAGAATCCAGAAGAGGGGTGTGTTAGGGTCTCCTTATCTATCTTGAAGAGCAATTTGGGGTTTCTAACCAGAAGAAAATCTGATCCCGGGAATAATCAATGTAATCACCTTGCATCCCAAAGAAATGAGAATAGTTGTTTTTTTGGTGGTAGGGCAGTAGGGAGGAGTAATTGCCCCTGAGGCTAAGAGTGAGTGTATAGAAAGAGTGCGGGTCAGTAGGGAGGGTATCAGTGGGTAGCGACTGGCTATCTTTGAGAGAGGGTTTACCATCAGCCAGTGTGTGGTTCCTCTGGAATGTGACTGCGCTTGATTGAGGTGGGTCCTGTCGGGAGAGCACAGTACTGGGGAGGTGACTGGCACTCTGAAGCAAGGGTGTGGTTTCTGTCTCCTCTGCATCTGCAGCCTTGTTTAGCTCACTAGCCAGCATGTGTGGCTCCTCTGGGATTCGACTGAGTTTGACGGAGGTAAGTCCTGTCTGGAGGACATGTTATTGGGGAGATGACTGGCGCTCTGGAAGCAAGGGTGTCACTTCTGCCTCCTCCAGGTCTGGAGCCTTCTTTAGCCTAGAGTGGTGAACCAGTGAGGGAAGTCTTTTAGCTTTGCAGCAGTCTGGGTGGTCAGTATAACCTGGCAGGGTCCCTTCCTTTGGGGCCGTAAAGGAGATGTGTCTGTTGCAGGAACTGCTAACCACGCCCAGTCTCCTGGTTTGCGAGATAGAGGAGGATGTGGTGAAGGTGAGATTGGGCCAGGCAAGCTTGAATCTGCATATCCCAGACAATGGCGGGTGAGGTGGGGAGCAGGCCAGATGTTGGACATGGTGGGAGGCTGTGAGGGGAGGGTCCCTGGAGGACAAAGTGTCATCCATGTATTAACTCAAACAGATTGGCATTTATTTTGGTTTTCTGAGAAGAGCTTGTAGGCACATGAGAGTGACAAGAAAAAGAGAAACCCAAGATTTCTGGGTTTCTAAGGAGAGTTTCATTAGCTGCTATATTAGGAGGGAATTAGCCTTTTCTACCTTGCCTGAGGATTGGGGTCTATATGGACTGCGAAAGGCTCATTTGATGTGTAGACCTGTTGACACTTCCTGGGTGACTCAGGAGGTAAAGGAAGGGCCACTGTCTGATTGAAGGGAGCTTGGGAGCCCAAAATGGGGACTAATGTGTGTCAAGAAGGAGTCAAAACAAACAAACAAACAAACAAACAAGGAGTGAGTCTTCTCTGTGGCCCTTTCAGAAGTGGTGGGGAAGGACCCAATTCACCTGTGAAGGTGTCCACCATAGTTAAGATATGTCAGTATTTTTGGAAGGAGCCATGGACTATATGCCAGTCTTGTCCTGGCAAGTGTCCTCGGCTCTAAGGGTGGGGAAAAGTGGGGGGCAGATACTCCCCTGTGAGGATGTTTGACTGCAGGTAGAGCAGGATACGATAACTTTTTTTGAGACTGGAGTTGAGAAGGGTTTTATTTATTTATTTATTTATTTATTTATTTATTTTGGTGGTACTGGGGGTGGAACCCAGAGGTTTTCTACCTCTGAGCTACACTCCCGGACCTATTTCTTATTTTATTTGGAAACAGGGTCTCACTAAGTTGCTGAGAGCCTCACTAAGTAGCTGAGGCTGGCTTCGAACCTGTGCGATCCTCCTGTCTCAGCTCCCAAGTGTGGGGATTACAAGCGTGCGCCACCACGCCCAGCGGGTTTTGTGTACTTAATCCTGAAATCATTGGAGGAGGAGGATGCAGCCTGCATGGAATTAGTAATGTATGGACTCTAAGAATGGTCTGAGTTGATTTTGTTGAATATTAGGCGGTGGTTGGTATAGAGCCAGTCTCCTTGTTGAATGGCACTGGTCTGCGTCCAGAAGACTCTTTCCTGTTCAGAATATGAAGGGAGATAACTGAGAAAGACGCGTAACTGGGAAGGTAGGGTCTGGAACATCAAAGCAGCCTGTTTAGCCTTGGTGTTCACAAAGTGATTACCTTTTGTAATAGGGTCAGATAACTTCTGGTGCCCCTTACAGTGAATGACTGCAGCTACTTTAGGGAGTTTGGCACCCTTTAAGAGTCTGTGGACAAGCTTTCTGTGAACTATGATGGTGCCCGTGGTTGTGAGGTATCCTCTTTCTTGCCAGATTAAGGCATGGGAGTATAAGATGTGGTAGACATATTTAGAGTCTATGTAGATGTTGACCTGGCTGTCTTTAGCTAGGGTCAGAGCTCTTGTGAGGGCAATTAGCTCAGCCTGCTGAGATGTGGTGCCTGGAGCTAGTAGGAAGGATTCTATGGCCTCTGTGATGGTGACAGTGGCATACCCTGCCCAGGAAGAGGTCCATGGGGAAAGTTGCTATCACTGTACCAACTTGGGATCTCTGCAAAGGGGTAATCTGAAATGTGGAGGAAGGGAGAGAAGAGAGAGTCCATGATATCTGTGGAGGAATGTAGAGGGGTGAGGTTGTTGGGGGTAGTGGGGTGAGGTAGGGGTGTCTCTGGGTTTAGGGTGTTGCATCACTGCAAGGATATTAAAGGGTTGTTGATGAAGAAGACATGAAGCTGTTGGAGTTGGGAGAGAGACATTTTGAGAAGAATGTGATGGGTCATGAGCTCGGGCAGGTTGTGGGAGGAGAGGATTGTGATGGTTCGGTAAAAAGTAAGCTTATGAGCCTCTAAGGCAAGGAGGGCAGTGGCTCCCAGTACCTTTGGGCAAGAGGGCCATCTCCGATGACTGTGTCTAATTGTTTTGATAGATACATCACAGCGCAGAAAGAGTTGCCATAGATAGGGTTGTCCCAAAACCCCAAGTCTGAAGTCCTGGGTGGCATGGATCTAGAAGAGGAAGGGATTTTGGTGGTTGGGGAGTCCCAAAGTGGGTGCAGAGAGGAAAGCCTCTTTTATTTATGTAAATGAAGTGGAGATTGGATGGTTGAGTCTAGGGGGTTCTTCTTGGGACCATCTGGAAACCAGGCGTAGGGGTTTTGCCAAAAGTCCAAAATTGGAATCCAGTGTCCAAAGTATCTTCTTAATCCCAAGAAGGAAAGGACATCCTGTTTTGTGTTAGGCTCAGACATTGAACTAATGAGTGTCTTTCCTTATGAAGTGAGGACTTTGTGAGTTGAACAGATGAACAAACCTAGGTATGTGATGATTGACTGGGACACTTGTGCCTTTTTGGAGGATACCCGGTATCCTTTACGTGTGAGGAAATTAAGGTGGAGGGTTGTGTGTTGCAATGAAAGCTCTAAAGAGGGGCTGTAGCGGAGCAAATCACCTACGTATTGGAATAAGGTGGTAAGAGCTAGGTCCAGGGAAGCTAAACCTGAGATTAGGGCTTTTCCAAAGAAATGAGGGCTATCCCTAAAGCCTTGGGAAAGAACTGTTCAGATAAGTTGGGAAGAGGGGTGGGAGTCAGGGTCAGTGCAGGTGAAGGCAAAAAGATCTTGGCAGGTTGGGTTAAGGGGGATAGTAAAAAAAAGACATCTTTGAAGTCAAGAAATGAGAGATGGGATGAGGAGGGGGAAATATGAGAGAAGGGTGTAGGGAAATGGGTTGGTGGAAGGACTTTGGCCTGCAGAAGGTGAGTGATAATGGGTTTGAGGTCTTGTAGTCCAGCAGGGCTGAAAGGATATTAGACTTGGTTGGGGAAAACAGTAGTGTCTTTTGGGCAGATCTTAAGGGGAATATGGTGGGCAGCAATGAAGGGGTGAGAAGTGTCCCAAACTTAGGGGTTTATATTGGGAAGGAGGGAGGGTAGAGGTAAATCTGGATGGCAAAGCAGTATAAACTGTGTCAAAGAATGTGGGGAGGCATGTGGGGTGAAGTGTAGGAAGGCCTGAAATTTGGAGAGCAGGTCTTGTCTGAGGATAGGTGTGGAGCAATGGAAAATGACTAAGAATGTATGAGAGAATGGGGTGTTCAAAAGGTTACAGAAAAGGGGCAGGGGTCTCCTTGTGCATGGAGGAGGTGCAATCTACTCCTACAATAGAGATGGAGGAATCTTTCAGGGGTCTGGAATATTCAGGTAAAACAGAACAAGTACCTCCCATATATCCAAAAGAAAAAAAGGTGAGCTTACCTGACATGGTCATAGTTACCTGGGGTTCCAGATGGGAGATGATGGTGACGGGAAACAATTGCCCAGGTCCTGTCATTCCTCCATGGTCAGGCCGAGGAAACCTGGCAGATCTGAGTGTAGTCTGGGAATTGTTCGATTTGGGATTGTGTCTTATTGAGGAACTCTATCTCTCAGTGCACAGCCCAATTTCCAATGTTCCATTTTACTGCAAAGAGGGCCTGGCTTAGGAGGAGGGGACCGCAGGTTAGGGCAGGTGCCTGCCCAGTGACCTTCCTTGCCACCCTAAAACATGGCCCAGGAGGCCCAGGGTGAAGCACCCTGGTATTTGGCCTGATTTCTTTTAGCTCTTTGGTTTTGTTTTGTTTTGTTTTTTTTGGGGGAGGGACCCTGAGATGGAACCCAGGAACATTCTACCTCTGAGTTTGTGAAACCCTATTTTAATTAATTAATTAATTAATTGTTGCCATACTGGGGATGAAACCCAGGAGCATTCTACCTCCGAGCTACACCCTCAGCCCTATTTTTTATTCTTTATGTTGAAACAGGGTCTCACTGACTTGCAGAGGACCTCACTAAGTAGCTGAGGCTGTCCATAAACCGGGATCCTCCTGTCTCAGCCTCCCAAATGCTGGGATTACAAGTGTGCGCCACCACACTCGGCTAGCTCTTTATATTTTTTTCCTCTTCTCTTTTGTTGAAGACCTTAAAGTCCTATTTAATGGGCTCCCTCTGGGGAGTCTTGGGACCATCCTCCAATTTTTGCAGATATCAGAGGAAGGTGGTGAAATGAAATGCATATGGAGATAGAAACGGCCATCGTCCCGTTCAGGGATGAAGAGCGTGTATTTGAGGACGGCCTGTGAGGCAGGACAAGAGCCTTGAGTAATCTCCTTAACATTATCATAGCTTACCGCCTTTAATTCAGGTTTCTTCATGCCTTCCAGAAGGCAAGTCACCAATTGCCCTGTCACTAAGCTAGGTTACGCTTCACATCCTGCTTGTGGAGAGCGTCTGCAAGGGCCCGAGCTGCCATCCACATGGACTCCTCCTCTGTGTCAGGGTCGAGAAGAGAATGACAGAAATATCCCGCCAGGTCAGGCCATAGGAATGAGTGAAGAACTGGAATTCCTTTTGGCAGGTTATGGGATCAGAAGAGAAGGAACCAAAGCCGGGCGTGGTGGCGCACGCTTGTAATCCCCGCGCGTGGGAGGCTGAGACAGGAGGATCGCGCAGGTTCGAAGCCAGCCTCAGCTACTTAGTGAGGCTCTCAGCAACTTAGTGAGACCCTGTTTCCAAATGAAATATAAAATAGGTCTGGGAGTGTAGCCTGGAGGTAGAAGTTTTTTTTCTGGATGTGGGAGAGGTGGGGGTGCTTGGAGGATGAAGAGAGTGTGGGAGACTCCTTTAAGAGAAGGATTTGACGGGGAAACATTCCTGACAGAGAGGGCACAGGATCAGATGTGAAAGGCTGGAATGTAGGGGACCTCTGACCATTTAGCATTGCGGTGCAGAAAGTTTTCTAGGTCACACTGAATTTGGAAATCGGAAGTGCCATTTTCTGGCCATTGGCTGTCACTGTCCAGTTTGTATTAAGGCCAAATGGTATTACTGAGGACAGCAGGCATTTGGGGTGAGCCGCCGATGCTAAGAACACTAGGTTGTGAAGGAGGAAACCAAGTGGGGTGTCCCGTGGGGGCCTGGAGGGAGCGTTTCCCATGGTGAAGTGGTCTCCAGAGGGTGGGGGGCTAAGCCCTGAAGTGGGAGTTGAGCTGTGAGAGGGTCCTGGGCCCTTGGAGAGTTTGTGAGTTGGTTGGTGGGAGGGTCTGGGCCCTTGGAGACCTGTGGGAAGGCTTGACGCCTTTGGGAGGGGAAGCCCAGTACCGATTCCTGAGAGCTTGAACCCAAGAGACCAAGGGCCCCAGTCCTAGATTGCTATGGGTTGCTCTCACCCACAGCTGGGATTTTTGGTGATTGCTTCCGAATTGATATATGGAGGGTCCCGGACCCCTTGAGAGAACCAAAATGGGGGGAAACAGTACGGACTTACCTGAGATGAGGAATTGGCCGGCGTTGGATGTGAATCGCTGCAACACCTGCCTTGGTGTCTGCCAGAGCCACGGGAGTTGGGGGGAGAGGGGAAGGGGAGGGAGGGAAGGAATCGGGAGCCAGGACCAGGAGTCCCTCAGCATCCTGGGACCAGCTGCCACTGCTTCTCAGGTTACAAGAGGTACCAATGATTCCTCACTACCTGTCTGGGGTTTTGGCACCAAGATGAAAGGTTCAGGGCAGAAGGAGGCTTAGTTGGGATAAACCTGTGGAGGGAGTCTCCAGCAAAGGTTAGAGCCCATGTCCACCTATAAACTAGAAGTTTATATACAGACTAGAAGTTTATATAGCTTGTTTAAGGAGAGATTCCACGGGGGCGGGGAGTGGTATTAGCTATTGCCAAGGTGGAATTATTAAGGGGACATTCTGCAGGGGGTGGGAACTTGATTAACTGTTTATTGCCAAGGGGGTTGTTACTTCAGGGTTAAGCAGGATAATGTGACTTTCTCTTCAGCAGAGGGGTCTAAGAAGCTAGGAGCTTATTAGGCAAGTCTTGGGCAAGACAGGGGGACATTTTGGGAAGCTGGGGGAAGGGTGTGTGAGCAAGACTTGGGGAGGGATTTCAGGTCATGAGGGAGTCACTTTTCTTTAGGCGCTAACTCCCCCCTCCATCCCCAGCACTTCCCGGAGCACCTGGACCACTTCGTGGAGAACATGGAGGACTTCTCCAACGACCTGTTCAGCAGTTTTTTTGATGATCCTGTGCTGGACGAGAAGAGCCCTCTACTGGACATGGAACTGGATTCCCCAGCACCCGGCATCCAGGCAGAGCACAGCTACTCTCTGAGCGGGGACTCGGCGCCCCAGAGCCCCCTCGTGCCTGTCAAGATGGAGGATACCACTCAAGGTAAGAAGTGGACGGACCAGGGGACAGCACAGGGCTGAGGCCTGGGGGACAAGAGAGACCCTGCAGCCTGAGGCTCCCGGAGGAACCACTCAACTCCACAGTGGTTGCAGGTCTCCCCTTCTCTGGTTCCCCTCAAATCAAACCCATATAGACACTTCTCAAAAGAGAATGTTGTTGACTTAGGTCAAAAAGCAGTTCTCAAAGTGTGTTCCCACATCAGGAGCATCGTGAGGGGACCTGCTGGGGACGCAGATCCTCAGCTCCCACCCCACCCTGCTGACTCAGAAACCCAGTGGGCCGGGCCCAGCCCTCCAGGGCGCTCTCCAGGGCTTGAGAGCTGCTGACCTCAAGCAAATTGCTAAATGGGAAATGTGACCAAGTTACAAGGGTTCTAGAACCATCCACCTCCTCACACTGTGATGGCCTCTGAGCTGCTACCCGAGAGGCCCCTCTACCCAGGTTTTACTCTGGAGGTGGGCGCTCCAAAGCGCTCTTCGCCCACCCTCTCCCTTTGAAGCCAAGGCCTCTCTGAACCTCCCTCTCCTGTAGTCAGATCAAAGCCCCACATGGCTCCCCACCTGGAAATATCGCCCTTTTGGTTATTTCTTCAAGTTCATGGGGTCCTGACTGGTGTTTGGGGCTGAATGGTCATGTACACACCTCTTAACTCTAGAGCTCAGCATCTTCACACACAAGTGAGAGTAACAGTAAACACTTCTAGAGCACTCTCCAGTCTGCAACGTGCCCACCTCTTCATTACCTCTTGTCTGTCTCGTAGTGGACAGGTGAGGCCGGAGCCCCCCTTACCGTGGCCTCCTTTTGACCCAGAGGAAAAGTGAGAGTCCAGCCGGGCATGGTGGCCAGGCCTGCCTGCGATCCCAGTATGTGGGAAGCTGAGACAGGAGGATGAGAGGTTTAAGCCAACCTCAGCAACTTAGTGAAACTCTGTTTCAAAACAAAAAATAAAAAGGGTTAGGGTGTAGCTCAAAGGTAGAATGTTCCTGGGTTCAATCCCTAGTACCACACACACACACACAAAAAAAAAGAAAGAAAGAAAGAAAGAAAGAAAGAAAGAAAGAAAGAAAGAAAGAAAGCAGACTGGGACATAGTTCAGAGGTTGGATCCCCAGTTATGGAGAGAGAGAGACAGAGAGAGACAGAGAGAGTTTCTGAGACTGGAATTGTCTAGTCATGCCCACAGTAGCACACAGAACCAAGACATAAGAGCCAGTCTCCTGACTCTAAGCCCTGCCCTCTTCCACCACCACATCTGTCATCCTCCAGGGGCAGCAAAAGCTACTGGATCAAGAACCCAAGAGGCTTTGGTGCACATCCCGGTACATCTGCTAGCTGCTGGGTGACCTTGAACAAGTTCCCTAACCTCTCTGGCTAACCTCTCTGGGCCTGTTTCCTTTATTATAAAATGAAAACAACACGTTTTCAAGAGTTCTGGACCACGTTTTAAAATATGCACACAGAGTACCCAGTTCAGGACCCAGCACATAACACATACCAATAATTAGTAGCTATTTTCCTCATGCATATTAAAGTCCTTTAATGCCATGAGTCGTCAGGCCAGTGAACAGCCTTCTTATTCCTCTTCCCTCCAGAGACCAATGGCCTTGAGCACGTTTCTTAGTTGTCTCAGATGGGGAAAATAGCGCTGCTGCGTGCGTGGAGCCTTCGGCAGCAGAAAAGAAGCCCATGACCCTCAGGGGCTTAGAGCTGTGCCCTCTGTGAGAAGCCTGAGCTGGAGTGGCATGGTGGTGCAGGCCTGTAATCCCAGTACAAGGGAAGCTGAGATAGGAGGATCACACAGGTTCGAAGCCAGCTACAGACCCTCAGTAACTTAATGAAATCCTGTTTCAAAAGAAAAAATAAGGCTGGGGATGCATTTTAGAGGCAGAATGACCCCAGGTTCAATCTTTAGTACCAGAAATAAATAAGTAAATATTTAAAGGCATGGTAGCACACACCTATGTAATCCCAGTACTTGGGAGGCTGAGACAGGTGGATTCCAGGTTCATTCCAGGTTCAAGACCAGGCTCAACAATTTAGTGAGATCCTGTTTCAAAATAAAAAGGGCTGGGGGTTTAGCTTGGAGGTAGAATGCTCCTGGGTTCAATCTCCAGTACCAAAAAGAAATAAATATATCTAAGCTGGGCATGTTGCTGTACACCGGCAATCCTAGTACTTGGGAGGCTGAGACAGGAGGACCACAGGTTCCAGGACAGCCTTAGCAAGCAGTGAGACTCTCATCAATCTATGGAGACCCTGTTTCAAAATAAAAATTTAAGCTGGGCATGGTGGTACACACTTGTAATCCCAGCACTTGGGAGG
Organism: Muscardinus avellanarius; assembly: GCF_963383645.1. Lineage (NCBI taxonomy): Eukaryota > Metazoa > Chordata > Mammalia > Rodentia > Gliridae > Muscardinus > Muscardinus avellanarius. Next base: position 219,374,583 of record NC_137786.1, read on the forward strand.
CTGAGACCGGAGGATTGTGCAGGTTTGTGGCCAGCCTCAGCTACTTAGTGAGGCTCTCAGCAACTTAGTGAGATGCTGGTTCCAAACAAAATATAAAATAGGTCTGGGAGTGTAGCCTGGAGGTAGAAGATACCTGGGTTTCATCCCTAGTACCATAAATAAAAATTTTAATATTTAAAAATTTGAAAATGGGGTGGGGGTATAGCTTGGTGGTAGAATGCCCCTGGATTTAATCCCTAATACCACCATAATAATAATAATAATAATAATAATAATAATAATAATAATAATAATAATAAAAAATAAAGGGCTGGAGTTATAGCTCAGAAGTAGAATACAATTTTAATAAACAAGTAAGTAAGTAGGGTTTAAATCCTAGTACCACAAAGAAGAAGAAAAAGGAGGTCGGATTGCATGTGAGGGTCTTGGGGCTTCCCCGGGAGCAAAGGCAGGCTTCTGAGGTTCCATGTGGCTCTGAAGCTCTTACTGCCAGATCCCATGATGCTGAGGTCAGGCGAAGGCGGAGGGCGCAAGGCGGACTTCCCACGGCAGGTTCTCCATCAGCCCCTGATAGGCCGACCTAGCAGCTCCTCGGCCACCCCAAGTCTATTTATAAAGCAATTTGTCTGTGGGCCCTTTACAGGGATAGCTTCCCGGAGGCCGGCAGCCTGGCCCTGTAATTTGGGAAGATTGCAGATGTTCCTGGAGCCCAGGAACAGCCTGTGGCCCAGAGCTGGGCATTCTGGCTCCCAGCTGGGTAGGGTCTGGCCTCTGAGGGAGCCGCTGACCCCGCTCCCCCGCCTCAGAGTCCCCAGTCCTTCCCTGCACATGGCTCCTGTCCCGGACTCAGGCTGCTGCCTAGGCTGCAGACGCTGGGGCTGCCATCATCAGGGCTGGCGTGGCACAGAGGACCACGGATACCCGGCAGGAATCAGGGTGATGCCCGTTAGCCCTGGGGCCCCGGTAAGGCCAGAAACCTCACTAGATGGGCAGGAGGTGGACGGTGCTCTCAGGCAAGCATCAGCCTCCCTCCCCTCCTTCCCACCCACCTGTCACCAGGTCAGGGACATTCTTCCTGCTAAAGTGGTTTCTGTTAAGTTCCCACCTGGCCATTTCCACAGTGGCTGCCTTTGTTCAGTGGCCCTTGCTCTTGCCTGGATAGTTTGTTTCGACAGACTCCTACAGGTCTCCCGTACAGCTGGTCCAGCCTCCGCACACAGGCAGAGTTGTCTTTTGTGTGTGTGTGGGGGGGTGTCTGGGGATGGAACCCAGGAGCATTCGAACTCTGAGCCACACCCCCTGCCCAATTTTTTATTCTTTATTTTGAAACAGGGTCTCACTGAGTTGCAGAGGGCCTCACTAAGTAGCTGAGGCTGTCCACGAACCGTGATCCTCCTGTCTCAGCCTCCCAAATGCTGGGATTACAAGTGTGCTCCACCACACCCAGCTCAGAGTGGTCTTTTGAAAAACTATGAATTCAGGCCGGGCGTGGTGGCGCATGCTTGTAATCCCTGCGCTTGGGAGGCAGAGACAGGAGGATTGCACAGGTTCAAAGCCAACCGCGCGCGCTGGCTTAGGAGACCCTGTTTCCAAAAAAAAAAAAAAAAATGTAAAAATAGGTCTGGGAGTGTAGCCCAGAGGAAATAAAAAACACCAAAAAAAAAAAAAAAAGAAAAGAAAAGAAAAACTATGAATTCAAGCCAGGCGTGGTGGTGCATGCCTGTAATCCCATTACTTGGGAAGACTGAGACAGAAGGATTATAAATTCAAGGCCTCAGCAATTTAAGGAGAACCTGTTTTAAAATAAAAGAGGGATGGAAGTTCAGAGGTAGAATGTCTTTGGGTTCAGTTCCCAGTAAAACACACACACACACACACACACACACACACACACACACACTCCTAGTACTTGAGGAGACTGAGACTGGAGGATCACAGGTTCAAGAACAGCCTCAGCAAATAGACTCTCATCAACCTAGGGAGAACTTGTTTCAAAATAAAAATAAAATAGGGCCAGGGGTTTAGCTTAGAGGTAGAATGCCTCTGGGTTCAATCCCCAGTGCCACAAAAATAAATAAATAAATAAATAAATAAAATTTATGAGCCAGGTATGATGGTGCACTCTTGTAATCCCAGTACTTGCAAGGCTGAGATAGGAGGATCATGGTTCGCAAACAGCCTCAGCTACATAGTGAGACCCTCCGCAACTTAGTGAGACCCTGATTCAAAATACAGAGTAAAAAATAGGGCAGGGGGTGTAGCTAGGAGGTACAATGCTTCTGGGTTCCATTCCCAGTACCACAAAAAAAAAAAGAAAGAAAGAGAAAGAAAGAAAGAAAGAAAGAAAGAAAGAAAGAGGAAGAGAGAAAGAAAGAGAGAAAGAAAGAAAAAAGAAAAGAAAAGAAAAGAAAAGAAAAGAAAAGAAAAAATAGGGTTGGGAATGTAGCTTGTTGGTAGAATGCCCTGGGTTCAGTCCCTAGTCCCCCACACACAAATATTATTAATTCAAGTTGGAAATGTTGGTACATACCTCTAATTCCAGTATTTGGGAGGCTGAGACAGGAGGATCACAAGTTTGAGACCAACCTCAGTAGTTTAGTGAGGCCCTCAGCAATTGAGTGAGATCCTACTTTATAATAAAAAAAACCTATAAGTGTTACTCAAGAGTTAGAATGCCCCTGAGTTCACCCCAGTACTAGAAAAAAAGAAAAAAAAAGTGATTTCAAGCATGTTCAAAACCCGTGAGTAACGCCGGGCGTGGTGGCGCACGCTTGTAATCCCTGCGCTTGGGAGGCGGAGACAAGAGGATCGCGCAGGTTCGAAGCCAGCCGCACTGGCGTAAGAGACCCTGTTTCAAAAATATAAAATAGGTCTGGGAGTATAGCCCGGAGGTAGAAGGGCTTCCAGGAACCCCAGTACCACTAAAAACCAAACAAACAAAACCTGTGAGTAAAGCCAGGCATGGTAGTGCACGCTTGTAATCCCACCCAGTCCTTGGGAGGCTGAGACAGGATCGCAGGCTGAGAAGGATCGCAGGTTCGAGACCAGCCTCAGCTACTTAGTGAGGCCCTCTGCAACTTAGTGAGACTCTGTTTCAAAATAAAGAATGAAAAATAGGGCTGGGGATATAACTCAGAGGAAGAATGGGCCAGGGTTAAGTCCCCAGTACCAAAAAAAAAAAAAAAGAAAAGCCTTGAGTGGCTCCCTGTCAGTCACAGCTCCAGGCTCAGCCTCCAAGGCCATGCGACCCGTTGGCCTCTCACACCATCGTCCACATTCCTATATATTCCGACTGTTCTAAACCACTCGTGACTCTTGCTAGATCCCTAGTACCTGGCACAGTGCTCAGCAAATGTTCACTGAAGACTGTTAATAATTATATTAACACTACGGTTTATTGATCGTTTACTTCTTGTGAGGCACTGTGTTGTTTTATGTGCTCTATATGACGGGATCCTCTCCCTATTAAGTATTTCCTATTCCCTTCCTCATTGTAAAGACTAGGAAGCTGAGGCTCAGAGAGGGTAAGCAACTTGCCTGAGGTCACACCGCCAGTCAGGAGACGTCCAGGCCACGGGCCCAAGCCCAGTCTATAGCTGTTGAGTGCAGAAGGCGACCTCCGCTCCTGGCTCCAGCCCATCCTGCGTTTCACCCCACATGGCCCCACCTGCCCTGCCACCTTGCGGTGCAGCCTAGTAACCCTCCGCAGTCCAGTCCCCTACAGCTCCCCGCAGGCGGGAGGGGTGGAGCGCTCTGTGCTGGGCGCCCCCTGAGCCTGTGTCCTGCCCCCTCCCAGACGTGGAGCACGGAGCGTGGGCGCTGGGACACAAGCTGTGCTCCATCATGGTGAAGCAAGAACAGAGCCCCGAGCTGCCCGTGGACCCCCTGGCCGCCTCCTCCGCCATGGCCGCCGCCGCCATGGCCACCGCTCCACTGCTGGGCCTCAGCCCCCTGTCCAGGCTGCCCATCCCCCACCAGGTGAGCTGGGGACGACTGGTGGGAGGGGAGCGCTGGGGGGATGTCTGTGGGTGTAGGCGCCCCACCTCAGGGACCTGTGAACCGGCAGTGTGAACTTCAGGCAGAGGGCTGGAGGACCGGCTCCGGCCTCCCGCTCTAGCCTCTGGTCGGCCTGTGTGCAGAAGCAGGGCTGGGTACCAGGGGCCAGACTGAGGTCTCAGAGATGGAGACCACCCAGGCCACTTCCTTTTCTCAAAGCTTCCAGATTTTAAAAAAGGAAAAAAGACCAAATATAAATACAAAAATGTTGCTCTGAGCCGGGCATGCTGGCACACACCTGGAAGCCCAGTACTTGAGAGGCTGAGGCAGGAGAATCGCAGATTCAAGGCCAGCCCCAGCAATTTAGCAGGACTATTCCAAAATAAAAAAATAAACAGGGCCATGATGTAGCTCAGAAACAGAGCACCCCTGGGTTCAGTTTCTAGTAACACACACATGCACGCATACAATGTTCCTACATTGCAGTTATTTATAAGATTAATAAACCATACTCTCATGCTGAACCCCACCTCCACTTCCATGAAGGTATAGACCACAGCATTCAGCCATAAATCCAAGATCATTCCAAGCCTTGGGCTCCCAGGAGAGGCCCTGCCTGGGTCCAGCCAGGCTCCTGACGTGTCCAGCTTCCTCTCTGCAAAATGAGTGTGTGGACCCTCCCCACCACCACCAAGGTGCTTCTAGGCCTAAGACTACAATATGAGGGTCATCTTAAAATGCTTAGGGTTCTGCCGGGGGCCACCTGGCTCACTTGATTAAAATATGTATATGGCCACAGGCAAGAAAGGTCTACCCATAAGGCCTCCTCACCAAAGCAGGACAGGATGGAGTGACCACCATAGCGGCCTTGGAGAGGGAAACTGAGGCTCCAGGTGTTAAGCAATTGGCCCGAGCACAACAGTCGGAAATAATGGGGCCGCTTGTCAAACCGGGCCTGCCAGACCCCAAAGCCCTCCCACCTGCAAGGCCCAGGAGCCAGGAGCGAGCCTAGGCCACGACGAGCCATGGGAACCACAGAGTACTGTCAGGCTGGGAGTGGTGCACACCTGTAATCCCAGTGCATGGGAGGTGGAGACAGGAGGATCCCAGGTTTGAGGCTAGCCTCAGCAACTTAGCGAGACTGTTTCAAAATTAAAAAATAAAAAGGGCTGGGGATATAGCTGAGAGGTAAAAGGACCCTGGGTTCAATCCCCAGTGCCACAAGGGGAGGGAGGGAGGGAGAGAGAGAGAACTGTCACTACTGTGCATATCCCCTCACCCCCGGGGCCGTCATGATGTGAGGGCTGAGCTGGGTCTAGACCAGGGAATTAACAAAATCTGGGGCAATTTGGGCTTCCTGGGATTCTTACTCTTCTTCCTATATGCAGCATTCTGTGTCCCCTGCAACCTCCCTCCCCGCCCCAGAATAGCATGATCTCTGTCTGCTGGCTGCAGACCCAGAGGGGAGAGATGGTCCACAAATCCAGCACCTCACCCGCCTCCCTTAGAGGCACTGCACTCGGGTTTATGTTGACGGTCACCTGGGTAAAGCCACACGTGTCCCGAGTCCTCCCCGGGACAGTGGAGTGTGAATAAGCACAGTGCACCTTTGCTGCAGGTGTGAAGCTGGTGTCTTGACCGGGGCTCACACGCACGGGGGCTCTGGCTGCCACAGACTCCTTGGTCTGGATTCTTTTCCCTGTTTGTGCCCCAGGACTCACCGCACACTCACCTCTGATGCCCAGCCGGGCCGTTTCTCCCTGTTCGACCGTTGCCGCTCATGAGACAGCTGCAGCGTGCCGGCTGTCACCTCTGGCCCTGTGGCAGCTTCCACACCAAGGCCTATGAGGCCTAACAGTGGGCGCGAGGTTGGTCTCCATTCAGAAGGAGGCCAGGCCTCGGAGGCCACTGGAAGCCTCCTTCTCTGAGTGTAAGGTCTAAACTACACTCCCTGGCCACATTCTCTTCTCTTAGGTGCAGCTTGGCTTTTCCAAGCATGAGAGTGGGCCTCTGTTCCCCCAAGCTCAGCCACTTCCTCTACTGCATAGAACACACCACCGACCTCAGGCAGGGATGTGGGGTGGGCACAGGCGGGAGCCTCCCTTGAGGCAGCTCATGGAGCTGGACCTGCCTCTCCCTCAGGCCCCAGGAGAGATGACCCAGCTGCCAGTGATCAAAGCAGAGCCCCAGGAGGCGAGCCAGTTCCTCAAAGTGACACCAGGTAAGTGTGTCTAGAGGTGTTCTCTCTTCTCCAGACCTGGGCAGGCAGCATCCTACTCCCTTGGTCCCACAGCAGCCCACACCTGTCCCTTGAAACCCCACATTTATCCCCTAAGATGTCTCCTCTCCTCCCCATCCACCCTACCCACTCTCCATCCAGCCATGCTTCTTCTTCTCTTTCCATCCCCCCTTATTCAACCTATGACTGCCATCATTATGTCATACGCTCTCCTTATTCCCAGTCTCTTTCCACCCACTCGCTAACCGAAGCCTACTCTAGAGCTACCTATCCCCACCCATGCAACCATCTATGCATCCATCCATCTACCCATCCACCCAACCCCTCCATCCACCTACCCACCCACTCAACCCATCCATCCATCCATCTACTCATTCACCTACCCATCTATCTATCTATCTATCTGCCCACCCATTCATCCATCTACCCATCCACTCACCTATCCAACCATCTATCCATCTACCCACCCATCCAACTATCTACCCATCTACCCAACACATCTATCTACTCATCTGCTCAACCCTTCCATCCATCTACCCATCCATCCATCTAGCCATCCACCCACCCATCCAACTCTCTACCATCCTCCAAACCCATCCATCCATCCATCCATCCATCCATCCATCCATCCAACAAGAGTCCAATGGGCAACATTTCTCAGTCCCAGACAATGGAGAAGCAGAGAGAGAAGACAATCCCTGTACCCAGGCAAATCACAGAGTTCCCAGCGCCATACACAAATCACCTACTCCCTAGCAGTGATATAGCTATGCAGATAGAAAATCCCCAGGGAGCCTTGGGAACTCATCCTCAAACCAGAGAGGGAAGATGGGAACACAGAAGGCTTCTTGAAGTTGAACCAGAAGGAGAAAGGGTATCAAAATGTTTCCAATCCCCCCTCATTAGTCTGTCAAACCCTGACAGAGCATGTACTGTGTTTGGGGCCCAGGCCAAGTACCACAAGGTCTAGGGCCAAAGCTTTGCCATAGTCAGGACTTGACCTCTGGTCACCTGGCGCCAGGCCCAGTGCTCTTTGCAGTGTGGCGCTCATAAGAGGCAAACAGGTGTCTAGGAGGGAGACAGCTCCTGGAGCAGCCTGCTGCGTGCTGAGCCCAGAAGGATGCGGGTTCCTCCTCGCAGCCCCAGCCCCGCACCATGGCGCAGTGGAGCTCCACGTCCCCACACCTGGAACTGTTCGGCCATTCTGTGCTGCCCCAGGGCTCTCCCAGTTGCCCAGCTTTTGGTCCCTGGCTGTGCCTGGGCCTCTCTGGCACCTCTTCCTGACACCAGCAGAGTGTTCATCTTCCTGGTGCGAGGCCACAAAGGGGACAGCGTGGAGGAGAAAGCAGGCTCTTTGTTGCCTGCTGAAATCCAGTGCCTGCTGTCCAGTCGCCCCGAGATTGAAATGTAGCCTGGGGGACGATGACTGACTATTTCAGGGTGTGCGGAAGAGGAAGGGAGAGAAGGCTGCTTGCTCCACCTGACCCCCTTGGTCTGGTTTGAGACAGAGAGCCCAGTCACCTTCTGGGATTGCCAAGCTGGGGCTTAAAGACTAAATTCAAGCTGAGTATGGTGGCACATGCCTGTCATCCTACTTGGGAGGCTGAGACAGGGAGATCGCAAGTTTGAGGTCAGCCTCAGCAACACAGAGAGACTCAGCAACCTAGCAAGACCCTATTTCCAAACAAAAATTTTTTTTTATTATTTTTGCAGGTCTGGGGGTGGAACCCAGGGGCATTCGACCTCTGAGCTACACCCCCTGCCCTATTTTTTATTCTTTATTTTGAAACCGGGTCTCACTGAGTTGCAGAGGGCCTCACTAAGTAGCTGAGGCTGTCCACGAACCGCAATCCTCCTGTCTCAGCCTCCCAAATGCTGGGATTACAACCGTGCGCCACCACGCCCGGCTCCAAACAAAAATTTTTAAAGGGGTTTGGAGTGTAGTTTGGAGGTAGAATACCCCTGAGTTCAATCCCCAGCACAAAGGAAGGGAGGGAAGGAAGGCAGGCAGGCAGGCAGGCCGGCCCTGAACTCTCCTAGCCAGGAGTCAAGGAGGATCCAGCCTCTGTTGTAACCATGCCAAGAACCAGGTTGCTGGGGCTGGGGGGCTGTGCTGTCAAGAGATGGGGCAGCCCTCAAGAACCAGCTTGTGAGGTGTCAGCCATCTTCTTGACACTGCAGAGGAGCTTCTGACGTCATGGCCGAGGATGAGGACCTGGCGCTCCATTTCCCTCAATGTCAGGGCGCTGACACCATCATGCTGAACGCGTGACGTCAACGCAGAGCTGGGGCGCCGCCCTGCTGACCTGTTTTTCCCACTCTTCCCAGAGGACCTGGTGCAGATGCCTCCGACGCCCCCCAGCAGCCATGGCAGTGACAGCGACGGCTCCCAGAGCCCCCACTCTCTGCCCCCCTCCAGCCCTGTCCGGCCCCTGGCCCGCTCCTCCACGGCCATCTCCACCTCCCCCCTCCTCACCGCCCCACATGTAAGGAGCTGGGGTGACCCTGGAGGGCAGAAGCGGGAGGGTCGGGGGGCCCAAGTCTGATCTCCACCCCATCAGCCGGGGGCCTGCTTGGTGGATGGGCGTGAGATAGAGAGGCCCAAGCAGCCACCAAAAGCCCAGCGCCTGAGGCCCAAAATACGAGGTCCCCAGCCCCATTCTAACACTGGCGCATGTTACTAGATTTAACTCAGATCTGCCACCTTTCCGATTAGGAAACTGAGGCTGGGCGACTGAGTGCACCGACAGTACGTGGTAGAGCTTGAATTTGCACCCAGGGCTATCCGGTTCCTAACCACCATACCCTACTCCCTACAGAAATTACAGGGGACATCGGGGCCGCTGTTCCTGACAGAGGAGGAGAAGCGCACCCTGACTGCCGAGGGCTACCCCATCCCCACAAAGCTCCCCCTCACCAAAGCCGAGGAGAAGGCCTTGAAGAGGGTCCGGAGAAAGATCAAGAACAAGGTAACGCGGAGCCCAGCCTCCGGAGGTCTCCCCAGCGGGTGGGGGCTGGGCTCCCCCTAGGCGGTGGATATGTGGCAGTGGTAACCGCTGTTTGGGGACCTCCCCTCTAGATCTCGGCCCAGGAGAGCCGCCGTAAGAAGAAGGAATACGTGGAGTGTCTAGAGAAGAAGTAAGTGTCCGCAGAGGGGCGGGAAAGGGCGTGGCCCGCTCCCCAGCGGCCTGCTCTCCCGGTTCTCTTTCACGGGGTACCAGAGCAGGTGTGGGTGGTGGCAGGGCTGAGTCTGGGGCCTCCCTGAGCCTGTGCCTGCTTGTCCCCCCAGGGTGGAGACATTTACATCGGAGAACAATGAGCTATGGAAGAAGGTGGAGACCCTGGAGAATGCCAACAGGTGGGTGGCGTCCTGCGGCTCCCCTGGTCCGCTGCGGCCATGCCAGCTCTCCATAGCTCTGGGTGCAGGGGAGGGGAGACTAGTAGGCACAGCCTGACACCCCAAATTTGACGCTGCAGCCTGGGACCTCTTACGTCCTGCCGCTCTCCGGCTAGGAGCACAGAACTCCAGACTCCCCGTGAGGCTGGCGGCACACCTGGGTGGTCCTCGGGTCAGCCCCGTCAGCATCCTCCCAGAACCTGTCAGAAATGCTTATTCTTGACCCGGAGGTAATCACAGTACTTGGGAGCCTGAGACAGGAGGATCTCAGGTTCAAAGCTAGCCAGCAACTTAGCAAGGCTCTTAGCAACTTAGACCCTGTTTCCTAATAAAAATAAATAAATAAAAATGTCTGGGGATGTAATTCGGAGATAGAATACCCTGGGTTCCAATCCCAGAACCATATATGTGTGAGCGCTCACGCATGCACACACACACACACACACACACACACACACACACACACACACACACACTGCTTATTCTTGGACCCCAACCCAGGCCTATTGAGTCAGAAACCCCAGAGGGAGGGCCCAGGAATATGTTTCAATAAGTCCCTCAGGTAACTGAGGTAGTCACTAAAGTTTAAGAATCACTGTGTGTGTGGTGGCACACACCTGTAATCCCAGTACTTGGGAGGCTGAGACAGGAAGCTTGCAGGTTTGTGGCCAGCCTCAGCAATTTAGTGAGGCCTCTGCAACTTAGTGAGACCCTGTTTCAAAATAAAATAGGGTTGGGAATGTAGCTCAGAGGTAGAATACCTCTAGGTTCAATCTCCAGTACTATGTGCACACGTGCACACACACACACACACACACACACACACACACACACACCACTGTAAGCCAAATAATGGTGGTACTTGCCTGTAATCCTAGTACTTGGGAGTCTGAGATAAGAAGATTTCAGGTTCAAGACCAGCCTCAGCAACTCAGTGAGACCCTATTTCAAAATAAAAAATAAACTGGGCAGGATGACACATGCTTGTAATCCCAGCATTTGGGAGGCTGAGACAGGAGGATTGAGGTTCGAGGTCAGCCTCAGCTACTTAGGCCCTTTGCAGCTCAGTGAGACCCTGTTTCAAAATAAAGAATAAAAGATAGGACTGCAGGTGTGGCTCAGAGGTAGAATGTCCCTGGGTTCCATCCCTAGTACGGAGGAAAAAAGGTAAAAGGGCTGAGAATATAGCTTGGGGATAGAAAGCCTTTGGGTTCAGTCCCTAGAATCACAAAAAAAAAAAAAAAAAAAAAAAAAAAAAAAAAGGAAAAGGAAAAGGAAAGAAAGAAAAAGAAAGAAAGAAAGAAAGAATGAAAGGAAGAAAGAAAGAAAGAACAAAAGAACCACTTGTGAAGTTCCTTGCTACTCAAATCCATTTCCCTAAAAAAGCCCCATGCCCCGGGGATTTGGAAGAAATGAAAATTTCAGGACTCTCCCCAAACTTGCTAGGCCATAATCTGCCTTTGAACAAAAACCCTAGGCAACTCACTGCACAATTAAGTCTGAAAAACATGAGTGTCCCAAGGCCAGCACAGGACCCGGCACGTACCACGTAGTCACGATGCTGGCCCTTGCCCTACTCTCCCATTTCTGTACTCTGGGGAAAGTGCAAGACCTCTCTGGGCCCCAGGTTTGTATCTGCAGAGGGATGCTGTGAGGATTCTATGAGATCGTGGACGTAAAGGGCCTTCCCGGCATGGAACTTGGAATTTAAGAGTGCTCAATTCAAGCTGCACATGGTGGCACATGCCTGTAATCCCAGTACTTAGGAGACTGGGACAGGGGGATCACAAGTTCAAGACCAGCCTCAGTAATGTAACAAGGCCCTCAGCAACTCAGTGAGACACTGTTTCAAAATAAAAAATAAAAAAAGACTGGGCGTGCAGCTGAGAGCTAGAATGCCCCTAGGTTCAATCCCCAGAGATAATAATAATAATAATAATAATAATAATAATAATAATAATGACAGCCAGGTGTGGCGACACCTGCTTGAAATCCCAGTACTTGGGAGGCTGAGACAGGAGGATCGCAGGTTTGTGAACAGCCCCAGCTACTTTAGTGAGACCTTCCACAACTTAGTGAGACCCTGTTTCAAAATAAAAAATAAAATAGATCTGAAGGTGTAGCTCAGGGATAGAATGCCCCTGAGTTCAATCTCCAATACTACAAAAAGTAGTAATTATTATTATTAAAAATACTCAATTCAGCCGGGCGTGGTGGCACACGCTTGTAATCCCCATGTTTGGGAGGCGGAGACAGGAGGATCGCGCAGGTTTGAAGCCAGCCACGCTGGCGTAAGAGACCCTGTTTCCAAATAAAAATATTTAAAAAAAAATAAGTCTGGGAGTATAGCCCAGAGGTAGAAGGGCTTCCAGGAACCCCAGTACCACCAAATAAATAAATAAATAAATAAAAACTCAATTCAGGTGGGTGTGGTGGTACATACTTGTAATCCCAGTACTTGGGAGGCTGAGATAGGAGGATGGCAGGTTCTTAGCCAGCCTCAGTTACTTAGGCCCTCTTCAACTTAGTGAGATCCTGTTTCAAAATAAAGAATTAAAAAAAAAAAAAAGGAACTGGGCATCGTAGCGCACGCTTGTAATCCCAGTACTTGGGAGACTAAGACAGGAGGATTACACAGCTTCAAAGCCAGCTTCAGCTATTTAGTGAGGTTCTCAGCAACTTAGTGAGACCCTGTTTCTAAATAAAATATAAAATGGGTCTGGGAGTGTAGCTTAGAGATAGAAAGCCCCTGGGTTCCATCCCTAGTACCACCAAAAAAAATATATATATACATATATATATACATATATATTATATATACATATATATACATATATATACATACATGTATATATATTTATATGGCTGGAAATGTAGTGGAGGTAGAATGCCTCTGGGTTCAATTCTAAGTTCTGACAAAACAAAAAATGCTCAGTTTATGTTAGTGGTCATCTTCTTCTTGGTAGGTATTCTACCTCCAAGATACACCTCTAGCCTTTTGTTTTGTTTTGTTTTGTTTTTGTTTTTGTTTTTGAAACTGTGTCTTGCTAGGTTGCTAAAAGCCTTGCTACATTGTTGAGACTGTCCTTAAACCTGTGATCCTCCCATCTCAGCCTCCCAAGTACTAGGATTACAGGTGTGTGTCACCAAACCCACCTTAGTTTTATTCTTTTTTTTTTATGATTACTTTGAATTGTTGATAGTGCCCATCTGTGTATACAGGATAGCTCTTTAATAATTATTTTCTGAAGCCAGTAGTTGTGGTACACACCTGTAATATCAGTACTTGGAAGGCTGAGACAGGAGGACCACAGGTTCAAGGACAGCCTCAGCAACCTAGCAAGACTGTTTCAAAACAGAAACATAAAACTAGATGGGGTGTAGTTCAGAGGTATAATCCTCTGGTTCAATCCCCAGTACCACAAATACTAATATCAATGTAAATTTATTATTATTAGTTGGGAGTAACTACAGTAACATAGACAACAGACTGGTGTATGATAGGAGACATTCAGTAGGACTTTTTCCTCCTTTTCTTCCTTTTGCCCCAGCATCTCCCGAATCCAGCCTCTCCTCTGATTGGCCCAGAGGACTCCCCACTTTTCCCAGACTCACCCCTTCAGGGCGGGGAAGTCCCCACCTTCGCCTCTCTCTCTCGGCCTTGGAGCTCTTTCGCCACCTGCTGTTCATTCTGGGAACTGCATCATCCTGACTGTGAAGCAGAGCAATGCTCAAACATTTGTCCCTGTGTACCCAGGGGATTTCACACGGGTGGGACCCAGGTGGGACCCAGTCCCCGCCCTCGGGGAAGCCCATAATTATTAATGGAGACTGACATGGAAATCTATAAGTAAACTTATTATTCCAGGTGTTGGGATAACAGCAGAAACAGCAATAAAATTAGCATACACACTGGTTCATATGTATTGGACACACCGTATACCATGCACTGAAGAGCATATGGCTCTTGTCAGCTCAGGGTGCTGGGGTTGCAAAGGAGAGAAGGCCAGTGTGTTCGGTAAGAAAAATAGGCTGGCCCCGCCCAGGAGGGCAGGGCCTCCCCTCCTGCCCAGGACACCCCTGGGCTTCCATGGGGTGACCCACCGTAAGGCCAGGCCCACAGTCCCCAGCCACCCTGCAGAGGAGCCCAGTGCAAGGGGACCTTTCCTGTCTGCACTGAAATGGACACCAGTGTAGGGGCCAGGTCTGGAGCCGGCCCTGGCCACCTGGGAGAGTTCCAGAAGGCGAAGTGGCCGGGTCCCAGCCTGCCCCTGAGCACTGTGCCTTCCTCAGGACCCTGCTCCAGCAGCTGCAGAAGCTCCAGACCCTGGTCACCAGCAAGATCCCCAGACCGTACAAGATGGCCGCCACCCAGACCGGGACCTGCCTCATGGTAGGTGTTGTCCGGCACAGGCCACAGGAGGACGGCTCTTCCTTCGGCTGGCTTTCTAGGAGCCAGGAGAGAGTGGGGGTGTCATGGATGATATCACTGGATTAAACTGTCCTTGTGCTGGTGGGCTGGCCCTGCAGGCCCCAGCCTGCTCCTTGGGGCCTGGTGCAGCACGACCTTCCCGGCCAGTGCTGACAGTGTGGATGTGCGTGGACCCAGCTAGGGGCAGGTCTGTTAGGTATGGATGTGGGGAGACGGTTGTGCAAATCCCTAGACACCCAGAAGGGCGCCTCGCTCACTCGGCCTCCTCTAGCCATCCACTCCTGGAAGTGTGCGGCCCTTGGCTGCCTGAGATCCTGTGCGCAGGGTTAGCTAGGGGTCCCAGGATCCTGTTGAGAATGACATGTGATTCAACCCCACGTTTGCGCCGCCCTCTCTTCTTTCCTGACTCCTCCGACCCTGCAGGCAGTAAGAGCCACATTGGACGCCCCCCTCTTCTTTCCAACACTGCCTGAGGTGCCCCTGCAGTGGGCTGGGGTGGCCTAAGCAGCCCCCACCCGCTCCAGCGAGAGCGGGAGACTCCATGTCTAGGCGCGCCCAGCTCCAGAAGCTGCTTTTCTGGAAGAGCACGGAGACCTTCGCACGCCCTGGTTTGGGGAGGAGTGCGGGGATGGCCAGCCTTGCCACTGTTCCCCGCCCCAGGTGTGACCACCATGCTTTCCTTCCCCAGGTGGCAGCCTTGTGCTTCGTCCTGGTCCTGGGCTCCCTCGTGCCCTGCCTTCCCGAGTTCTCTTCCGGCTCCCAGACCGTGAAGGAAGACCCCACAGCCGCTGACAGTGTCTACACAGCCAGTCAGAGTGAGTACGACCCCGAGCCAGCCAGCCCGCCCTGGGCCCGGCTTCAGAGGAACCACATTCGGGGTCACACCACCTCGTTCCCCCTTCTCATCTTGCAGGTGGAGAAGCTGGGGCCCTACGAGGGTCTCTGGTTTGTGCGATGTTAGCGGTAGAACCGAGAGTAGAACACAAGCGCCTGCTTCCCGGCCCAGCTCCTGAGAGCCTCGGAGTGGCCGCGGAGGGAGGGGTGCAGGTGTTCAGCCCAGCTCCCAGGGATTATGGGGCCAGTGACTGCGGAGCATCCTCTAAGTACCATCAGTGTTTCATAGCTGGGACAGGGAAGGAGTTTCTGCTCAAGGGTTGTTTCTAATAGAGTGGTGGCAGCTGCCTGAAGCGGTGGGCTAAGAAAGATTCTGGGGCATCACTCAGCACCAGGAGGAGGGAGAGCCGCGCCCCCGGGTAGAAGCAGGGGACGTGGTGCAGGTTCCATATTTCCCACCCCCGTGGGGGCACCGTGAGGTACAGTGGTCAGGAGCACAGCGCTGTGGCGTCAGCCATAGATGGTACTGCCACTGACTTGGGCAGGGAGGGTCCTCAGCTCTCTGAGACGCAGTCTCTCTGGGCCCTGGGAGCAGCCACCACACCCTCGCTGGGCACAGTGGTCAGGAGGCGCCGTGAGATGTTACCTAGTGAGACCTGCGTGCGCTACCAGAGCACGCTCACTCCCTGTCAAGAGCCCCTGGGAGGAGAGAAAAGACACGCTCACGAGTGGCAAGGGAGACGGGCGCAGCAAGGAGCGCCGTGGCTTCAGGGCAGAGGACGCCCAGGCAGACCTGCGGAGGGACTTCAGGCTGGCCTTCCAGAAGCACGTATCTGGCATAGCGAGAAAAGGGAGAGGAAACAGGCAGGAGGTCAGAGAGAGGGGAAACAAGGGAGGCGTGAGTTTCAAGAAACAGACATGCGCAGCCAGGCATGGTGGCGCAGGCCTGCAGCCCCTGTATTCAGAGGCTGAGACAGGAGGACGGCAGGTTTGACGCCAGCCTCTTCAATTTAGCAAGACTCTGTTTCTAAATAAAAAGGGCTGGGGGCGTAGCTCAGAGGTAGAGAGCCCCTGGTTCCATCCCCAGCACCCCCCTACACACACACACACACACACACACACACACACACACACACACACGGAGGGTCATGCAGAAGGCGATGAGGAGGAAGCCTGCCCTGGGCTTAGGGAGAGGAAGCAGGCAAAGGGAAAGATACTCCCTGGACAATGCCTGGGGGGGGACGGGGGAGGGCAGGCCTGCGAGGCCTCCAGAAGCCAGGGAGAGGGAAGAATGGACACAGTGGGGGATGGACGAAGCGGAGGGCAGGGGAAGCATGGGCGTGAGCAGCGGGCTCAGGTGTAGTATCTGGGCCTGGAAGGGGAGGATGTGTCCGAGGAAGGAGGTGTCTCGGGAGCAGGCTGGTTTCCGGCGGGTGCCCCGCACAGCACCGGCAGCCGCCTTTCGCGTAGACTGTCAGAGCCGGGCTGGGGCCGGGGGCACTGGGTTTGTATCCCGTCCTCAGCGAGGACTGGCGTGGGATGGCGAGCCTGGCCAGTCGGCACCTGCTCAGGGGAGCAGAGCTAAAGAAACATCATGGCTTGTCTGGAATGGTGGTGATTCACACCTGTCTTTCCAGCGACTCGGGAGGCTGAGGCCGGAGGCTCACAAGTTCAAGGCCAGCCTGGTCAACTTAGCAAGACCCTGTCTCAAAATGTTTAAAAAATAAGCCAGGCGTGGTGGCGCACGCTTGTAATCCCCGCGCTTGGGAGGCGGAGACAGGAGGATCGCGCAGGTTCGAAGCCAGCCGTGCTGGCGTAAGAGACCCTGTTTCAAAAATATAAAAAAGGTCTGGGAGTGTAGCCCAAGCTTCCAGGAACCCCAGTCAGTACCACCAAAAATAATAATAACAATAATAATAATAATAATAATAATAATAATAAAAAGGGCAGAGGTTGTAATAGCAATAATAATAAGTACCTCTGAATTTAATCTCCAGTCACACACACACCCACACACACATATACACACGCACACTCACACACGCACCTTACTCCCAAGAGTCTCTATAAGATTGTAGTCTTTTTTTTTGGTGGTACCAGTGTTCCTGGAAGCCCTTCTACCTCTGGACTACACTCCCAGACCTATTTTATACTTTTTTATTTGGAAACAGGGTCTCTTAAGCCAGCGAGGCTGGCTTCGAACCTACACGATCCTCCTGTCTCCGCCTCCCAAGCACGGGGATTACAAGCGTGCGCCACCATGCCCGGCAATTGTAGTCATTTGATTTAAGAGACCTATATAATGCCTGGCCCATGGCAAGTATCTTTTGGGTGTGTGGTGCTAGGGATTCAATCCAGGGACGTCCTACTTTTGAGCTACACCTCTAGCCCTATGTTTATTTTTGTATTTGGAAACAGGGTCTTACAAAGTTGCTGGGAGTCTTGCTAAATTGCTAAGCCTGGCTTCAAACCCATGACTGCCTGCCTCAGCCTCAGCACTGGGGTTGTAGGAACGCACTACGAGGCTTGGTTTCTCTAAGGGCAAACTGGGCCTCAAATGGGGAGTCTTATCCCAAATCTCCCAGAAAGCAAGTGGTGGTGATGGGATTACAACCCAGCTCTCAGGTGCCCAAATCCAATACCCTATGTTTAGGAAGAGCTGTTTCTGAACTCACTGTTTTTAGTAAACACAGTCTTGATCATGCCTCCTGTATTTCTCATTTACACCTCACACCCACCTGCATGAGGTTGGTCCTCATCTCCCCATCTCTCAGATGAGCAAACTGAGGCCTCGTAGCTAGGTAGCAGTGGCGCTGAGACGCAGAGCTAGGCCTGTAAGGTTCCAGGCCCTCAGCCGGGCATGGTGGCACAGGTCTGTTAACCAGTACTGGGAAGGCTGAGACTGGAGGATCGTAGGTTAGAGACCAGCCTCAGCCATTTAACAAGGCCTTCAGCAACGTATTTATTATTATTATTATTATTATTATTATTATTATGGTACTGGGGGTGGAACCCAGCGGCTTTCTACCTACAGGCTGTACTCTCAGACCTTTTTTTTTTTTTTTTTTGGTGGTACTGGGGTTCCTGGAAACCTTTCTACCTCCGGGCTACACTCCCAGACCTATTTTATACTTTTTTTAAATTTGGAAACAAGATCTCTTAAGCCAGCACAGCTGGCTTCAAAGCTGTGTGATCCTCCTGTCTCCGCCTCCCAAGCACAGGGATTATAAGCATACGCCACCATGTCCGGCTCCCAGACCTATTTTATATTTTATTTGAAAATAGGGTCTCACTAAGTTGCTGAGAGCCTCACTAAGTAGCTGAGGCTGGCTTCAAACCTGTACGATCCTCCTGTCTCAGCCTCCCAAGCTCGAGGATTACAAGCCTTCGCCACCACGCCCAGAGGCCCTCAGCAATTTAGACCCTATATCAAAATAAAAAATAAAATAGGCCAGGCATGGTGGCACACGCTTGTAATCCCAGCATTTAGGAGGCTGAGACAGGAGGATCACAGTTCACAGCCAGCCTCAGCTACTTAGTGAGGCCCTTTGCAACTCAGTGAGACCCTGTTTCAAAAATAAAGAATAAAAAATAGGGTTGGGGGAGCATGTCGAAGGTAGAATGCCTCTGGGCTCTATCCCCAATACAGCAATAAATAAATAAAATAGGGATAGGGTATAGCTCAAAGGTAAAACACCCCTGGACACAATCTCCAGAGCCACTCACGCAGCATGCCCCAGAGCCCGTGCCCTTAACTGCTCAGCCATGCCTGCGGCCTGATTGGCTGGGATGGATTCCTGGGCTCTAAAGGCACCCATGGCTCACCCTGCGCTCCCTCCCCAGTGCCCTCCCGAAGCCTGCTGTTCTATGATGAGGGGGCTGGCTCGTGGGAAGAGAGCCGCAGCGCCCTGCTGCCCATGGAGCCCCCAGAAGGCTGGGAGATCAAGCCAGAGGGGTCAGGGGAGCAGCGGCCCCAGGACCCCCTGCAGCATGACCACTTGGACAGCGCCCACGAAACCACCAAGTACCTGAGCAAGGCCTGGCCCGAGGACGTCGGCGGCAACAGCACCAGCCCCGATTTCTCCCACCCCAAGGAGTGGTTCCACGACAGGTGGGTGGGTGGCCTCAAGCTTCCTGGGTCCCTGGGCCCCACCTCAGCCACACCGTCCCTTCCCAGATCCAGCCGGCAGAGGGTGAACAGGTCCCTCCCAGACAGATGGACAGACACATCCCTGGCTTCTCTTCTCTCTCCAGGGATCTGGGCCCCAACACCACCATCAAACTCTCCTAGGCCACTCCAAGACCCAGGACACAGGACGGACCCCCGGCACCCAGAAGAGGAGTTCTCTTGTTCACTAACCTGGATCCAGCTCACGCGCCTGCCCCTGGGGCTCCCCATCCCAGGAGAAAGGGGCCCCCTCCTTCCCGGCCCTAGCCCCACCTGGGCTGGAGCCTCTCCCAGCCCCTGACATTTGGACTGTTCCCAGAGCCAACCGCACTGTTCTCACGAGTCCCCCCCACAACCATCCGTCCTCAGCTGAACCACTCACTGGGCCCCCCCATCATGACCATGGCGACCACTGCCCCCCATACACACACACAACCCCACCCCGCCTCCCACTGTACAGAGACCAAGAACAGAAATTGTTTGTAAATAATGAACCTTATTTTTTATTATTGCCCATCCCCTAAGATATTGTATTTTACAAATCTCCCCCTCCCCCCTCCCTTGTTTTATATTTTCTGAAGTTAGTGCGGGCTTTGCTCCTCCCTGGCCGGGCTCAGAGGGCCTCCCCCACCCTCGCCTGGCCGCCCCTGCCGCTGCCCGGGCCGCTGGGCCTTTTTAATTGCCTGCTGCCCCCTCCACCCGCTCAGCTCAAGCTTTCAGAAGGCAAAATCAAAAAAAAAAAAAAGATGCAGCATCAATTCTCGACTCTGTGACTTTCTGGGGGGGTTGGCGAGGGAGGGGGAGCGAGGGGTGGGCTTACTTTATATTCAGGTGGGACACCTTCTTCTGGCCAAGCGCTGAATTCCAAATAGTGAAAGAATTCTGCAACCCCCTCCCCACCCAGGCTGCTACAAATACTTCCTGTGGCTGGGGATGGAAGCCACCGTCTTGCCCTGTCGGGTGGCAGTGGTAAGTACAAAGCTCCTAGCCAGGGTCAGGCACTGTGCTCTGCACCCTGGTTCATGCGGTGCCCAGCTTGGTCCTCTAGCACCTCCCGATTCTTGGTTCTTACAGTCCACAGACCTTGGAGGAAGAGCAGCGGGACCTGGAACCTGGGCCTGCACACCACAGTCCCAGCTACTCCAGAGGCTGAGGCGAGAGGATCACTCAAGCCCAGAAATGCGAGGCCACCATGGGCAGCAGCGTGAGACCTTGTGTTTATAAAGTAAAAAATTAAAAATAAAAACAGCTGCATTTGCATATTGGAGCTGCCATTTGCCAGCCATGTAGGCGCAGTTCTAGTGCGGGCTTTTTTTTTTTTTTTTTTTTTGGTATTAGGGATGAAACCCAGGGACATTCTACCTCCAAGCTATACCCTCAGCCCTATTTTTTGTTCTTTATTTTGAAACAGGGTCTCACTGAGTTGCAAAGGGCCTCAGTAAGTAGCTGAGGCTGTCCTTGAACCGCGATTCTCCTGTCTCAGCCTCCCAAGTGCTGGGATTACAAGTGTGCGCCACCACGCCCGGCTTTAGTATGGCCTCTTAAGATTCCCACTTCTGGTATAAATGGTCTGTTTAATCACCTTCTCCAGGATATAGAGGAGACTTGTGAATAACTAGGTTGTCTTTTATGACAAAAGTAAAGAGACTTTGCAGATGTAATTAAGGTTACAAATCAAGTGATTTTGAGTTCATCAAAAAAGGAGAAAATGCTGGTAGGCTTGGTTTAGTAAGGTGAATGTCAAGTCCCACCCTTGGGAGACTGAGACAGGAGGATCACACGGGTTCGAAGCCAGCCTCAGTTACTTAGGCTCTCAGCAACTTAGTGAGACCCTGTTTCCAAATAAAATATAAAATAGGTCTGGGAGGATAGCCCGGAGGTAGAAAGCCTCTGAGTTCTACCCCCAGTCCCACACAAAATAAATAAATAAATAAATAAATAAATAAAGGCGAATGGCATTAGCAGAAGAGCCGGGTTCTTCCTGTTCAGAGAGTGAACCCCCTGTAGGCCATGAGGCAGACAGCCATGTCATGAAGAAAGGGGCAGTTTCCAGGACTCGAGTGCCACAGCAATAAGGTCTTGAGTTCCGCCAACAACTTGGACAAGCTCAAAAGAGGACCCGAAGTTCCAGACAGAATCAGCCTAGACCGCACCAGGGCTGCAGACTTGTCACACAAGGCAGGACCCCACGAGAGCAGTGGGCCGGGGCTCTGAACCACAGACACCGACATCATAAACGTGCGTCGTGTGAAGCTGCATGTCGGTGGCCATTTGCTACGGAGCCTAAGAAACTAAGACATGCTGTGACCTGCATCTCTCTGAGCCTCGATATCTCCATTTGTAAGGTGACTTACCAGCCACGCACGAAGCCATGGGGGCTCAATGAGGTCAGTTCCACAAATTACTCAGGACAGACCAGGACAGGAAGAGCTGGGCAACGTTAACTACGCACAGGAAGGCAATACAGATTCAACGTGCTAAGACCCGGCAAGGCTGCTGTGAGGGCCCAGAGGCAAGACATGGCCCAGACGCGACCAGCGAGGGCTTCCCAGAGGTGGTGACAGACAAGAGAGCTGGAAGTGGGCAGGCGAGAGCAAAAGGGCACTCCAGAAAGAAGGCGCAGCCGGGCAAAAGGCTCCTAGGCAGCTTCATGGTGCCACACGCCTGTCAGTATTTGGGAGGCTGAAACAGGAGCCCCCCCCCCCCCCCGCTGGAGGACTGCCTCAGCAATACAGCAAGATTCTCAGCAATGTTGCAAGACCCTGTTTCAAAATAAAAATAAAAAGGGCTGCAGATGTAGCCTGGAGGTAGAATGCCCCTGAGTACCATCCTCAGTGACCAAAAAAGAAAAAGACTTGAAAGTGAGAGAGAGCAGGAAGGTCCCAGGACAGCTCAAGCTGTCCACAACAGCAGGCAGGCAGAGGCCAGGGATGCGGCAAGGCAGGTGGGATGCTGCAGGCGCCATGGACATCTTGCTCCTGCATCTCCGCCTCCCTGCGCAGGTGCGGTATCTTCACACAGAGGAGCAAGGATGGTGGTGGATGGACCCCACACCAGCCACCCACCCGAGGAGAGGAGTTATGCAACCACAGAACTGGCCATCGGGTCTGCAACCCCAGCCTTCCTCCTCCTGGTCTTGGACTGGCCGCCTCCAGCGCCGAACACCTCACTGCCTATACTGTGCCCAGGCCTGTGCGGTGAGGCTGTGAAGCACTGGGCTCTGAAGCCCAGCGTGGTGGCGCGCACTCACTTGTAATCCTAATGAGACCCTGTTTCTTTCTTTTTCTTTCTTTTTCTTTCTTTTCTTTTCTTTTTTTTTTTTTTTTTTTCTTGCAGTACTAGGGATTAGACCCAGGGGCACTCTGCCTCCAAGCAACACCCCCCCCGCCCTTTTTTTTTTTTTTTTTGAGGGTCTGGGGATGGAACCCAGGGGCATTCTACCTCTGATCTATACCCTCTCCCCTATTTTTTATACTTTATTTTGAAACTGGGTCTCACTGAGTTGCAGTGGGCTTCACTAAGTAGCTGAGGCTGTCCGCGAACCTCGATCCTCGGTCTCAACCTCCCAAATGCTGGGATTACAAGTGTGCGCTACCATGCTCGGCTCCAGCCCTTTTTATTTTGTATTTTGAAAGAGTCTTGCTAAGTTGCTGAGGCCAGTCTCAAACCTGCAATCTTCCTGTCTCAGCCTCCCAAGTACTGAAATTACAGGCATGCACTGCCACATCCAGAAAGTTATTGATGATTATTATATATATATATATATATATATATATATATATTTTTTTTTTTTTTTTTTTTTTTTTTTTTTTTGGTGGTACTGGGTGGTACTGGGGGTGGAACCCAGAGGCTTTCTACCTCCGGGCTATACTCCTAGACGTATATTTTAATATTTTATTTGGAAACAGGGTCTCACTAAGTTGTTGAGAGCCTCACTAAGTAGCCAAGGCTGGCTTCGAACCTGTGCGATCCTCCTGTCTCAACCTCCCAAGCACGGGGATTACAAACATGCGCTATCACGCCCAGCTTGATGATAATTTTTAAGACACCCCCCCCCCTTTGTGGTTAATCCATCCATACTCTCTAATTGTCATTCAACAAATTGCCCTCCGAGGCGGCCAGGCTGGTGGCAGGGGCTGAGGAGCCATCTAGTCATCAGGACTGATGTCATGGAGGTGTGTAAAGGAATGGGAGTATGCATGGAGAAATGTCATATGATTCAGATGTGGGGGATCAGAAAAGGCCCCCCCAGAGAAGGTGCCCCTGAAACTGGGACAGGCAAAGTCACTAATATAGGAAAGGGGTAAGAGATAAGCTGGTGTGATGGCGCATGCTTGTTATCCAGCATTTTGGAGGCTGAGACAGGAGAATCGCAAGTTCTCGGCCAGCCTCAGCTACTTAGTGAGGCCCTCTGCAACTTAGTGAGACCCCGTTTAAAAATAAAAGAATAGCCGGGCATAGTGGCACATGCTTGTAATCCCTGCGCTTGAGAGGCGGAGACATGATCATCTCATGCAGGTTTGAAGCCAGATGCGCTGGCTTAAGAGACCCTGTTTCCAAAAAAAAAGTATAAAATAGGTCTGGAGAGAGTAGCCGAGCAGAGCGGCCAGAACAGCCGGAGCGGAGTGGCCAGAACAGCCTGAGCAGCCAGAGTCGAGTCGCGGAACGGCCGGAGCGGCCGGAGTGGCCAGACCCGCGGTGCAGAGCAGCCAGAGCCGCGGCGCAGAGCGGCCGGAGCGGCGCGGCCTACATCTCCCCTAGCAGCACCAGGCTCCAGAGAGGAGGGAGACTCAAAACAGAGCTCAAATCCAGAGAGGAGGTACTTTGGCCTCGCGGCCTAGGACGCAGAAGCAGCATCTTACTGCTGGCGGCAGCAGGAACATCTAAAGCTCCCAAGGGCCGGGCACAGCACAACTGGCAAGGACTCAGAGCAGAGTTCAAAACTAGAGAAGAAATACGCCGTGGCAGTGGTGCCAAATTGCCAGTGGCGGCAGCAGCGAATCCACCGAGTTCACTACAGCTCCATCAGCGCACTCAATAACCGTGAGTCAAATTGTGGCCCCTAGGGGAGAAATCCCAGTACTGCACTCCCAGGGACTTGCGCAGATAGTCTCCCTGGGTCGGAGATTTTAGCAGTGCAGCCCAGTGGGGGAGTGGCAGTGGCAGAGATATCATACCATAGTCACAACTCCCCACTGGAGAACGCCCAACTTGGCACTCCCCACGGTCTAAGCAGCCTTAATTGACTCCCTGGGTCTGAGACTTTGTGATACAACCCAGTTAAGGAGTAGTGGTGACTGAGATACCACAGACACGAGATCCAGAGCATCTTAAGTGAACTTGTAGTGACTCAGGGAAGAACCCAGAGAAGGCACAAACTTCCAAAATCATGGGAAAGAGAAATAACAATGGAGCAGTGAATGCCAACAACCCCACACCATCAGAATCTGATAACACAGAAACCCAAAGATCTCTAGAAGATCAAATTAGGAAAATAACTTTAGAAATAATAGAGGACTTTCGGAAAGAATTTAGAGAGAGTCAAAAAGAGATAAAGGATGCAATTAATGAAGTAAAGGCCTCAATTCAAAGTATAAACAACAGATTAGACCACATGGAGAATAGAATCTCGCTTCTTGAAGATGATCATTCTAAAAATGAACGCATAGTTTCTAATTTAGAAAAAAAAACCCGACAGCAGGAATCTGACATTGAAGAAATATGGGCCCATTTCAAGAGAGCTAACCTAAGAATAATTGGAATAGAGGAGGGAAAAGAAGGTGAAACCAAAGGGATCAACAATCTCTTCAAGGAAGTAATAGCAGAAAATTTTCCAAACATAGAGCAAGAGGTTGATACACAGGTCCAGGAAACTTATAGAACTCCCTTTAGACAGGATCAGAGAAGAGGATCCCCACGCCACATAATTGTCAAAATGACTAATGTGGAAGCCAAGGAGAGAATCTTAAAGGCAACAAAAACAAAAGGCCACGTGACATACAGAGGCAAACCAATTAGAATCACTCCAGACTTCCCAAACCAAGTTATGAAAGCCAGAAGGGCTTGGAGTAACATATTCCAAACTCTGAAAGAAAACAACTTCCAGCCAAAAATTTCCTACCCAGCAAAACTATCCATCAAATTAGATGGGGAAATAAGAAGCTTCCATGACAAACAGCAACTGAAGGAATTTATGTCTTCAAAACCAGCGCTAGAGAAAATACTCAAGGAGATTAACTGCAAAGAGGAAATGGGTAATACACGCCAGAACCAAAGAAACAAGAATTCCCATCCAGCAGACAACTAAGCAAAGAAGAATAAACAGTATCTTAAACAGAAATAAGATCTTAACATGTTGGGAATTAAAAATTATCTCTCTATAATCACACTGAATGTAAACGGCCTCAACTCCCCAATAAAAAGACATAAAGTGGCAAAATGGATTAAAAGCCAGAATCCATCCATTTGCTGCTTACAAGAAACACACCTTACAAGTAAAGATAGGAACAAACTCAAGGTAAAGGGCTGGAGCAAGGTAATCCATGCTAATGGCACTCGAAGACAAGCAGGATTAGCAACTATGATATCAGACAAGTTAGACTACAAACCCAAACTTATTAGAAGAGACAAAGAAGGTCACATCTTACTGGTAAAAGGAATAGTCCAGCAAGAGGAAATAACAATAATCAACATCTATGCCCCAAACATAGGGGCAGCTACTTTTATAAATCAAACTCTTTGTGATATGAAGTCACACATAAATCCCAACACAATAATACTGGGAGACTTCAACACACCTCTCACAATACTAGACCGATCGTCCAGACAAAGGGTCAGTAAAGATGTCTCAGAACTAAAGAACACCATTAACCAAATGGACCTGTTGGACACATATAGAATATTTCACCCAACTACAGCAGAGTTTACATTTTTCTCAGCTGCTCATGGAACCTTCTCCAAAATAGATCACATCCTGGGACACAAAATGAGCACTAGCAAATTTAAAAAATGTTACATACTTCCCTGTGTCATTTCAGACCATAATGGAATGAAACTAGAAATCAACTATAAGAAGACCCAGAGAAACAACATAAACATGTGGAGACTGAACACCACACTTCTGAATGAAGAATGGGTCATAGAAGATGTAAGAGGTGAAATCAAGAAATTTCTAGAAACAAATGAAAATAAAGAAACAACATATCAAAACCTCTGGGACACTTTGAAGGCAGTATTAAGAGGAAAATTTATAGCACTGAGTGCTCACATAAGAAAAATAGAAAATCTTCAAATAAATAGCCTTATGACACACCTCAAAGCCCTTGAAAAGCAGGAACAATTGAACCCCAAAGCCAGCAGAAGACGGGAAATTATTAAAATTAGAGCAGAAATTAACGAAATAGAGAATAAAAAAACAATACAGAAAATCAACAAAACCAAAAGCTGGTTTCTTGAAAAAATTAACAAGATTGATAAACCACTAGCCAACCTAACTAAAAAAAAGAGAGAATCAACCCAAATTATGAAGATAAGGGATGAAAAAGGAGACATTACTACTGACAGCGTAGAAATCCAGAGGATTATCAGAAACTACTTTGAAAAACTATACTCCAACAAAATGGAAAATCTTGAGGAAATCGACAACTTCCTAGATAAATACAACCTTCCTAAACTGAGTCAAGAAGATATAGAACACTTAAACCAACCAATAACAATCAAAGAGATTGAAATAGCAATAAAGAGCCTACCATCAAAGAAAAGCCCAGGACCAGATGGTTTCCCAAGTGAATTCTATAAAACCTTTATAGGAGAACTAATCCCAATACTACTCAAACTATTTCGGGAAATAGAAAAAACCGGGACTCTCCCAAATACATTCTATGAAGCCAACATCACACTAATACCCAAACCGAATAAAGACAGTTCAAGGAAGGAAAACTACAGGCCTATATCTCTGATGAACTTGGATGCAAAACTATTAAACAAAATACTAGCAACACGCATTCAAAACCACATCAAGAAAATCATTCACCATGACCAGGTAGGATTCATCCCAGGGATGCAAGGCTGGTTCAATATACGAAAATCAATCCATGTAATTCATCATATAAACAGAATCAAAGACAAAAACCACATGATCATCTCAATAGATGCTGAAAAAGCATTTGATAAAATTCAACATCCATTTATGATAAAAACACTGCAGAGAATTGGAATAGAAGGAACATATCTCAACATTATTAAGGCAATCTACAATAAGCCCACTGCCAACATCATATTAAATGGGGAAAAACTTCAAGAATTCCCCCTAAAAACTGGAACGAGACAAGGATGTCCACTATCACCACTTCTCTTCAATATAGTACTAGAGACTCTAGCCAGAGCAATAAGGCAAGAAAAGGAAATCAAAGGAGTACAAATAGGAAAAGAAGAACTCAAACTTTCACTATTTGCAGATGACATGATACTATATTTAGAAAACCCAACAAACTCAACCAAAAGGCTTATAGAACTGATCAACAAATTCAGCAAAGTATCTGGATACAAAATCAATCTTAAAAAATCAGAAGCTTTCCTGTACACCAACCATAAATCCACTGAAAAAGAAATTCAGAAAACACTTCCACTCAGGATCTCCCACAAAAAAATAAAATACCTAGGAATAAACTTGACCAAGGAGGTAAAAGATCTCTACAAAGAAAATTATAAAACACTGAAAAAAGAAATCGAAGAAGATCTTAGAAGATGGAAAGATCTTCCATGTTCATGGATTGGCAGAATAAATATCATTAAAATGGCCATCCTCCCAAAAGTGATCTACAGATTTAATGCAATGCCCATTAAACTACCAAGATCATTCCTCACAGACATAGAAAAATCAGTCTTTAAATTTATCTGGAATAACAAAAAGCCCAGAATAGCCAAGGTAGTTCTCAGCAACAAAAACCACGCAGGAGGAATCACAATACCTGACTTTAAACTATACTACAAAGCCATTGTAATAAAAACAGCATGGTACTGGCAAAAGAACAGATATATAGACCAGTGGAGCAGAATAGAAGACCCAGAAACAAGTCCACACACTTTCAGCCAATTGATTTTTGACAAAGAGGCCAAAAACATACACTGGAAAAAAGATAGCCTCTTCAACAAATGGTGTTGGCAAAACTGGTTAACCATATGCAGAAAATTGGATGTTAATCCCACTTTTTCACCCTGTACAAAAGTCAACTCACGATGGATCAAAGACTTGGAAATTAAACCAGAGACTTTGAAGCTCCTTGAAGAGGGCATAGGTCCAACACTACAACACATAGGCACAGACAAACATTTCCTCAACAAGACCCCAAAGGCACAGCAAATTAAAAGGAGAATCAATACATGGGATTGCATGAAACTGAAGAGCTTCTGTTCAGCAAAGGAAACTATCAAGAATCTCAATCGAGAGCCAACAGAATGGGAGAAGATTTTTGCCACCTACACCAC
The DNA here is from genome assembly GCF_963383645.1 of Muscardinus avellanarius. NCBI lineage: Eukaryota > Metazoa > Chordata > Mammalia > Rodentia > Gliridae > Muscardinus > Muscardinus avellanarius. Next base: position 219,403,135 of record NC_137786.1, read on the forward strand.
TGATAGAGGACTAATATCTAGAATATACAGAGAACTCAAGAAACTCAACACTAAGAAAACAAAACATCCAATAACAAAATGGGCAAATGAACTAAATAGACACTTCACAAAAGAAGAAATTCAAATGGCCAATAAATGCATGAAAAAATGCTCAACATCACTGGCAATCAGAGAGATGCAAATCAAAACTACCCTGAGATTTCACCTAACTCCAACTAGAATGGCCATCATTCAAAACACAAACAACAACAGATGCTGGCGAGGATGTGGACAAGTGGGAACTCTAAGACATTGTTGGTGGGATTGCAAATTAGTGCAACCACTTTGGAAAACAGTATGGAGAATCCTCAGAAGAATGGGAACAAATCTACCATTTGATCCAGCAATACCACTGTTGGGTATCTACCCAAAAGAAAAGAAACCAAACTACCAAACTAATCCATGTGTATCTATGTTCATAGCTGCACAATTCACCATAGCCAAACTATGGAACCAGCCAAGATGTCCATCAACAGACGAATGGATTACAAAACTGTGGGATATGTACACAATGGAATTTTACTCAGCCATCAAAAAAAACTCAATTACATCATTTTCAGGGAAATGGATGGAACTGGAGGACATTATGCTAAGTGAGATTAGTCAGGCACAAAAAATAAGAAATCAGATGCTTTCCCTATTATGTGAGAGTTAGGGAGAAATGGGTCATAGGAGGAACTCTTGGAAGAGGATCAGTAACTTTTAACTCTGTTTACATTGTCTTTGGATATACAATATTTTTTTTATTTTTTAGGGAGTTTATTTACCCTTTTGTTGCCTATGCCATTGAAATCATATCCAAGAAATCACTTCCAATTTCAATGTTGTGAGGTTTTATGACCCAGATTCTCTTCTAAAAGCTTATAGTATTAAGATTTATATTTAGGTCTTTTATCTATTTTGAGTCAATATTTGTATATGTGTTAAGTAAGGGTCCAATTTTATTCTTTTCCATGTAATTATTATTTTTCAACAATATTTAGTTAAAAGACTAGTATTTCCTCTACCAAAAATTCATGGAAACCTTGTCAAAAATAACTTGACAATGTATGGAAGAATTTATCTCTAGGCTTTTATTTAGCTCCAATGGTTTATATATCTGCCTTTAGAACAGTACTACACTGTTTCAATTATTGTAGCTTTATATGGTTTGAAATCAGAAAATATACATCTTCTAGCTTTGTTCTTCTTTGAGATTGTTTTGGGTATCTAGAGTCCATATTCCATATCAGGATAGATTTTTTCTGAAAAATAAATAAATAAATGTATGATAGTTTTACCTAAAAAAAAAAAAAGAAAAAAATATTCTCTGGTAAGAAAGAAAGCAAAAAGAAATATTGAAATGTTATCTTTAAGGCATCAAGAGTTTGGTACCAGACAAATGAAACTGTTATGTGAGATTATCAATGTTAATATTGTATAAATTGCTATAATACTAGATGTCAACCACGAAGCCAAGCACGGGAAGGAGGGATGGGGAGGGAATGGGGTGGGGATCGGGTGGGGGCTAACTGGGCGATATGTGCATGTATGTCTACAAAAGTATTTTCTTTATACCACTATAATGTATGAATACATTGCACCAATAAAAAATAAATTAAAAAAATAAAATAAAATAGGTCTGGAAAGTGTAGCCCGGTACCACCAAAAAATAAAAAATAAAAACATAAAAAAATAAAAGAATAAAATAGGGCTGAGAGTGTGGCTCAGAGGTAGAAAGCCCCTGGCTTCCATCCCCAGTACCACAAAAAAAAGAAAATATGAAGGAAGGAAAGAAAGGAGGGAGGGAGGGAGGGAGGGAGGGAGGGAGGGAGGGAGGGAGGAAGGAAGGAAAAGAAAAGGGGGAGAGGGCTGAAAGTGGAGGGAAGGCAATCACAAAGGCTCAGACCCATGAAAGTGAGGCTGGATGGGGCAAATGGGCGCCCAGGGCATAAGATAGAAGGAAGAGGCGTCAAGCCAGAGGCCCAGGAGCCAGCATTTCCTCAAAGCCCATTTCACCCCACCATCCTGGATGTAGAACACCCATAAAGATTTAGGTATAAAACCGAGTGTGGTGGAGCACGCTTGTAATCCCAGTACTTGGGAGGCTGAGACAGGAGGATTGCAGGTTTGTGGCCAGCCTCGGCTACTTAGTGAGGCCCTCCACAATGTAGTGAGACCTTGTTTGCAAATGAAGAATAAAAAATAGAGCTGGGGCTGTTGCTCAGAAGTAGAATGCCCCAGGGTTCCGTCCCCAGTCTGTCTGTCTGTCTCTCTCTCTCTCTCTCTCTCTCTCTCTCTCTCTCTCTCACACACACACACACACACACACACACACACACACACACAAATAGGGCTGGAATGTAGCTCAGAGGTAGAATGGCCCTGGGTTCAAACCCCAGTTCCAAACCAGGTGTGGTGGCACACACTTATAATCCCAGTACTTGGGAGGCTGAGACAGGAGGATCACACAGGTTTGAAGCCAGCCTCAGCTACTTACTTAGTGGGGCTCTCAGCAACTTAGTGAGACCCTGTTTCCAATATATATATATATATATATATATATATATATATATATATATATATATATATATATGGGCTTAGATCATCTTGGGAGCCACCTGCTAAACTGGGCACCTGTTGATGCAGGTCACAGGTCCCCCCTGCGACTTTCCCCTGGGATATATATATATATTCCAAATTATATATATACATATATATTCCAAATTTTATATATATATATATATATATATATATATATATTTTTTTTTTTTTTTTTTTTTTTTTTTTTGCGGTATTGAGGATGGAACCCAGGGACATTCTACCTTGGAGCTACACCTCAGCCCTATTTTTTTTTTATTCTTTATTTTGAAGCAGGGTCTCACTGAGTTGCAGAGGGCCACACTAAGTAGCTGAGGCTGTCTGTGAACCATGATCCTCCTGTCTCAGCCTCCTGAATGCTGAGATTACAAGTGTGTGCCACTACACCCAGCCAAACAAAATATTAAAAAAAGATTTAAACATAGTGGGTAATATATAATGTAAGTATGTAACATAATAATATATTATAGTAATAATTTTACTATAATAATACAAATTCATGCTAACTAATATAATATATAAGGTCTAGATTATGATTTCCAGCCTATTTTAATGAACTTGTATCAATTTCATTGAAATGCTCCATGAAAACTTGGGACCTAGTGGGTTTTAAATTATGTGCCCTAGGCCAGGCGTGGTGGCGCATGCTTGTAATCCCCGCGCTTGGGAGGCGGAGACAGGAGGATCACGCTGGTTTGAAGCCAGCCGTGCTGGTTTAAGAGACCCTGTTTCCAAATAAAAATATAAAAATAGGTCTGGGAGTATAGCCCAGAGGTAGAAGGGCTTCCAGGAACCCAGTACCACCAAAAAAAAAAAAAAAAAAAAACTATGTGCCCTAAGCAGGAGCTTCCTCCCAGCCCTCACCCTCACAGAGAGTATGGCCTTTTTGGAGCTCTAAAGAAAGAATGCTTCCAGGTGTGGTGGCGCAGCTTGTAATCCCCGGGCTCGGGAGGCAGAGACAGGAGGATCATGCTGGTTTGAAGCCAGCCGCGCTGGCTTAAAAGACCCTGTTTCCAAGTAAAAAGTATAAAATAGGTCTGGGAGTGTAGCCTGGAGGTAGAAGGGCTTCCAGGAACCCCAGTACCACAATCAATTAATTAATTAATTAATACATTGTCACGTCCCTAAGGCTCCGTCCTGCAGAGCCCTGGGGAAGAACACACAAACGCCGAGTCTGCTGATGATGCTTCCTTTTTAATGGTCCCCTTTCAATGCGCACAGCAGGCAAATATATATCAGTCTCATAACCCCTCCCTCATCACTCCACCAACACCAAGCTTCCCACAGCTAGGGCATGCACATTTCTAACCCTCCCATAGGCGGGCTGGTGGTAGCACGAGGCGCTGCATCACTGATCATCCGTAGGGCACCTGATAGGGCTCACTGCGCAGGCTCAGGGCACCGCCAGCCTCGTGAGCCTTGTGACTTGGCAACATGCCTAGGCGCCATCTTGAGCCACCACCCCATCCCGGTCTAGCCGAGCGGGCCCCGACAATACATACATACATACATACATACATACATACATACATAGGCGGGGGGAATAGCTTGGAGGTAGAATTGTCCCTGGGATCACCCCCAGTACAGAAAAAAAAAATGGGAGGAGAAAGGACCCTGGAAAGTTTTCCAGTGGCTGTGAGGTGTGGGGTGGAGCCTTGGGGAGGATTGATGTGGGTCTGAATTGGAAAGGTTGAAGAGTCACTAGGGGAGTATGGGAGGCAGAGGGGTGTGTGTGTGTGTGTGTGTGTGTGTGTGTGTGTGGTACTGGGGATGGAACCCAGGGGCATTCTACCTTCAAGCTACACCCCCAGCCTACTTTTTATTTTTTATTTTGAAACAGGGTCTCACTGAGTTGCAGAGGGCCTCTCTAAGTAGCTGAGGCTGTCCGCGAACTGCGATCCTCCTGTCTCAGCCTCCCAAGTACTGGGATCACAAGCGTGTGCCACCACACCTGGCTCAGAGCTGACTTAGTGTGATCCAGAATTCATTCACTTGTTTAGCAAATATTTACAAGCTAACCCTTGCATACTGTACCAACAACGGAACTCAAACAGGACACCGCTTCTGAGCTAGAAAGACTGGAAATTTAGCTTCCTCCCATTTTGACTAGTTACCATGTGCCGGGCATCAGATGGAGAACTTAACAAGTTTCAGTTAGGGACTGCAATAATCCTCAGAGGAGGGAATTTCTCCAAATGAAGAAAGCGGGGTTCAAAGAGGTGAGATGGCTTGACCAAGGTCCTGCTGCTGGCCAGTGGCAGAACTGGCAAATGAACCCCGGTCTGTTTGGCTTCTAGGTACATGTGCCCCCCAGTACCCCTCCTGCCTCCTCCAGGCTCCCCACCGCCTCGGCTAATCCACAAATGCCAGGACTTGTGGGAGAAGGAATCCAGAGAACCCCCAGGCAGTCTTCCCAGCCTGTGTTGGGGTGCTGGAGTAGTTCCTTCCCACAAGCCACCTATTGATACACGCCCCTTCACCACTGCCCACGCATCACCCAAGTGTCACCGCCTCTAAGCGGGAATGTCCCTAGCGTGTCCCCAGCAATGGAACAAAGCCTTGACACTTTGTTGGCAGTCCTGGCACCTGCTCAGCATAGCACTTGTGATGACTTCTATGGTGCCAGTCACCCTGCTCAGATTGCCACAACAAACCCTTTGTTATACCTGGAAACCAAGCTCTGGAAACAGCGGGAGCTGGATGGGCCAGGGCAAGCCTCCAAACCCAGAGAGGCTTGGATCATCCTGGGAGCCACCTGCTAAACTGGGCACCTGTTGATGCAGGTCACAGGTCCCACTTGCGACCTTCCCCCGGGGTGGAGGAGACCGGCTGAGGTCTTAGCTCCAAAGGAGCCTGACTGTGTGGTCGGCAGAGATGCAGTGAGGAGACAGGCTCTGGGGCCTGTGCGGTACTTGACTGTATGGTTTCAGCAAGTCACTCCATCTCTCTAAGGCTCGGTTCTCCTCTGAAAAATGGTACCCACCTTCACTAAGCTGCTACCAAGGGTAGATGAAGGCTTGCGCACGATGCTCTTAGCGCAAGGTCAATAATGCACTCCAAAGACATTAACAGTGATTCTCTGAGTGCACAGGGAACCAACGTGCTAAACATCGCTGGCAGAGCGGGCTGCAGCTGGTAGAGGCTGTGGAAGGTGTCTGGGCTGGTCAGGAGAGGGGCCTTCGTTTCCCCCTCTTGGGAGGAGGGCAGAGGCACTGCCAAAAGATAATGCAGTCAGCAGCTGGTCTTGAGTGGGGAGGTCTGAGGATGGTGGAGTGAAGTCTCACTTTGAAAAGGACTAAGTAGGGAGGCTCCACGGGAAAGAACTAAACAAAAACCCAACCTGGAAACCCAGCAGCTGGCAGCTGGTGAGTGAATGTCAAACCCAGCCGGAACTACCGTAATTCTTAGTGTAGGAGGCTACTCCAGGCCAGGCTGCTTAGAAATGGAAGGCAAGAATCCCAGAAGGGCAGTTCCAAGGACAGCTGGGATAAAGAGTGGGGGCCCCCAAGGGTCTAGTCCCCTACCCCTCCGCAGCAAGACATCTTTAAAACTTGGCTCCGGAGAAAATCTTCCTGTGGTCAAGATGTTTAATCCAATTTTATGTATCCAATAGGGGATTGCTGAACCAGGAGAGGCAACAGGCAGCCAGGTCTCTGCCCTTTGGGAGTTTGCAGGTTAGAGGGGCACAGACGCCACTTCGGCTCCCACTGCGTGTTCAGAGGCATGGCAGAGAGGAAAATAACTCACGTTCTGGTCCCAGAAAGTCTGAATTTAAATCCTGGCCCCAGCACTAGCTGCCTGAGCCATCCTGAACAAATAAATCATTTGAATGACATCACCTCATCCCCCTCTGTAGCACAAGGAAATGATAATATCTACCACCCAGGGTGGTTGCGGTGAAGATCAGATGAGATATCGGCTATTGTTAAGAGTGTACGGGCAGCGAGGCCTTCGATAGCTCAGTTGGTAGAGCGGAGGACTGTAGTTAAACATATCGAAATCAATCACTAAGCCAAGCAAGGGAGGGAGGGATGGGGAGGGAATGGGGTGGGATTTGGGTAGGGGTTAAATCAGCGATGAGTACATGTTTGTACACACAAGTTTTTTACCCCAATAAGATGTATGAATATAATGCACCAATAAAAAAATTTTTTTAATAAAAAAAATAAAACAAACAAACAAACAAACAAAAAAAGAGTGTATGGGCACCTGAAGGAGGCCCAGGAAGCCCTCATCTGTACTGGGGTATCAGGGCAGGAAGCGTGACGAAGGTGATGCTGGAGGCCTTGGAGGTTGGACAGGCTTCTCATAGGCAGAGAAGGGGACGGCTGAGCAGAGGTGCAGGGGAGGCAGCCACTGTCAGGATGGAGAGAGTCAGAGTGAGGTAGGAAAGAAGAAATCCAAGAAATAGGTAGAAAGGAGACAAAAAGGAAGAAGAAGGAAATACTTTTTTTTTTTTTTTTTTTTGGTGGTACTGGGGGTGGAACCCAGAGGCTTTCTACCTCCGGGCTATACTCCCAGACCTATTTTATATTTTATTTGGAAACAGGGTCTCACTAAGTTGCTGAGAGCCTCATTAAGTAGCTGAGGCTGGCTTCGAACCCGTGTGATCCTCCTGTCTCAGCCTCCTAAGCACGGGGATTACAAGCGTGCGCCACCACGCCCGGCGGAAATGTGTTTTTAATTCTGAAGTTGTGCATACTTTTCCAGGTTTGTCATTCGCTAAGCCAATCTCTCTCCAGGCCTATCACCCCAAACTCCTGGGATATCTGTAAGTGTGTATGTGGTGTGTGTGTGTGTGTGTGTGTGTGTGTGTGTGTGAGAGAGAGAGAGAGAGAGAGAGAGAGAGAGAGAGAGAGAGAGAGAGAGAGAGAGAGAGATATTAGGGAATGAACCCAGACGCATTCTACCTTTGAGCCACAACCCCAACCCTTTTTATTCTTTGTTTTTGAAACAGATCTTGCTAGGTTGCTGAGAGTCTAAGTTGCTGAGGCTGTCCTCAAACCTGTGATCCTCCTGTCTCAGACCCCCAAGTACTGGGATTATAGGTGTGCGCCACCATGCCTAGCTTGTAAATTTAAAAGTTAACAAAAATTCCCTCGCTTATTATATACTATTAACGCCACCCCCAGATAGTTTAAGCAGGAGAGATACAATATCTTGAGAAACTTAGGACACACTGAGACTTTCCAGTGTTATCTCTTGATCAGATAATGGAGACCATGTCAAGGATCTCGAAAACGACTCACTCGCCAGAAGTCATCTTGTGATCACCAGACTGTCATCCTCACATCCCTTCCCCTAACCACCCCTCACCAAACTTTAAGAGACACATCTCTGGAGATAGCCCACATTCTCCCTTGAATGTGTATTTCACTTTCCTAAATAAATTTCTGCCTGTGCCTCTGGCACCTGCTGAATTCTTTTCCATCACATCAGCCAAGGACCCTACTGGTCCTGAGTGGAGTCCATCCCTCATCCATTTCTACCCAGACACTTCTCAGAATCATCTTTTCTTCTGTGACATGAGGACCCCAGAGCAGCCCATTCTCCACCTCTGTGAGTCTGGTCCTTCCCACACTCAGAGCCAGTGGGAAGAGGTAAAACACAAACTAGACTAGACGTGGTGGGGAGGTGCTAGGAGGAAGCCATTCAACCACAGCCACCCAGCCTTTCTGGAAGAGGAGGCTTTTAAAGAAGCCTCAGAATTTGAAGTCCATGAGCAGATTTCCAAGGGAGGGGCCAACCTGAACCATGCTCTATGGCCCTGATACCAGTTCCCAAAATAAGGAGCAAAATGTATGGAAGGAAATGGATGGACAAGGCTAAGGGGATGAACACCGGGCTGTAGTATAGTAGAGGAGCCATTGAGCACTGCAGGGGGACAGTAGATGCTAGGTCAACGGTCAGCTTCAGGAATGGCGTCTGGGCCATTGGCTCTGATAAGTTAACCAGGGTCCCACCCCAGTCCAGAGGGAAGATTCAGGGGGTGGGCGCCCAGCACAGGGAGAGGCGGTGCAAGGACAGTGGTGAATCTGGGAGGAAGAAGAAGACGTGGGAAATCTGAGATGGACTCCAGAGGCCTCTGGTCCTTCCCTCTGGTGTTGGCTTCCAGCATCTGCCATCAGCCTCCTGTGCCCCAGGCTGAGGACTTAGCCCCTAGCTGCTCTCCACACCCCCCAGCTGGGTCCCTCCTCAGGCCTGGTCCAGACAACTCTAGGTCTAGAGAGAACGCTCTGGTCATCTGTCCATCCGGACTCTGGAGGCATCCCTGGATGTGTATGTTCCGGTTCTGATGCTCCTTCCCCAAATCCAGCTGGGTCTCTAAACTCGCACGCCCCGAGAGTTAAAGCTGGCTCCTGTCACCGCACCTGTCCCCTCCACCTGCCGCCACAGCTGCAAATGCCAAACTGGAAAACCCGGGATTGGGGGGGGGTCCGCAGTGACTGAGTGAGGGGCGGGGGGGGGGGGGTCGCAGTGACTGATTGACGGGCGGTGGGGGGTCCCAGTGACTGAGTGAGGGGCAGGGGGGGGGTCGCAGTGACTGATTGACGGGCGGTGGGGGGGTCCCAGTGACTGATTGACGGGCGGTGGGGGGTCCCAGTGACTGATTGACCGGCGGGGGAGTGTCCCAGTGACTGATTGACCCGCGGGGGGGGGGTCCCGGTGACTGAATGAGGGGCGGGGGGGGGGTCGCGGTTAGCGGGGGGGGGGGTCGCAGTGACTGATTGACGGGCGGGGGGATCCCAGTGACTGAGTGAGGGGCGGGGGGGGGCGTCGCAGTGACTGATTGAGGGGCGGGGGGGGTCCCGGTGACTGATTGACGGGCGGGGAGGTGATTGGCAGCCGCCGGGCGGGGCGGCGAGTCTCTCGGTGACACTCGGTGCGCGGCAGCCGTGGCGGCTGCAGGGGCGCTCCGCCGGCTCCGGCTCTGCGCGGCTGGGCTGCGGCCGTCGGGGGGGCGCCGGCCCCGCAGGGC
>NC_137786.1:219417732-219447732 GCF_963383645.1 Muscardinus avellanarius
CACACACACACACACACACACACACACACACACACAGCGCACCCCTGGGAAGGGTATAGCAGATGAACAATCTTAAGACCTTTATTCAAGGTGGGGTTGAGACACAGATGCTTTGCCATGGAGAGCTGGACTGCTGGATGGCCCCCAGCTAGGGCCTGGGGGTGGACTGAGCATGCATGCCTGGCCCCATCCCCCCTCCACCTTGCAGAGGGAGGGCCAGCAGGGATGCCAGTTGGCAGGGAGCTGCCCCCGCGGCGGGCACATGGTGGCAGGGACCCAGCTCCTCGAGGGAGGGGCACCTGATCCTACTCTCCCTGCTGCTATTTACCAGAAGCTAAAAATAACCCAAGAGTGACAGCGAGATGGGGCCGATTTGTAATTTAAATAGCAACAGGATAAAGCAAGGAGCTGCAAGAGATCACATTCTGTCCCGAATTAAAAATGCAAAAACCGGGGGCAGAGAGCTGAGCTGGAGCGGGGTGGGGGTGGGGGGGGGACGCTGCCTAAGGAAGCCTCCGGAAGCTGAGGTCCATCCATTTTCCTTCCTTTGGAAGGGCGGGGGCCCAGGCCCTGCCCGGAATTCCTTCCTCCCCTTGGGAATCTTGGTTCTTGCCAATAAGCAGGTTAAAGGCTGGGGAGGGCAGCTCCCAGACATGGGGCCAGGCTCGTCCTGAAGGTCCAGCACAGGGATGTATTTGAGCATGAAGAGCTTAGGACATGTCCCTGACAGAGCATGTCCCCAAGTCCCCCAGAGCAAGGATCCTGGCACCAAGGGCAGAAGCCACTGGAGCATTTAGGAGGAGACCTGGGAGGGCCATTGGAGCCCTGGGGTGAAGAGGTTCTCTCCCTGCTGAGGTGGTCTCTGCTAAAACCTGGCTTGGTGGCTCGCGATGGCCTCAGCAGGCCTGGCTCGAGCGCATTTTCGCTCAGTGGGGGCATTTTCACAACCTCATATTCAGAAAGAAGCCGCCAAGGTCCAAGTCCCAAGGACAAGGGTTAGCGCAGACTGGGGCACACAAAGGGAGCAGGAAGAAGCACTGGGGCAAGGTTCTTCCAGGCTCCCCCAGGTTTGGCCGGTGCTTGTGGCCCACAGGTGCTTGGGAGGAAGGCCTAGCAGAGCAAGAGAGTAAGGGTTGGCAGGTGAGGAGCAGGGGCCACAAGGCGGCAGCTGACAGGTGAGAAGTGAGACCTCAGAGGAGGTCAGTCATTTGTTAAGATCGCACCACCAAGAACTGGCAGAGCCAGGATCCAGGCTTGGATCTGTTTCACTCCAAAACCCTTTTTACCCTGGCCTTTCATCCCAAAAGATCTTTTCTTTGGGCTCTGTCTTAAGTGCATGCATCCTTGGGAGGGTGTGGGATGGGGTAAGGGACTGGAGCTCTGCAGTCAGGGCTTATGACCCTGCAGGGGGCAGGAGGCCTGCCGATCCTGCCCTGGGCACTTGGTGCAGTCCACGCTGGAGACAGAAGGCGGCCCCCCAGAATAGGGCCTGCTGGCCCAGAGTAAGAAGGGAGCCACCAAGGCTTCTCTCTCACCTCTAGTCTGGGGACCTGGGAGGTGCCAAAGAACAGCAGCTTCCACGAGAGTGAGATTTGAAGCGGGGCCGCCCCCCTGGGGTTCTCTCGCCCCAGTGGGAGAGGATTCCCTGTCCTTCAGACTTCTTCCAGCTCATGACTTTAACGAGGCTGCCCAGAAGGAGCCTAATCAAATTCCCATCTGTCACTGTCCAGCAGCACCTGCAGCCGGGCCAGGTGCATCTGTCTCCCCCGTGGAGGCAGAGGCCCAGCCCCTGGGCAGGGGTCAGCGATCGGCCGGGACTCTTGCTCCCGGTCGCTCCCAAGGACTAATGCAGGCACCCGGATCATAGGCTTCCATGCTGGGGAAGGACTGACTTTTCACATAATCCGCGTCTCACCATAGCCACTTGTGCAAATGAAGCGGTCCCCCCCTCCGCCACCAGGCTTTGTGGTCACTCAACATTCAAACTCAGTCCAAGTTCTGTGAGAAATCACCAAGCACATTCTCCTGTACCCAATCCTGAGTGAGGAGTGACACAGGGGTCAAGAGTCTTGTAAGGAGACAAGGCTGATGTGAACACATCAAACGATCCAGTAGAACCGGCCGTGGTGGCCCATGCCTGTAATCCCAGTACTTGAGAGGCTGAGACCGGAGGCTAACAGGTTTGAAGGCAGCCTCCACCAGCGGTGAGACTCTCATCAACCTAGCGAGACACTGTTTCAAAATAAAAATAAAATAGAGTCGGAGGTGGTGGTGGTACACACTTGTAATCCCAGTATTTGGGAGGCTGAGACGGGAGGATTACAGGTTCACAGCCAGCCTCAGCTACTTAGTGAGACCCCCTGCAACTTAGTGAGACCTTGTTTTAAAATAAAAAGAATAAAAAATAGGGCTGGGAGCCGAGCATAGTGGCACATGCTTGTAATCCCAGTACTCCAGAGGCTGAGACAGGAGGATTATGCAGGTTCAAAGCCAGCCTCAGCTACTTAGTGAGGCTCTCAGCAACTCAGTGAGGCCCTGTTTCCTAATAAAATGTAAAGTAGGTCTGGGAGTGTAGTCTGGAGGTAGAAAGTTCCTGGGTTCCATCCCCAGAACCGCAAAAAAACAAAACAAAACAAAAAATAGGGCTGAGGGTATAGCTCAGAGTTAGAATGCCCCTGGGTTCAATCACTGGAGACACACACACACACACACACACACACACACACACACACACACACAAAGAATCTGGTCTATCCCAGAGAGGCTAATGGCTACCCAGAGTCACACAGCAATGACGAGTGTGAACTAATGGACTCTGGTATTCTTTCCACCTTCCTAGCTCTGCTGCTTGGGCTGGAGTTTGAAGAAGAGAGGTTTGTGTGTCCAGGGATTGGATCCGGGGGCATTCTACCTCCAAGCTATACCCCCAGCCCTTTTTTTTTTTTCTTTTCATTTTGCAACAGAGTCTCACTAAATTGCAGAGGGTTGGCCTCAAACCCAATCCCCCTGTCTCAGCCTTCCAAGTACTGGGATTACACATGTGCACCACCCTGCCTGGCTAAGAGATCTTATTTATTTGTTTGTTTGTTTGTTTGTTTTTATGTTTTGGTGCTAGGGATTGAACCTAGGGGAGTTCTAACTCTGAGCCACACCCCTAGTCCTACTTTACCTTTTAGCTTGAAACTGGGTCTCACTAGGTTGATGAGAAGAATCTCATTAAATTGCTGAGGCTGTCCTCAAACCTGTAATCCTCCTGTCTTAGCCTCCCAAATCCTGGGATTACAAGCATGCTCCCTCATGCCTGGCAAGAAGAGATATTTCGATTGAGCAGCTACTCAAGGCAGACAGGGCAGGCCAGGCCAGCGGAGCACATGGACAGAGCGGGAGGGCAGGGGTCAGGACTGCCTGCTGAAGGAGCTATTACTGCACACCTCCTAGGAAGCATGCACCAGCATGCTGTGCGCCGAGAGAGAATGTCTACTGGGAAGGGCTGGACAGAGACAGGGAAGCAGGCAGAGCCGGGCACAGCAGCTGAAGGTCAGGCGAAGGGGGCCATCTTCACGGGTTTCCAGAACAAAGGGCGTCCAGGCCGTGGCTTGAGTGTGTGGTGGCCTGGTACATTTCTTTTCCCCAGTTCCCACTTGCTCATCCAGGCCACAGAAAGTAGAACACCTTACCCTCTGGGGCCTCGACAAAGCCCAGAATAATTTTCTTACCCAGATTTCTCTTTCTGAGTGCACCTGGGTGGATTCGGAAGGGTCCCCAGCTCCCCAGTGCTGCACACGTTGTCCTCGGAACGGCCAAGGGCATCCTCCCAGCTCGGTGCACCTGTCTCTTCCAGCCTTTGCCTCCACTCCCCACCTGGAAAGCACATGGACAGCTTCGAGGGGTGCGAGCCAAGGCCGCCCCGGTCACACAGTTAGAACCAGACTCAAGCCTCCGGCTGGCCTGGCTTCCCTTCCAGGAGCCCCATTTCCTGCTCTCTGCAGCTCCTGGCCTGCCATAGCCTCGGATGGAAAACAAGCCCAGCCCCATTTCCTCTGTTTAACTGCTGGAGCTGCTTGCAGGATGCCCAGGAAGGAAGGCTGGTCCCTTGCAGAACAGACCTCGGCCCAGGGGCAGAGCCTCTGACGGACTGCAGCAACAGCTCCCACCTCGAGGTACTCGAGGATGACAGGCTGGCGGCCGAGTGCCCGGGAAAGGGGTGCCAAACCCAGCCATGTCCCCAGCCTTAAAGGTAACAGGATGTCTTATTTCAGACTCAGGGGTTAGAGTCTTAATACCTCCACTTACCAGATAGGTGACCTTGAACTAGTAAGTTCAGCAGCTCTGTGCCTGTTTCTCCAGGTCAAAGGAGAAAAAGCAAGATCTACCTCACAGGGGCAAGGTCTACCTCATAGGGATCCAATGAGCTAATTATATATTCAGGAAGGTTTCTGGCACAGAAGTATCTGAGAAATGTAATGTTTCTCACAACCGACTTAATTAATTATTCATTGCACAGCATTCATTGATTAAACACGGTATTTAGAACTATTGTGCTGAGCCGGGCGTGGTGGTGCACGCTTGTAATCCCAGCATTCCGGAGGCTGAGACCCGGAGGATCGCAGTTCGCGGACAGCCTCAGCTACTTAGTGAGGCCCTCTGCAACTCAGTGAGACCCGGTTTCAAAATAAAGAATAAAAAATAGGGCAGGGGGTGTAGCCCGGAGGTCAAATGCCCCTGGGTTCCATCCCCAGACCCGCAAAAAAAAAAAAAAAAAAAAAAAAAAATAGAACTATTGTGCTGTCGTCACGACGGCCACCAAGGTGATTTTAGCAGCATATGGAGGCTTCTGAGGGTCGTGGGCTTCGCACGTGTCCTGTATCTGCAGGTTCTATAGCGTAAATGTTTGTTGAGTTGAACTGACACTGTTTCTGTCCTCGAGAAATTCACAGCCTCGCTGGAGTAACGAACACATATACAATTAAATAACTAATTATAGAGCAGTGTGATTAAAGAGTGCTTGAGGAAGGTATGAATGCCTGCCCTGAACCCGCCCTAAGAATAAGGAGTGAGTATGCACCTTACTCTTTTGTTTGCCAAATCCTCACGATGGCCCCAAACTGGCCTGAAGGTCTTGCTGGCTCCTGGCCTTGTCTTGTCCCCCTTTTCCCCCGCCACCCTCTTGTCCAGTTCCTGACGCGCATTCCTTGCTCAGGGCCTTCACTCCTACTGTCCCTTCTACCTGCGGGGCTGCCCCCCCAGGCTGTCACATGGTCTGTTCTCCGCCCGCCTCTCCTCCATAAGGCCTTGCGGGATGCCCCGTCCCCATCACCACCCTCTTCCCCTGCCTTTTTCTTTACGGCACATCTCCTTCCCTGACATGATGTCACCCAGGGATTGTCAGTCTCCTGGATGTCTTCCCCACCAGCACCTAGGCTTGGTGCAGAGAGAGCCCTGCGGCTGTGCTCCCGCTCTGCTCCCCCAGTGCCCGGTGCGTAGAGGGCGCTCAATCTGTAGCTACTGAATAAATTAATTTGTAAACCCTCTCACTTCTTGGTTGACACACCTATAACTCCAGGAGTGAAAGTGATGGTTCCAGTTACAGATAGGAAAATGGAGGCTCAGAAAAGCTCCGCGGCGCGTGCATGCATTCATTCTTTTAAGGCCTGCCTTATTCCACACGGCTGTCCCAGGTGCCTGACCTTCAGTTGGACGGTGCGATGCACACGGAGCAAGAGCTGCCTGTGGACTGGGCACCCCCAGCCAGTGTACCTGGGCTTGTGGTGAAGTGAGAGACCTCAGTCAGCAGGACCAAGCAGTGAGCACCGGGCTGGTTAAGTGGAGGGGAAAGCCAGGCTAGGCCGAGGTGCAGATCCAGCCCAGGCAGGCCTGGCAGCCATGACTCTCTCCTGTCTCCTGGCTGCTGGGCTGGGCTTGTCCCCACCTGCCCGTGGCTCTCCCATGTAGCTCCTCACCCTGGCCAGCCTCCTTCCCCAGCCAGCGGAAGGCGCCTATGAGCCCTGTGGTCCTCTGCCTGGGCGGCCAGCCGGCCTCTAGCAGTCCCCCCTCCCCCGGGTCAGGAAGTGCCGAAAGAGGAAGAGAGTCGCCGGGCAGGATGAGCGCACTGGGGGCCGGCCACAGTGCCGGGGGAGGCTGCGATGTGGCCGCAGCTCTGGGCCCCACGGAGGCGCTGGGGACGCAGGAAAGGGAGCTGCCGGGGACACTGAGGCAGATGTGGCGCTACCGCTCTTGGGACGTGCCACAGATCCCGGCCGAGGCCCCCCAGACACAGTAGGTACAAGGGTGACCTGGGAGCGGGCACTGGGACTCCATCTCTCTGTGAAGCTTTTATCTGTGGTGGAGCGGTGGCAGAAGCAGGACTATCCACCTGTTCCCCAGATGCTCAGTGGAAAAGAGGCTCTTGGCAGGTGGGGGCACTCTGGTGTTTGGGCTGTTGGGGGGCAGTGTGGTGGAAGGCTGATTTGCAGGAGCTGAGGGAGCTAGCCGTGGGGATCTGGGGAGAGGAGCCTCCAGGGCAGTATGGCCATACATGCTACAGGTTTCTGAAGCTGTAAGGTTTGTGCAAACTCAGTAAGGTCTCCAGCTGCCTCTGGCTCTACAGTGGATCCTGATGTAAGAGCGATTAACAAACTTCCCCAAAGAAAGCCCATGACCTCAGGAGGTCAGGTCAAGCCCACTTTGGGGACTTCTTTGCCCTCTTCCTGGCCAGCCTGGCACCAGTTGTTGGCTGGAGGGCCAGGGACCCACCTCCTTACCCAGACCTTCTCCAGACCCACAGGAAACTTGAAGAGAGCGAGGAGAGGGTGCTGGGGCTATGGGTGCTTCTATTTCTCAAAATCACAGGCTTGCGGTGGCGTATGCTTGTAATCCCCGTGTTTGGGAGGCGGAGACAGGAGGATCGCACAGGTTCCAAGCCAGCGCGGCTTGAGACCCTGTTTCCAAAAATAAAAATAGGTCTGGAAGTGTAGCCCTGAAGGAGAAGGGCTTCCAGGAACCCCAGTACCACACACACACACAAAAAAATCACAGGCTTGTTCGAAGGTCACAGCCCCCCAGCCTTGGCTATCAGTGCTGGCTCAGGCTGGAAAATGCACTGCCAGAATCTCAGAGGGCAGAGTGAGAGCGAAGGTGGCACAGGATGTGGCTTTGCAGGATGGAGTGCACGCTGAACGGGTGGGCAGCTGCTGCGGGCATCAGGGTGGCAGGGCTTGGGGAGAGGAAGACGTGGGTCAGCCCTGCAGAGGCCACAGGCCCTGCCTGAGCGACGACTCCAGGCATCTGCGATGGCTGTGCCCCTGCAGGCCACCCTTCCTGCTTCCAATTGCTCATCTGGAGGAGGACAGCCTCTGCTGCCTCTGGCGTGTGTGTGTGTGCGCGCACACTCGCGCGAGTGAGATTTATTTCTGGATGTGTGTGTGTGTGTGTGTGTGTGTGTGTGTGTGTGTGTGATGGGGATGGAGTGCTGTAACAATTGTCAGGGGCATCTGCATGTAGGAGATGAACTTGGATGCTCTTCGTGGGTGTGTATGTGAGCGAGTGTGCAGCTGTAACTGTCCTGAGTGTACTTGCATGTGCAAGCAGTTACTGAAGTGTAAGAGATGTAGAGGTTAAGTCCCCCGTGTTCGTGGGTGACGGATTGGAAGCCGCTGTGAATAGCCGTGGAACCGTGACCCTGTTTGAGACGTGTAAGTTCTTTGTTGGTGTGTGTGAGTAGCAATGAGTGACTAGCAGCTGAGTGTGAAACCGGGATGGGAGTGTGAGTGTGAGTAATAAGTGAGCAGAATTGTGTGCGAGGGGCGTGTCTGTTCTGTGCCTTCCGCGGGTGTGATCTGGGAGAGCCAAGGGGCTCGGGGTGGAGACGGCCAGAGCCGCCGAGTGGGCAGAGGGTGTGCGGGAGAGGAGTCTATTCCTGCGGCTGCGGGAGGGGAGCTGGTGGCGGCCGGCCTCGCGGTGTACACTCGTGAGCATGTAGGCCGCTCGGCGCGGGAGCGCTAAGGGGGGGAAGCGAGGTGTGCCCCGGCGCGCGTGGGTCAGGCCAGGAATTTCTGCCGGGCGGGGCGGGCGGGGCGGGGCCGGCCGGCGGGGCGGGGCCTCCGTGGCTCCGCCTCTCGGGCGCGCCTGGCTGCGGCGCGGCCTGCGGCCGGCAGAGGGCGCCGCGGGCCGTGTCGCTCGCGGCCGAGGGGGCGTGCTCGCGGCGGCAGGCAGCGGCCCGGCCAGCTATGCGGGGTCCTGCGGCCGCGGCTGGCGGCACTTCCTGGAGCGGCGGCGGCGGCCGCTTCCCCGGCACCTGGGCGTGGGGCGCGGGGGCGCGCGGCGCGGGGCGGGCGGAGCGAGCGCGCGCCATGGCCGCGGCGGGCGGCGCGGAGCGGGCGTGCTGAGCCCGGCCGCCTGCCCGGCATGGGCGTCTCCCGCGGGCCCGCCGCCGGCCGGGGCTAGGGCCGATGGAGCCGCGGGACGGCAGCCCCGAGGCCCGGAGCAGCGACTCCGAGTCGGCCTCCGCCTCGTCCAGCGGCTCCGAGCGCGACACGGGTCCCGAGCCCGACAAGGCGCCGCGGCGCCTCAGCAAGCGGCGCTTCCCAGGGCTGCGCCTCTTCGGGCACAGGTGAGCGGCGGCGGGGCGGCACCTGGGGCTGACGCCGGGACGCGCGGGCGCGGCGGGGGGCGTCGCGCGGCCCCCGGCCCCTGGGCGAGCGCGGGGCAGGGGCGGCTCCAGCCCTCCCGCAAGGGGACAGAGTCACGCCAGGCCCTGGGCACCAGCAGGCAGGGTCCCCACGACGCCCACCCCTTCTTGACACTGATGGCCAGGGCCTCTCTGACCCTCCCGGCACCGGTGCGGTGGGGTCACGCTGACCTTTGGGCTTCCGGCCGTCCCGTTCGCCTACCCCCAGTGCTTGGCATCTGCTGAACGCGGCCCCGTTGGCAGTGTCAAAACACATGTCTGTCCCGAGAGCCACTGCTTGAGCTGCTCGACGTTGTAAGAGTTCCCTTGGGGCTGGGGGTGCCTGACCCCCTGCTCGGCCTTGCTGTCAGTTAGCAGGGAGACCCCAGCCTCTTCCTGTAGGAGCTAGTCATCACCTTCCCCTAACTCCTTCGTCTCTCTGGGAAGGGATGAAGTGGGCTGTAGTCTAGAATCGGTGCTGGTGGCTCAAGCTCCATCTTGCCCCTTCCCTCCAGCACTCCAAATGTCACCATACTGTGTCTGTGACAGTTTTGACCAGGACTCTGGTGAGGAACTGCGGGAGGTGTGGAAGGACTGAGAGCAGGCGGTTCATAGCGTGCCTGCCGGTCTTGGCTGCCCACCCTCGAAGCCCTGGTGAGAGAAGGTGCTGCCCCAGGAGTACCCCACCTGGCTCCCCTGAGCGTTTTCTTGTCTGATCACCTTGGCCCTTCTCTGGTGGCCTAAGAGCTTGCAGCCAATCAGCTAAGGACCCCAGAGCTACCTCAAGCTGGACTCTGACCACTTGGACTCTGCCCAAGGCCTCCCTCACTTTTCTACAGCTGCCCAGTCTCCATGGCGTTCAGTCCCTCCTGTGCTTCCCCTGTGCCTTCCCTTGGTAGACCTCCCAGTAGCCTGGGCGGTTTTCTCTTGTTGTGCGGGTCATCGTACCTGTAATGCTGACCTCTGCCTTCATTACCCTAGCCAGGGCCCTGCTCTTTGCACCTGCAGAGAGTTGGCAAGCACACACCACACAGAAATCTGGATCCTAACACTGGCAGATGGAGCGCCACAGGCTCTTGTGAGGCCGTGTGGCCTTCAATGTCATGTAAAACAGGGCAGGCAGTGAAGCTCCCAGTTCTTCTGTTTTGTCACCCACAGACCTGCAAGATGGAGCAGTTTGCACCCAGATCTGCAGGATGTAGCCTCCTGTGTTCACAGGCTCCAGAGAGGGAGGGAGGGGTGCCGTCGGAGGCTTCCTGTCAGTGCTCACAGGGCACCCAGAGTTGGGTGCTTCTGACCTGGGGCTTTGCCCCTTTGGAAAGCACAGGTTTCTGCATGTAGGGATGAGCTTCAGGCACTTTCAGGAGGAAGAACAGAAAGCAAAAGATCTGACAGGTACCTTTACATAATTTCCCAAAATAAGCGGGATAATTTCTTCATTTTTATACATGAAAAAAAATACAGGGTCAGAGAGAAGCAATTTGCCCAGCGTCACAAAGCAAGTAAGAGCCGGAGACAGCGTTTGAACCCAAGTTGGTCTGATCCCAAATCCACATCCCTTCCTCTCAATACCAGGATCCCAAACAGAACATCACAGGGGACCAGGAAGCTTTAAAAATTCAGATTCCTAGATCTAATCCTTGGCAAGTCTGGCTTGTCAGGTCTGGGGAGGGAGCCTGGGTATTTTTTTTTTTTAGAGATTCCCAGGTGATTCTGATGTGCTACCAAGTTTGAGAAACACAGTATTACATCACCCTGGGGATGGTAAGTGATCTGATAGGCTCTTAATGAGAAGAAGATCACAGAGCATGTTTGGAAGCACGGAAGGAGTGTCCCCTACTGGGTAGCACCGTGCTGGGGGCAGTGGGGTCCTTCAGAAACCATACTTTCAAAGGGGGGCCTTCCCCTGGCAGGGCTGGCAGCTCAGAATCAGTGCCCACTTGGGCTGGCCTCTCTTTATTAGGCTTGATGGTCGGGTGGCAGGGGGCAGATATTTGGAATAGTGCCCCTCTCTGGGCCCTGCCCTCTTTTTTTGGGGGGTGGTACTGGGGTTCCTGGAAGCCCTTCTACGTCCGGGCTACACTCCCAGACCTATTTTATATTTGGCTTCGAACCTGCGCAATCCTCCTGTCTCCGCCTCCCAAGCGCGGGGATTACAAGTGTGCGCCACCACGCCCGGCATCCTGCCCTCTTTTTAATGCTGCTGACTGTCCTGTTACCTTTGCTGGTTGCTGGCCACCAAAAAAAGTCCTCAGTGCTCCAGCTAAAATCATGCTATCATCTTTCCTCAGGCCCCATGCTCGTTCATAGCCTAGCTCTTGCTCTTCTCTGGACACCCATCCTCTGCATTTCTCCAGCCTGCTCCCCCCCCCCCCCACATGCCTGCACCTCAGATGTTGGGGCTGAGGCCTGATAAGTGAATGGGTAGTGGCTGAGAGGGAGCGTCATAGGTAACAAACAGATTGGTGGCAGCTGAAGGTGTGCTGAGAATTCCGTACCAGATCTTGGCTCCCTTGGGGAATTCGGTGAACAGTTACCTATGGCTGCCATGGGTGGGGCAGGGGGTTGTGGTGCCACATGAGCCACATATTTGGTATCCCCGAATCCATTTGGGAAAAACAGTCTCTGTGGCATCTTCCTTAGAAAGCCTATTCCTTAAAGCTGATCTGTGCCCCCTACAACTGGCAGCACTCTCTGAGAATCTGGGAGCAGTTTGCTGTCTCCCTTTTTTTAGCCCAGTGAGACACAAAGCTGAGCTGTGATCCTCCCTGGCTTGTGGATTCTTTCCGCCCCCAACTCCATCCTGCGGCACTTCTCCATGCTGGGAGCCATCAGCCCCCTTGCTGAAGAGGAGAGGGACGAAGAGGGATAGGCCTTGCTCTAATCCCAGGGCCTCCTGTTTCTCTCCACCCTGAACCAGGAGGGCAGGACCTTTGCATTCAGGTCTGTAGGCCCAAGGGTCAGTGGGTTACCAGTGGGAGGGAAGTTGACTCTGTCACCTCCTCCTGCCCTAGGACCCACTGGGAAGGAGGAAGGACTTGCTTATCCTCTGGCCTGGTCCCAGCATCCTGATCACACAGCTTGTGGATTAGCTGGTTTTGCACCCCAGGGGCATCAGAAATTACCTGGCACCTCATCCATCTAGACAGAAGGAGCTTTGGCTGTCAGAGCCCCTGGGAGCCTGAGTGTCTGCTCTACCATCCCTGTCCTTCATTAGACCCAAAGTCATAAGCTCCTAGAGGGCAGGAGGCTCACCTGTGGAACAAGTTTGAAACAATGGGTCTCCTTTAGAGGCGATGCCACACAGCCCCAGTGAGCGTGATCCTGAAGTCAGGGCTGGCAGAGGGTGCCTGCTGGGCAGCCCCAGCAGAAGCAGCCCCTGTTTGGGCTGGTTGGCAGTGAATAGGGAGGGATGTGATGAGGGACGCCTCTCATTCAGAGGGAGAACCCCTGTCTGTGGTGCCAGGATGTCTGGGAGCAAAAGGAGCCTCTTTGAGCCAGTTGTCTCAATTAGGCTAATGCTGGGAACAGCCCAGGTGGCTGTGGGAGGCGGGTGCAAGCCCGAGTCCTTGGGTTCCAGCCAGTTTGGGGAAGAAAAAGGGGCCTCAGTGGCCAACCCATATGGGTTTCACTCTGTAATCTCCCTGTGCAAGACCGTACTCCAGAGGGTGGAGCTGGCCCGGGTTGGGAAGCAAGGATAAAATCCTGGTCTCCATCCACTGCCACCCGCACCAGTCTCTGGCTTGCAGGTCACAGGAGGGGATGTGCCATTCCTGCCCTTTTTTGTCTCTGTGCTGTACTCCAAAAAGGTCAAGTCCCACGATGTGAAGCCACCCAGGATTTGCAGTTGGCACAAGAGAGCATGAGAGTGGGTGTCCTTTCAGACAAGAAAGGACAGGTGACCCTTAGTCAGGAAAAGCATGGGCCCTGGGCGGCTGGAGGTGGGAGAGAGAGGCCTGCCCTCCTTCCTGGAGGCTCCTCTAGAATGGCCAGTGGCCCAAAGCAGAGGAGGAGGTCAGTGGGCAGGCTAGCTAGCCCTGAGGCTTGGGCTGAGCTGGTCCCTAAACAAAGCAGAGTCCTGAGTCCCTTTTGTCCCAACAAAGGCCAGAGTTTCAAGGTCCTGCCCTGCAGTTTTGCTGGAGCGACACAAGGGGGCGACCGCTGCGTTGGGAGGCCAGTGGGTGTGGGGATCCTCCTTCTGGCCAATTCCTTAGCACCTGCTGTGGGTGGACCCACAGATGTCTCCTCCTGGTGAGTTACCTGACACTCCAGCCGCTGGGGTGGAGTGCAGCAGCAGGGTGTGTGCTTCCACATCACCTGGCCCCACCCATCCTGTCTCTGGAGATCAAGGCCCAGCCAGGTGGCCTAGACTCAGCCAAGGCCTCACAGCTAGGGGGGGGGGGTGTTATGTGGTACTCCAGTGGTGGCCTCCTGGCTCCCAGGGCCACGTTAATTTGTGCTATATCACAGGACCCCAAAGTTGCCCCTGCTTTCTGAGAAATTCTCACCCTGCACCTTCCAACCTGCCTTCTGCCTCTTCTGCTTGTCCTAGAAGCTGCTGCTGTCACCTGAGCAGTCCTCTAAGTCAGCATGGGGTGGGGGCAGTGTGTGTCGGCAGGGGAACGCTGTACCTGCTTCCGGGCTCCGCTGCCCTTGCCCCGGCGCCCTCGGGTGCTGCCAGGCACCCATTTCTCACTCTCCTTGGCCTCAGCCTCTGTGTTGCACATGGAGTCCCTGACCCTGAGGGTGTCGGCCCCCACTGAGGCTGTGGTACAGTTCCCCCACTCCCTGTGGCTCGCAGCACAGGGCCTGGCTGGCGCTCAGGTCTGGGTGGGAAGGAGTGGAGACCAAATGCCTCCAGGAGCTACGGTTCTGCCACTCTCCTTGCCCCTGCCTTGGCTGAGACTGGAGGTAGAATTCGGTCAGGAGAGCAGGTCTGAGTGAGACCAAGGGCACTGGCCCTGGGCGAGGAGGGTGGATGAGGGAGTGGGGAAAAACACTCCCCGCCCTTGTGCAGGTGCGCAAGGTTCAGCTCCTTTTCTGGCCATTAGCAGGTGCTGGAAGCTTGTACACCCATCAGTTTCATGTTCAACATAGTTGGGTCTGCTCCTGTTTACAGTTGAAGAAGCCAAGGCTCAGCGAGGTCAGGGCCCGGCCCAGGGTCACAGAGCTCACCCTGGAACCCAAGGATTTTCACACACTTGGCTGCCTACTGACTCGCACTCTTTTCGTCTTGTGTTTCCCATCCCTAAGCTGGCAGAGCCTAGGATTTGAGTTCGGCTCCACAGGGTTTCATGAGAGGCATTGGCCTCTGTGGAGTGGCATGAGACCCTGAGGGGATCTGCTCCAGGACCCCAAGGGAGAACTGCAGCTGGGTCACTGGTTTCAGGAGGAGCCATTTGGGCTGGAGAGACCCTAGGTAGCCTGGGGCTAGAAGCCAGTTGTCGTGTGACTCCCTGCTTGACCTGGAGCAGAGTGGCACATCTGTGACCTTCTGTCTTGCTTAAGAGGTACCAAGGGCAGAAGGCCCAAAGAAAGTTCACAGGAGGCCTTGATAGCACCCCAGGCTCAGTGGTGACCTGAGAAGAGGCCAGACCCCATTTGTACCCAGCATCCTCTGCCTCTTCTCTCAGAGCCCTGCTCCCCTTGCTCCTGACTGATTCAGAGCTCCGGGGGAGAGGCTTCTTCCCTGCCAGGGCCGAGTCCCATCTCAGCACATGCCAAAATAGCTGTCTGGGAGCCTGGGCCTGCTCCGCCCACGCCCCAGCATCTTGCGGGTTAACAGCTTGCCTGTCTCTCCGCCCCCTTCCCCAGCTTGCTGACATTTTACAGAGAGAGAAGGGGGTGGTTGTGAAAGGGGGCAAGCTGGTTCCTGCTCCCCAGCCCACACATACCCCACTGACACAACCTGCTACTGCCCACCCACCTCTGGAAGGCATCCCTTCAGGGAGACCTGCCTTCCGGCCTGCCTGTTAGGAGGCAGGGTACACGGCACTGGAGCCAGCCTGGGGAGACCCAGGCAACCCAAGGGAGCCGGTCTCTCTCTGGGGGTTCTTTTAAGACCACTTTTTAAAGGACAGTACACAGAATAGTGTATCACCTACCACTTAGCTTGGTCAAATCTAGCTTTTACACCTATATTAGCTTTAGGTAGAGATAGAAGACCACGTGTCTCCCCTCTACCCCCAGAGGAAACCACAATCCTGATATTGGTGTTTGCTGTTCTTGTGCCTGTTTTCAAAGATTTCCTACATAGTTGTGCCCCTCTACCAACCTGTAGTGCTGTTTTATAGTAATCCATGTTTAGCTTTATTTATTATTTATTTATTTACTGGTACTGGGGATTTAACCCAGAATCATTACCTCTGACCTATACCCCCAGCCCTGTTTTATTTTTCATTTTGAAATAGGATCTCACCAGGTTGCGTAGGGCCTTGCTAAGTTGCTGGGACTGGCCTTGAACCTGCGATCCTCCGTTTCAGTCTTCCAAGCACTAGAATTACAGGTGCAGGTCACCACACCTGACTTTACCTCGATTTAACTAGTGCACGGGACATACCATTCTGAATTTAGGTTCTTCCTCAACATCGTTTTGGAGATTTAACTACCGCAAGGCACGATCTCTAGTGAATCTACCTCAGCTTCCACAGTTCCTTTTCGTAGCAGCTCACAGGCCTGTCTCCTGGTGACATTCAGGTGGTTTTGCCCTTTTTGCCGTTGCAAACACTCCTTCAGAGACTGTTCTGGTAGCCGGCTCCTTGTGCCTTCTGTCCAGCGGGGCTCAGTAGCTGGCCTGTGTATCTTCGGAATCGATAGATGTTGTCCAAGTGTGTTGCAAAGCAGTTGTCCTGTGCCTCTGGAGGCATTTGCTTTCTTTAAACTTTTGGTAAACTGAGGAAATGGTTACCATGAATACTTTCTCCTCCAAGGGTATAGCAGTCCCATAAGAAAGACAAATTAGGTATTGGCCCATTTTTTAGGTGATGAGATTGAGGTTCAAACAGGCAAAGATGCTTAGCTTGAGGTCAGAGTACTGGTCAGAGGTAAAATCCCCCTCTACCTTTGTATCCAGATCCACAGTAGAGACCTTCATCCCTGTGACTCCTCAGACTTTAGGCACAGTTCCTGCTTCTCAGACTTTAGCACAGACCTTGCATGGGATGCACAGATGCCTGAGGAGTGGGGTTAGGGCCATGGGGGCCCTAACTGATAGCTGCTTCTGAGAAAGTCTTCTTTCTCAGAAAGAAGACTTCTGATAGGCCCCCACTGATAGCTGCTTCTGAGAAAGTCTTCCAGAGCCAGGCACAGTGGCACATACCTATAATCCCAGTACTTAGGAGGCTCACACAGGAGGATTGCAGGTTCAAGGCTAGCCTCAGCAACTTAGTCCTTCAGCAACTTAGCAAGATCCTATTTCACAATAAGAAAATCTGGGGAAAGCCAGGTGTGGTGGCGCACGCTTGTAATCCCAGCATTCGGGAGGCTGAGACCTGAGGATCGCGGTTCGTGGACAGCCTCAGCTACTTAGGCCCTCTGCAACTCAATGAGACCTGGTTTCAAAATAAAGAATAAAAAATAGGGCAGGGGGTGTAGTTCGGAGGTCAAATGCCCCTGGGTTCCATCCCAGACCCACAAAAAAAAAAAAAAAGAAAGAAAGAAAGATCTGGGGGCATAGCTTGGCAGAAGAATGTACCTGGGTTCAATCCCCTGTACCAAAAAAAAAAAAAAAAAGAAAGAAAGAAGAAAAGAAAGCAAGCTTTCCAGGTATGGCAGAGGCCCCTTTTTGAGCTGGGAGCCATCACCTACTCCGTGTTCTCTATGGCTTTTCTTTTGAGACCTGGACAGCAGGATTGGGTGGCACAAAGTCTCAAGGTCAGCAAAGTGGGGAAGGGGGGCTGCCTCGAACGCTTGGGGGCTGGGCCTGAGGATTCAGAAGGTTCGGTGGTGTGTTAAATTTTGAATGAGGAGTGAGGGGAGATGTCTTTCCTAGCAGATGGGGAATGGGAGCTTGCCGCAGACACAGGAGAAGGTAAGGAGAGGGACCAGTCACCAGAGAAGAGTGGGGGCTCCAGGGGCGGGGTGTAACAGAGGGCCCCAGGGGGAGACTCAGAGAGGAATATGTGGGCCTTCCTTTGAGGGATTGGTTTCAATGCTACCTCCAAGACAGGAGCTCAGCCCAGACCAGCAGCTCGTCCACCTGGGGCTGGCAGCCAGTGTGGGCCACGCCTCTCCCTCTCTCACCGTGAGCCACACTTCTAGACCCTGGATGCCACAGTGCCACTGCAAGGATTTGGGGCCCAGTCTCCTGGGGATGCGGACTTGCAAACCAGTGCTGCGGGCCTGGAATAACCAAGAGAGGATGTGGGAGCAGCTAACCCCCCAGAGAGGGGGCTGGGGAGAGCTGCTGGCAGAGCCATGTCTGAGCCAACTCTTAGAAGATGAGGGAACAGAAAAGGCAGAGCTGAGTGAGCAGGAGGGGACTGGCATTCCCATGCGGAGACTTCAGTGCCAGCGCAGAGCGTGCTCTGTGTGAGGAGAGCATGTAGAGTCGAGCGTGAGAGCATGGGGAGTCGATGCACAGCCTCAGCAAGCCCTTAGGCACCGTGCCTCAGTTTCCTCACCTGTAATAGGAACCTACAGGCAGTGGGGATAATACCAACTACTAATTTTATGAGGATTCATAGGTTAATATTTATAAAAGTTTAGAACAGTCAGTGTCTGAGTAAGGTATTTGTCAAGTAAAATATACAACAGGAAGAGGTAGGAGAGGAGACTGGGAAGCTGCCGGCAACCAGGCCCGGGTCAATGTCAGCTGACTGGGGAGCCAGGACCACGAAGTGGGTGCTTCCTGATGAACTCTGGGAGCTGCAGGAGGATGGTTGGAGGGGAAGCTCTAAAGGCATGAGTCAGCTGCCCATTCCACACACCTCTCTCCAGGGCCCGGCCAGGTACCCAGGACAAGAAGAAAGACTGGGGACGTTTCCTCAGGGAGCCAGGAGGGTCCTGGCCCAGCAACCAAGCATCTGAGGCATCCCTCCTCCCTCGCCTTGCCCACCGCCCCCACTTGTGACTTCATGACACCCAGTCCTGCTTTCCAGGTTTCATAAGGGAAGCCACAGAGAACTCAAGAGTGGGCGATGGCTCCCAGCCTAGAAAGGGGGCCTTCAGCTGTCTCTTTGGGGCTCTCCTGGGGAAGAGAGGAAGGTGGCCATTAAAACAAAGCTCGTTGCCATCCCTCTGTGCCCAACAAGAGAAGTGGCCTGGGCCAGCCTGGGCCTGTGGCCAGCACTGGGGTGCGGTACCCAGGAGAGGAAGCCCTCTCTTCCCTGAAGGCTCTGGCCCCTCCCCCACGGAATTCCCTCTTCCTTCCTCCTGAGCTGGTCAGCAGTAAACACCAGACTCACCACTGGCTGTGCTGGGTGTGTCCGCAGCAGCTTGTGGTCTGGTGGAGGAATGAGGCATGTGTACCTGAGGGAGGCAGGTTTTCTGGGGGTCTGGTGGTGTGGGGGTGCAATTGGTACTGGGGGGGATGGCTGGGGCAGCCGGTGAGCAGGTGGGCTTGGGATGGCAGGTGGGGAAGGAAGCGAGTATTCCAGGCTGATACCATGCCAGGTGCAGGGGCACAGCAGTGAGCCGGCCTCAGCCAGACTGGGGACTGAGGATAGCGGCTCGGTTGGAGCCAGGGGTTTGTGCCACAGCCCAGGAGCTGGTTAGTACACATTGCAAAAGCCATGTTGACCAGGCAGGAGGATGTAGAATTCACTCTGACTCAGCGGGTATCAAAGCGTAGTCCTGGGGGCATCCCAGAGTATTTCAGAGGATTGATGAGGTCGAAACTATTTTTAAGAGCCAGGCGTAGTGGCCAATGCTTGTAATCCCAGTACTTTGGAGGCTGAGATAGGATCACAGGTTCAAAGCCATCTTCAGCGACTTAGGCTCTCAGCAACTTGGTGAGTTTTTGTTTCCAGATAAGAAATAAAATCACGCTGGGGGTGTAGAATGCCTCTGGGTTTAATCCCCAGGACCAGAAAAAACCCTATTTTCAAGCTGGGTGTGGTGGTGGGTGCATGCCTGTGATCCCAGCACTTGGGAGGCTGAGATAGGAAGGTCCCAGATTCAAGGCCAGCACTCAATAACTTAGCAAGACCTTGTTTCAAAATAAAAAATAAAGGCCAGGCGTGGTGGCGCAGGCTTGCAATCCGAGTGCTTGGGAGGCTGAGACAGGAGGATCTCACAGG
This sequence comes from Muscardinus avellanarius, assembly GCF_963383645.1. Classification (NCBI taxonomy): domain Eukaryota; kingdom Metazoa; phylum Chordata; class Mammalia; order Rodentia; family Gliridae; genus Muscardinus; species Muscardinus avellanarius. Next base: position 219,436,636 of record NC_137786.1, read on the forward strand.
TTCAAAGCCAGCCTCAGCCGGGCGTGGTGGCGCACGCTTGTAATCCCAGCATTCGGGAGGCTGAGACCTGGAGGATCACGGTTCGCGGACAGCCTCAGCTACTTAGTGAGGCCCTCCGCAACTCAGTGAGACCCGGTTTCAAAATAAAGAATAAAAAATAGGGCAGGGGGTGTAGCTCAGAGGTCAAATGCCCCTGGGTTCCATCCCCAGACCCGCAAAAAAAAAAAAAAAAAAAAAAAAAGCCAGCCTCAGCTACTTAGTGAGGCTCTTAGCAACTTAGTGAGACCCTGTTTCCAAATAAAATATAAAATAGTTCTGGGAGTATAGCCCAGAGGTAGAAAGCCTCTGGGTTCCACCCTCAGCACCACAAAAAAAAAAAAATAAAAATAAAAAAAGAGGGGTTGGGATGTAACTTGGAGGTAGAACCCCCCTGTGTTGCATCCCCAGTACTAAAATAGATAACTATTTTTCTCATGTTTTCAGAGCTGCTCTGGTCAGTGCCTGTCTCATGGTGTTGACATGACACCGTACAACTGCCTGAATGTTTACCCCTCAAGGCAGCAGCCACAGTGTTACACTCACTCCATACTCAGGTTTTTTTAAGTAGTAAAAATTATTAATTTAACCAGGTGTGGTGGTTCACACCTGTAATCCCAATACTTGGGAGGCTGAGACAGGAAGATTGGAGTTTTGAGGCCAGCCTCAGCAACTTAGTGAGGCCGTGTTTCAAAATAATAAGTAGGGCTGAGGGTGTAGCTTGGAGGTAGAATACTCCTGGGTTCAGACCCCAACACCACACACGCACACACACAAGTTATTAATCTGATTAACTCTGACCCTTGGGCGTCGTTTTCATATTGTGTAGGGAGACGTGGCGTACACACATTAGGCCCTGGCTGTCGCCGAGCTCTGATGAGGCAGGCGCTCGTGAGCTTGCGTGACTACGAGCTGTGCGGCTGCTTTTTTTAAGGAGCACCATTTTTACTTGAACACCTGACAGACAGACGAGTCAGAATTGGGTATCTGGCAGACATTCTCTCAGAAATGAATGAAATGAGGCTGTCACTTCAAAAACAGTATCAGCATTTGTTGCCAAAGAGAAAATTTGGGCTTTTGAGCAGAAAAGAGAATTTTGGATATCTGGTATTCACCATCCAGAAAGGAGAATTTTGGAAATCTTATATTCACCTTCTAGACCCTGCAGCTTTCCAGGACCGAAAGCTTTCTTATGAGATCTGTGGCAAATGTGATCTTTTGATACTGCGTAATGAAATGTGTCTGTTCAGAAGATCTGCATATCTCAGTAAACCAGTATTCTGCCATGACTGAAGCTTGATGGCACAAAATTCACAGTGCAAAAATAGCCTGGGCACAGCACTTGTAGCCCCAGACACGAGTAGAAGGCTGGTGTGGGAAGATCATAAGCTTTTGGACAGGCTGGGCAGCTTAGCATGAGACCCTGTCCCAAAATAAAATAAAAAGTAGCCAGGGGCCATTGTGCATGCCTGTAATACTAGTACTTGGGTGGCTGAGACAGGAAGATTGCAGATTTGAGGCCAACCTCAGCAACTGAGACCCTGTTTCAAAAAGGTGGGGGGGGGGCTGGGGTATAACTGGAAGGTAGAACACCCCTGGGTTTAATTCTTAGTACCATGAAAACCCTCAAAACAACAACAAAAAATAATAGCTACCCCCCCCCAAAAAAAACCTCTTTAGAATCTTCAGTAATTTTTAAGAGTGTGAAAGGGGTCTTAAGCTCAAAAGTTTGATAGTTGCTGCTCTAGACACCAGGGGGCCAAGGCAGGACTGAGATGGAGGTGGCATCCCAGGTAGGGAACAGTGATGGGACTGGCCTCTCCAGTTCTGAAAGGCCCCTTGTCAGGGCCAGGAGATGCAGGCTCTGGAGCCCCCAGTCAGCACTCTGAGCTGGGAGCAGTCTCTCGCTCCCATGAGCCTTAGGTGTCCCATCTGTTTATCAGGGACGGCAAACCACCCACACAGGGGAATCACCAGCCTCCTGTCTGATAATGCTGGTGAAAAAGGCTTTCTGAGTTGTGAAACACTCCACAGATATTTATTTTTGTGGTTGTTTTGTCTGGAGCCAATGTGCTCAGCTGCCTCAGACCCCAGAAAACCTGTTTGGTAGACATAGCGGGAGTCAGATGGCTGCCCCCCTCTTTAAAAGGAACCTGGCCAGACCCTCACCTCTCCGGCCTTAGTTAGACTTGTCCCCTGGCCGGGCCGGCTAGAGCAGGAGGGAAGGCTCTTAATTGGACTGTCACTCAGCCTGGCTCCAGGACGTGGGGAAAAGGAGCCAGGAGGCGAGGCTCGTGCCGTGTGTGCGCCACCCGGTGCTGCCCGCCCACCCGCTGCCTGCTGCAGGGCCTGGAGCCGCCACTGGGAGAGGAAGTGCAGTCGGTTACCAATTGGGCTATTTTCATAACGGCTGCCTCAGGCTGGGGGGAGGAGGGTGGCGAGGGGGAGGGGGCAGAGGAGCAGCTACCGCAGCCAGCTCTCCAAACTAGGACTTGCTCAGCGGAGGCCGGCAGCCCAGAGCTGAGCCAGAGCCGCCGGGGACCCCAGCCCCCACCTGCTTACCGCCTCCGCCTGCCACCCTGCCTTCCAGATCAGGTCAAAGGGGCCTCCCCAACCCTCCCCTGCCTTTGACTCCCTCCCTCCTACATTGATGGGGTGGGCCTGGGGAGGGGTGGGTCGCAGCGGGCCCGGCACCCTGGTCCCTAGATGGGGGACTTGCCCTGCCAGGCCCCCAACACTGATGGAAAAGGAGAAGAGTCTAGTTCAGCTGCTCCCAGCTAGCCAGGGCAGACCCTAAAGGTAAACATGGCCTGGCCCGGCCACTCCCTTACCACCCAGCCCTGGTTGCCTCTCCCAGTGTGCAGTTTTTGTTACTGTTGTTTTCTGCAGGGTCTCTTTAGTAAGTAGAGGCCTGGGAAAGGCAGAGCCCTGCCTTGCTGGCCAGGAGGGCCTGGGAGGTGCCGGCACCTCCTTCCCTCCGACCCCAGGCTGTGGGAGCTGAGTGGCCAGAGGTGGCTTCTGGCCAGCAGCCCTAGGGAGACAGCTGCAGGCCCGTGCTGTGGGACAATCGGAAATGGGATCGCAAGCCTTGGCTGTTCAGGCTGAGCCCCGTGGGCCTTATGCCAGCTCCTCAGGAGGCAGAGGAGTCAGCTGGGTCCAGCCCGATCCCAGGCTCTGTTCCTCATGTGGTGAGGGGTGGCCAGCCTGGCACTCCTCCCCTTTCTGGGCTCCCCCCACCCCCAGCGTGCAGAGACACCCAGGAGATGGCATGATCGCAGGCCCTGGGTCTGTGTGGATGTGAACCAGGCCATGCCTCTGCTCTGCCAGGTTTCATGGAGTACCTTGCATCCATCACTGCATCAGAACCTCCCTTCGGAACTAAGTAGTGTGACTCCTGTTTTGCTGATGAGAAAGTAGAGACCCAAAAAGGCTAGTTGATTAGCCCAGGGCAGCAGAGGCAGCAGGACTCCCAAGTGCTTGTTGGCCTTTCTCACTTGTACCTGGATCAGGTGTGAGGTGGTCTGGCCAAGGAGGCCTTTTGAGCTGGGCGATGATAAAGCACTGGGGCCTTAAACCCTGCTGGCCACCACTGAGGCTCGGCCACTGCAGCCCTCTATGGCTGTCCATCACGGGGCCTGACTCTTGTGGCATCCTTTCATCAGGTCCCTGGGAGCCAGCTGGAGGTCAGTGGGGTCCCTTGAACCCTCCCCCATCTTGTCCCCCTTGGATGGGGCAGGCTTCCTCCAGGGTCCAGGAGGAAGACAAGGGCCAGCCATTTTTCTTTGCTCTTGGTATCAGAAGCTTTGGGCCCTCCTCTGATGACCTCTGGCGTGTTGGCAGTGACAGAGAGCATCAGGGAGCCTCAGCTGTGCCCTGGGAAGAAGCCCCAGGCCCCTGCCCAGGCCAGGCTTCTGATTAGCCCAGCAGAAGCCTCAGCAGAGATAGGAAGTGAAGAGTCAGGCATTGCTGACCAGAGGACAGAGGTTGCTATGGAGAACAGAGGAACAGGAAGCTTGGGACCTGGGGGAGGGGACAGTGGCAGCCTAGAGGTGTAGTTGCCTGGTAGGAGAACATGTCGTAAAATTCTAACAGTTTCCTTGGACAAACAGGGAAACTGAGACCCGTGATCCTTGGCCACACAGTGCCAGCTGAGCCTGCCTGCTTTGCACCACTGGACTGCCAAGGAAACTGCTACACTTGGGCTGCCCAGGGGCCTGTGGGGCGAAGCTCTACGGGAGCACCTGTTAGCTGCCCTGACATGACAGGGTGCTGCCTCTTCCTCTTGAGCCCGTTGTCAGTGTGGGTCCGGGACAGCCCGGGCCTAGCCCTTGCAGCCACCCAGGGAGCACAGCACCTCCCCCACACTGACTGTGGCCTTTTGTTTTCTGGGTGACACTAGCATCAGGCGGTGTGTCCGGGTGACTAATCTCCTCTAGGCTGGGCAGCTGTCACAGGGCGGCCTGAGCAGACGGGTGGGGAAAGTTGACACCCCGGGAGTGCTGGCAAGCCAGAGCCCTGGCAGCAGCGGGCAGCAGGGCCCAGGACGCGGGGCATGCCTGAGACTTCTCAAGCCTCAGGTCCTCCTCGGGCCTCACTTGGGCTGTGGTAGGGATCGCAGGAGGTGATGCAGGACCCTTGGCGCCCGTCCTGGGGAGGTGTTGAGTAGGTGGGATGGCTTTTACTGTCACAACTCCTTTCCCTAAGCCATTCCACCTTTGTCCCAGCCCCGGGGGCCAAGAGGAAAGACCCCACACCCTGCCCCATCTCTGGGGGGCAGGCTTTGCCATTGGGTAGACTTGAGTTCCACACTGGCTCCACAGTAACCGGCTGTGGACTTTGGGCAGTTACTTCTGTGTCTCAGCTTCCTCCTCGGGAGTGTAGTGTAGTATGGTATGTGTTATGGTTTATAAAATAAGTGTAAAGCTGGGCGAGGGCGCACTTGTAATCCCAGCAATTGGGAGGCTGAGATAGGAGGATCATGGTTTGCAGACAGTCTCAGCTACTTAGTGAGACCTTCTACAACTCAGTAAAACCTTGTTTCAAAATAAAATAATAAGCCGGGCGTGGTGGCGCACGCTTGTAATCCCCGCGCTTGGGAGGCGGAGACAGGAGGATCGCGCAGGTTCGAAGCCAGCCACGCGCGCTGGCTTAGGAGACCCTGTTTCTAAATAAAAATATAAAAATAGGTCTGGGAGTGTAGCCCAGAGGTAGAAGGGCTTCCAGGAACCCCAGTACCACAAAAAAATAAAAAATTAAAATAAAATAATAAGAAATAGGGCTAGGTGTGTAGCTCAAAGGTAGAATGCCTCTGGATTCGATCCCCAGTACCATCAAAAACAAAACAAACAGCCAGGCGTGGTGGCACACACAGGTAATTCCAGCATTCAGAAGGCTGAGACCGGAGGATCACGGTTCACAGCCTCAGCAAGACTCTCTGCAAGTTAGACCCCGTTTCAGAATAAAGAATAAAAAGTAGGGCAGGGGGGTGTAGCTCAGAGGTAGGATGCCCCTGGGTTGCATCTCCAGACCTGCAAAAAAAAAAAAAAAAAAAAACAGAAAAGGCCTGCCTTCTGTGTGAAGGGCCTGGCACACAGTGGCTCATTAAGTGTAAGCCAGGGTGATAGCAGTTTTAGGAAGCCGGGTATGCTCTGCCCTTGGCTGATCTCCAGCCCGGTTCATGCAGTTCAAGGGTAGTCTGTGGAGCACTGCCCTGAGCCGGCCTTCTGGAGCACTGCCTCCTGCCCACTGAAGACAGGAGCTCCCTGTCAGCCAGGACTTCAGTGCTGCCAGTGCCTCGGCTGCATTCACCCCACCAGCTGCTCCCAGGCGCAGGGACAGCTCCCTGGGCCATATGGGGAAAGCTAGGTGAGGTGTGGGCATAAAGCCCGCTGCCAGCAGCCTGCGAGGAGGGAAGGGCAGGGAGGGGTTTAGCAGGGAAGGGGGCCAAGCTCAGGACTGCACCAGGAGGTCTGTTGGGCTAGGATGGTGTCCACAGCCCCTGCTCCCCTGCAGGAGGGAGCTCTGAGCACCTCATGCTTGGAACAACTGAGTCTTGGGGTGTCTAGCATCAGAGTCCCAAGATGATACCCAATTCACAGGCTCCTGCAGCAGTAGAGCTGGCAGAGGTTTTCAGACATCACAGAGGATGTCTGTGCTCTGCCCCTTCAGGAAGTTGTCAGGACGTTCTTAGAAGTACACATGCCCAGGGTCCACGAGGCTTTCCCTTTGGCCCAAGCCTCGTAATGCCTCCCGGTGAATGCAGATAGGTGCGGCCCCTCCCAGGGGCCGACTCTCCAGTTCTCTGGGGCTTGGTTTCCCCAGGACCTCTGACCCCTGAGCCAGATGCCAGACCATCTCCATTTCTAGGGGCCCTCCTCATCCTGACCCCAGAACTGGGGCTGAGAGTCTGGGGATCTTACCAGGATTGAGCTCCTTTACAGAGAACCTTGTGTTACTATTATTGCTTGCTTTGTGCATGTCCCAGGAGGGGAACCCAACCTGTTCCATGTTGGGGCTAAACAAAGGCTGGGCAAGAGGGGAACGCCTGTAGGCCCCACCAGCCTGGACAGACTCCAGCTCCCAGTTTTCTCTTTCTTTTCCATCAGCTTCTGACAAGGGAGGTAAAGCCCTTAGGTTCTGGGGGCTTTGTGGATTCTGGTACCTGGGCAGGGGAAGCCCCTCCTGCCTAGGACTCCTGGGGTGGCCTGGGCTATCTCTGGGGTGCCTCAGTGTTCTGGTAGCTGTGCATATGGGCTCCCTTACCCTCCATGGTGCCCTCAGACACCGTTCATGGAAGCCAGAGGCCAAGGTTGCCCTCACCCCAGCTCCCAGGCGTCCTGTCTCTGCTCCTGGACACAGCCTGGCCCAGCTCCTGATGCTTCTGGTCTCTGTGCCCAACAGCCACCGGTCTGCCCTGGCATGGAGACCTTCTTTAAGAGACATTTCCAGCGGAAGGCTCCAGGGCCTGGAGAAGGGCAGCGGCGGCCCAGCAGTGTGGGGCTGCTCACGGGCAAGGCCAGGCGCCGCTCCCCGGCTGGGCAGGCCTCCTCCTCGCTGGCCCAGCGGCGCCGCTCCAGCACACAGCCCCAGGGGTGCCTCCTGGGCTGCTGGGTGGGCACCCAGGGTACCAGCCGCCGGCGCTCCAGCACCGCACCCCCTGCCTGCAACCCCCGCTTCACTGTGGGTGCAGTGCCCACCCCACCACCCGCGACTCTTAGGGCCCAGCTTCTGGGTGCACCCTTGATGTTGGCTGGGCTTGTGGGCATGAAGGAGGAGAAAGAAGAGAAGGAGGGGGTCCAGGAGGAGGGTGTGACGGCTGGGGCACTGAGTGCCATATCGCCGGGTGCCGGGACACCAGGGCCTTTCCCACTCCGGGGCGCCAGCCTGCTGCCCCTGCCCCGCTGCCTGAGCCGAGCCTCCCACCTGCGCCCTGCTGAGGTGGTATACGACCACACGCTCTGGGGCCTGCAGGGCCACTACCGGCGCCTCAGCCAGCGGCGGGCCTCAGGCCAGCACCCTGGCCCCGGGGGCCGAAGAACCTCTGGCATCACAGCAGGCCCCACGAGACCTGCCCACCTACGCCCACTGTCCCGCAGGCGCCAGGTAGCCCTACGGCGCAAGTCGGCGGGACCCCCGGCCTGGAGCTCCCTGCTTGTGTAGGTACAGCTGTGGCCAGCAGGGCAAGAGGTGCCGCCTGAGGGGACTGGTGTGAGGGTGGCCCGCTGTGAGCAGGCTGACAGGGCCAGGAGGCCGCGAGAAGGCTGAGCCCCTGTAGCGAGCCTCAGCCAGCTGCTGGGCTCCTCCACCTCCCTGCGCAGCCCGTCTCGGGCTTGGTGGGGCTCATGCCAGGGCAGAGGTCCCAGGTAGTGGGGCAGGAAGTAGAGCCAGCAGGTGCCCAGCTGCCCACTGCCTCAGCTGGCTCCTTTCTATAGGAAAGCCATCACCAAGTCGGGCCTCCAGCACCTGGCACCCCCTCCTCCCGCCCCCGGGGCCCCGTGTGGTGAGTCCGAGCGGCAGATCCGGAGCACCGTGGACTGGAGTGTGAGTAGCTGGAGGGGTGTGCACCCGAACGCCACCAGGTGCCAGCCCCTGCTGGGCTCTGGAGTCTGGGCAGACTTCCTGGGGATGGTACCTCTGAGCCAGGGCTAACGAGGGACAGTGGAGGAAACAGGAAAGTAGATGGAGGGCGGAAGGGCGAGGCGTGGGCTGCTGGTGGTTCTGCTGGTGCCTGTTGTGTGCTGAGCACGCTCACCCCATGATTTAGGAATCGGCAACATATGGGGAGCACATCTGGTTTGAGACCAACGTGTCGGGGGACTTCTGCTATGTTGGGGAGCAGTACTGTGTAGCCAAGATGCTGGTGAGTGGATGCTGCAGGGCTGTTGCCCCCTAGTGGTGGAACAGGGTCTAGACGCCTGCAGGCTGACCCCTGCTGGTGGATGGCTGAAGCCCTGCTGAGCTGCTCCGGGCAGCAGGGGAAAGGGGGCCTAGTCCTGAGCCAGGCGCGCCGGCGCCTGCTGTGGTGCGCACAGGGCTGCTGTGGAGTTCCCCATATATGTCCCAGCAGTATGGGACGGTGAGCTAGTGCCTCAGGGGCTCTCTTTCTGTCCTGCAGCAGAAATCAGTGTCTAGGAGAAAGTGTGCAGCCTGCAAGATCGTGGTGCACACCCCCTGCATCGAGCAGCTGGAGAAGGTAAGTGTGACCAGACGTCACCTGCCTAGGAGCGACCCAGCGTGTGTGGTGGTGAAGGACCCTCACACCCAAACACCCGCGCTTGAGTCCTGGCTCTCTCCATTTGCTAGCTGTTATCCCACTGTCTAGAACAAACCAGGCATGGAGTGGAGTTTGCTGAGTGTCACCTAATGGCACGAATGAACAAGTGATGTCCATGGTACATTTTATCACACGCTCGCTAGCATTTAGGAGAGGCGTCGAGTTTGCTGACGCATCATTGCTCCAAAGCCTGGCTCTGTTCCCTTCGTGCTGCCTCTGGAGAGATCTTCCTGAAGGGCTGTGTGGACGCTGTGGGAGGGAGTGCCAGGCAGGCGGGTGGGACAGTGGAAGATGAGGGCCCAGCCTGCAGAAGCCCGGCAGTATCTGGGGAAGTCTGACATGAACAGGGCCGGGGAGGATGCCTTCCCCGCCGGGTCAGGCCTCTCTGTAACTCTTCTGAGGCTGCAGTAGGGATAGTCAGAGGAAGAGAAGCAGAAACACAGCACCATTGTGGAAGGTGAAACCACACCTGGCTTCAGCACACTAGCTGAAGGTCTCCAGGGGCTGGACACTGGCATGTGCCTCTAATCCCAGTATTTGAAAGACTGAGACAGGAGGATCATTGGAGACCAGCCTCAGCAACGTAGACTCTCAGAGAGACCTAGTAAGACCCTGTTTCAAAAAAAAAAAAGAAATGGCTAAGCGTGTAGCATGGAGGTAGAACACACCTGGGTTCAATTAAATAAAAATCTTCAGGGCATTCAGCAGTCTGTAAGCAGGGATCAGTCCCTGCATCCACCTAGGTTTGGAAAGTTGAAAGAGTAACTCCCAGGATCCTGGGCAGAGGAAAGAAAGATCTCTCTGGCTGGTGGGTAGAGGGGCTTCTGAGAAGAGGGATCCCTGTCCAAGGGTTCCCAGGATAATTTGAGGCTCTCGTTACCCTTGATAATAACTCTGCGTGGCCCTGTCAAAAGGAGGTTCTGACATTTTTTTGGTCACTGCAATGTCTCGCAGATAAATTTCCGCTGTAAGCCATCCTTCCGAGAATCAGGCTCCAGGAATGTTCGGGAGGTAAGTGCCAGGGTCTTAGGGAGGCCCCAGGTTCCTGAGGGATTTCTTTGCAGTGTCTCCAGAATGCCAGCAGGGGGCTCAGCTCATTCTGGGCTGCTCTGGGGTCCTGGCAGGTACTGAGAGGCTCTGCGGTCTCCCCAGGCAGCCTGTGGGCTCTGGCTGCAGGGCCGTGACACTGCATGCCTCCCGGCCCTCTCTGTCCCCTATGAACTCTGCCCCCCCCCAAGCTATAGAGAGAAGGCTCCCTTTCCACCTCTTACAGAACTGCAGAGAGCTTCATAAGGCCTCGCCCTCACCATGGATGCGTTCAGGGGTGTGGGCCGCGCCCAGGTCTGGCCCTTCACCCAACTCACTACAGTGACATCTCTCTCCTCTCGCCTCCCCTCCAGCCAGCCTTTGTACGGCACCACTGGGTGCACAGACGACGCCAGGATGGCAAGTGTCGGCACTGTGGGAAGGTGAGGGCCCCACCCGAGGCCGCAGCGCCTGCTGCTCAGGGCCCTGCATGGCCCGCACTGCCCGGCCCCTCGGTGCCACCAGTAGTCCCCGGGCCTCAGGCCACGTGTGTGGTCTTTGGGCTGAGCAGGAGGGATGGGAGGAAGGTAATGTCTGGCCTACTTTGAACTTGTGAGGGGCCCCTTTGAGAACCATAGAGACTTCACTCATTAACTCAGCAGACATTTATTGAGCAAAGGTTGTGTACCAAGCACTGAGCCAGGCAGAGGGTTCCTGCCCTCCTGAGGACAGTGTGTCCCAAAGACAGACTCGTGGGCATCGTCCTGGCCCAGCACGCAGCCCTTTTGCTGCTCTCTGGCTGGGCTGTCTCCCCAGTAGGCGCAGGCTGTCACAGGTATGGGCCCCTTCCTCCATTTGTCCTCATGCCTGGCACGGTCCCCAGCACACAGTAGGCTTTGGTAACAGTTTGTGAGGTGAGTGTGAGGTATACATAGGCAGCAGCGCGGCGCTTTCTGTGGGCCTGGCCAGGTCTGGAGGCAGGGAGTAGGGACAGCTGAGTTAGAGGAGTCAGCCCTCGGACCCTCCAGAAAGCTCGTGCACCAGCACCTTATAGTTAACCAGTTGTGGTCTAAGCCTTCCTGCCCTCGGGACTTATTTTATATTTGGGGGTTTATTTATTTATTTTGGTACTGGAGATTGAACTCAGGGGTATAACTATCTCCAAGCTACACCCCCAGTCCTATTTTATTTATTTTGAAACAGTGTCTGCTAGACAGTAGTTGACAGAGTCTCACTACTTGCTGAGATTGTCCTTGAACCCG
>NC_137786.1:219452732-219537732 GCF_963383645.1 Muscardinus avellanarius
TGCCTGCGGGAGCCTGGCTCAGGCAGCAGAGGACTTGGGTGGGACAGGAGCTGCCCCCCTTAGCACCCGTCTCTCCCGCAGCCACCACTGCTAGCCGCTTCTACAGGATCGACCGAGCCCAGGTGAGCGCTGCAGGAAGCCCCAGGTCTCCTCTTCCAAGTCCTTACCTCTGGGGTGGCGTGGGCCTGGCCCTGCCCTCTCCTGGCGTCCCCAGGAAAGGCCTGGACGAAATCAGTGCACGGGAAAGAAGAGAAGGACCAGGGGCAGGGTCGCCGGCCTCAGGCTCGGGGGAAGGGTGGTCCCGTGGACTGGGCGTATGCAGCAGAGTGGAAAGAAGGGGCGCTGGAGGGAGAGGTCATGCTTGTATCAGAGGCCCCCCCAGGTCTGCTGCCCCTGACTCCCCACCCACAGGAACACCTCAACTATGTGACGGAGATCGCGCAGGACGAGATTTATATCCTGGACCCTGAGCTGCTGGGGGCATCGGCCCGGCCTGACCTCTCTACCCCCACCTCCCTTCTCCCCACCTCCCCCTGCTCCCCCACGCCCCGGTAAGTCCCAGTGCCCCATCTCCTTCATTCCCCTGGCTTTCAGTCCCATCTGCCAACTGGCATCCTCCAAATTCCTGCCTTCAGCCCCAGTTCTACAAGAGGGAGCACCAGGGGTGGACGTCCAGCTAGCTGCCCGCCCAGCCCCTCCATCCCTGACTAAATGGTGCCACCTGAACCTGGCCAGAGCCCAACTAAGAGCCCTGGCCTCCCCAGGGAGCTGCCACTCTGGGCCCCCTCCTTGCCTCTGCTCCTCTCCCTGTGCCTGACCCCAGCAAATCCTGTGGTGCTCCCCACATGAGCACTCCTCCCCACCCACCCCAGCTGCCCCGCTGCATGTGCCCCCACAGGAGTCTACACTGGCTGGCCCAGAACCTTGGCTCCCAGCAGCCTCCATCACCCTCCTGGGCAGTTGTCTCTGGCCCTGAGGCCTTGGGCTGCCCCCCCCCAGACTGTTGTCCTCCCCGCCTCACACTGTCCCATTCTCTCCCAGAGCCTCCCCCATTTGAAGCTCTGCTTGGCTCTTCCCTGCCAGAGAAGTCTTGCCCCGAAACACCACTGTCCCCGGCTGTCAGCCGCGGGACTTGGTGTTGATAGCATTTCTGAGTTCCTTATTATGGGCTGGCTTGCGTCCTGCACTAGAGTGTGGGCTCCGCGGGCCAGCCCATGTGCCTTGCTCGCTGCATCTCCAGTGCCTAGAGCAGCGTGCGATGCGCAGCAGGCGCTCAGTAAACCACTGAAAGAACAGGGCACGCTGCGGGCTCGGAGGGCAGCAGCCCGGCCCAGCCGGCACAGCTCATCCTGCTCTGTTCGCAGGTCGCTGCAAGGGGATGCTGCCCCCCCTCAAGGTGAGGCCCTCCCTCCCTGTCAGCCCCACAGTCACAGCCCTGGGCCCAGCCAGGAGCAGGTCTCTGCAGTGACCCATTCGTGCACAGTGAAACTCAGTGCACAAGCACAAGCCTTGACCTCAGAGTGTAACTGGCAGGTATTCTGTGCAGGTGAGGAGTTGATTGAGGCCGCCAAGAGGAACGACTTCAGTAAGGTACCAGCTCCAGGCCCTCCCCGTCCCCGTAGGATCTCACCCTTGGAGTGGGCGCCTGGGCTGGGCCAGGAGCTGTCATCTGGTCTCCTCCTTGGGTATCCATAGAAATGGTCCCGGTTCACCTTACACCATCTGTCTAGACCAGGACAGATGTCTCCTAGTAGACTTCCTCATCCAGTCCACTGGGCTCTAAGGCTTGGCCATCAGTGCTCCTGGGGAGTCCACTACCCTTGGGGTGAAAAGCCCGCTGTGTAACCCCCCCCCCCCCCGCACTCCAGAGAGACCCCAGAGGTGCTAGGGAGAGGTGTGTGAGCCTGTGAGTGGGGAGGGAGGGGCCCAGGAGGCCCCACCCACTCTGCCTCCTCAGCTCCAGGATCTGCATCGAGCCGGAGGTGACCTCATGCACCGGGACGAGCGCAGCCGCACACTTCTGCACCACGCGGTCAGCACGGGCAGCAAAGAAGTGGTCCGCTACCTGCTGGACCATGGTGAGCTGTGCTCCTGGGCCAGGGGCAGCAGGGGAGGCCGCCAGGCTTCTCTGACCACCCCTTTTCCTCCTACAGCTCCCCCAGAGATCCTTGATGCCGTGGAGGAGAAGTGAGTACCTGGGACCATTAGGTTCCTGTCACCCGGAAACCACCCAGCTTCTTCCATTCCCTCCGGGTGGGTCAGAGCCCAGGAACTGCTCCTGGCCAACCTTTTGTCCTCCGGGCTGACCTTTCCCCACCCCTACACTGCCTGCCCTTTCTGTGGCACTTGGCGAAGGGCAGGATGACGTTCACAGCCAGCCTCTGCTCCCCCAGCGGGGAGACCTGTCTGCACCAGGCTGCGGCCCTGGGCCAGCGCACCATCTGCCACTACATTGTAGAAGCCGGGGCGTCTCTCATGAAGACTGACCAGCAGGTGAGCCGACAGCAGGCGCAAGCCCAGCCTTTTCCACACTGCGGGGAGTGCTGCCCTTGGGAATTCAAGTCTGTCTTTCAGGGGAGGACAGTCCAGACCCTGAGAAACCTGAGGCCAGAGGGAGAGGAGATGGTGGGCCAAGGCCATACCTCCCCCTGCCCTCTCCCAGGCTGGCGATGTGAGGGGCCCTGTGCCTCTGGCCCCTGGCTGATCCCAGCTTCCCCCACCCAGGGCGACACTCCCCGGCAGCGGGCTGAGAAGGCGCTGGACACTGAGCTGGCCGCCTACCTGGAGAACCGACAGCACTACCAGATGATCCAGCGGGAAGACCAGGAGACAGCCGTGTAGTCGGGAGGCCCACAGCAGCTGGAGCGACCGTGGCCAGAGGATGAGCCCCCTCCTTGCCCACCCACTGCCACATTCCAGTCAGATGGCCACGGGGGGACCCATGCCTCTGGGAAGGAGCCCCGTTTTGTCCCCCAAGGAGCACCCAGACTTAGGGCTGGACTTTGAGGCGCTGGGGCCCTAGCCTGAAGGGGGCGGGAAGCTCTGGGCCCAGCAGGCCTTTGTTGGGGGGCTGGGCCACTTAGGGCAGCCTGGGCCTCACCACAGCAGAGGGGCTCCAGAGTGCAAGGCTGGAAGGGTGGCCGGGAGGCCTTGGGGAAGGGCCTCCAAAGCCACCTGGCCTTTAGGACCCGCCCCACCTGGGAGCTGAGCCCTCCTCCAACCCACCCTCCCTGGGCTCGGCCCAAACTCCAGAGCCTGCGGAGTTCCTGCCACTGCCCTGCTTGGCACCTCCCCTGTGACCCTCCCCAAGTACCCAGTCATTTCATCACCGGCTGTGTGGCCTGGGGGTGGGGGTGGGGCTTTCACGGTGACATGTTTACAGCTGGGTGTGACTCAGTAAAGTGGATTTTTTTTCTTTTCTGGTTTTCTTTTCTTCATGGGGAGGTCTTCCAGAAGCAGCAGTGTTTACTGGGGTGCCCCCCCCCTGTGGGGGACAATGCACGGTGGACCCAGACCCTTCCCTGAGGCCTGGGCCCCAGCTGGGGTGGGCCTGCCCGGTTCCTGACCTCTGCCCGGCTGCCTAGCTGGACAGCCCCGGGCGGAGTTGATTTCCTCTGCTTCCCGCTCCTGCTGGGAGGATAACAATGAAAGTGAAAGAAATGGGGCGGGGGCCAAGCCTGGGTTGGAGGCCCTTTTGCCCAGTGGCCTGGAGCAGCCCCTTCCCCCAGGCCTGTGGGGGGGTGGGCGAGGTGAGCCCGAGGCCAGGTCAGAGGGGGTGGGCCGCCGCAGCCGGGTCTGCAACTTTTCAGACAGCTCTTGTCGGCTGCAACTTTCAGGAACCCAAGCCCGCAGGCTCCGCCCCTCAAGCCCCCTCCCAAGCCCCGCCGATGGCCTCAAACCTGCCCTGGAAAGGGACCGCGCGGGCCATCCCCGCGGGGCGGACGGTCCGAGGTGGGGCCGGCGCCGTCCCCACGCGGGTGCAGCGGCCCAAGGGGCGACCGCACGCGGGCCTGTGACCCGCGGCCCTGCGGCCCCATCTTAGGGAGGCTTCGAGGCCGGCTGGGGAGCTGGGGCGGGGCGGGTGCACCGCGAGGTGGGGGCGCGCGGGCGGGGCCGGGGTCGGAAGGGGGCGGGGCGGGTCCTTCCTGGTGGGGGGAGGCGGAGAGGGGGCGGAAGCCCATGTGACCGGCTCAGACCGGTTCTGGAGACAAAAGGGGCCCGTGGCCGGAGCAGGACGGCCGGCGGGAGGGAAGGAGCGGCCGAGCGGCGAGCGAGTGAGCGCGGGCCGGGCGGGCGCCGGGCTGGCCGAGGGCCGGCGAGCCCCTCCTCTGCTGCCCCGCGCCCCGTGGGCCTGGGGGCGGCACGTGGGGGCCGTGGCGGGCGGGGGGCGCGCGGCTGACCCTGACCCGCTCTCCCGCCAGGATGCAGCACCGAGGCCTCCTCCTCCTCGCCCTCCTCGCCCTGCTGGCGCTCACCTCCGCGGGGGCCAAGAAGAAAGGTGAGGGGCGGCGGCGGGCCGGGCGGGCCGCGGGAGTCCCGCTGACCCCGTCCTGAGCTCCTACCGGGCGTTGCAGATAAAGCGAAGAAGGGCGGCCCGGGGGGCGCGTGCGCCGAGTGGACCTGGGGCCCCTGCACCCCCAGCAGCAAGGACTGCGGCGTGGGATTCCGCGAGGGCGCCTGCGAGGGCCAGACCCAGCGCGTTCGGTGCAGGGTGCCTTGCAACTGGAAAAAGGAGTTTGGAGGTGAGGTGGGCCGAGGCGGGGAGGAAGGGGGCCAGCCTCTCCACTGACCCCGCCGCTCTCCCGCCAGCCGACTGCAAGTACAAGTTTGAGAGCTGGGGCGCGTGTGACGGGGGCACTGGCACCAAGGCGCGCCAGGGCACCCTGAAGAAGGCCCGGTACAATGCCCAGTGCCAGGAGACCATCCGCGTGACCAAGCCCTGCACGCCCAAGACCAAAGCCAAGGCCAAAGGTCAGCCGGGTGGGGTTACCCCCAGCCCGAGGGGAGCAGCCAACCCTGAGGATTGGGGTCCTGACCAGTGGCCACGTCTCTGCAGTTCCTGTCTCTAGAGGGTCCTAGAGCTGGGCAGGGACCAGAGGGCCTCCCCGGGAAAGTGTGTGGCCCACTAGGGTAAACTGAAAGCGCGGAGCATTTGGCGTAGGATTGGGGGGGGGGGAGGTTGTCTTTGCCATCTGTGCAGCCAGAGGGACCATTTGGCCCCGGGCCCTTTCAAGTCGCGGGATTCTTGGTGGACCTGCTGCCCCTCACAGCTCAAGACGCACCACTGCCGAAGCTGTTGGAAGTTTCTGATATCCCCCCCACCCACCCCCATTAAAATGTAAAAAGGGGCTGAGAAAGGGCTCCGTCCTGCGGGCTTCCAGGCCAGCTGAGGGGAACCACTAGGGGGCAGGATTTTCTCTCCCTGAAGTGGTGGTGGTTCCCATGGTCTTCACAACCAGGCTAATGTAGCCCTTCTTTTTTCTCTCACAGCCAAGAAAGGGAAGGGAAAGGACTGAGGCCAGGTCAGGATGCCGAGGAGCCCCGCCTCTGGCCCCCCAGGCCTAACCCACCAGTGCCTTCTGTCTACTGTAGCTTTGTCAATCACGCTCCTCTGCCTTCTCACTCCTTGCCCACCCCACGTGCCTAAGGAGAGGAGACACGATTCTGGGGAGCTTGAGCCTCCTCCAAAGGGATTCCTTTCCCAGCATCTCCTTCTGTCCTCCCCACCCTGATAACTGTTACTGAGAAATAAAATGAATCAACATTTTCCCCCAATAAAAGCTTTCCTTTTTAATATATAAAAGCCCCTTCCCAGAGAGTTTGCTGTGGAGCTTTGTGTGAGGGTGGATGGTAGGGAGGAGATGGGTGGCGGTAGACACTGGTGGGGTGGCTTGGTAAAGACTCCCCAGAGCTCATGGAAATAGCAGAACGCTGATGGAAATGAGGTCTCCCAGGGCCCCTCAGTCCTCATCTCTCCCAGGACTATACTGGCACAGGGGGCAGAAGCCCAGATGACTCACTGGAACTCAGCCTCACCCGTCAAAGGTCTTTGGGTCCAGCCCACTGCCAATCAGGAAGCGTCTCCCCAGGGTGCTTGCCTACCTCACCCCCTGCACGCACTGTCTTGAAGCCCAAGGGGGGGTCACCAAGTGCCCTCCCTTTCTGCTCCCCTGGACCCTGGCCTACTTCAGCGCAGCGGCAGAGCAGAGAGGTCGGGAGATGCAGGGGCAGCACTGGCCACCCCTGCCCGGTGCCACCAGGAGGCGCACTCTTGGGGAAGGGAGTCTTTCAGAATCAGGCAGGCCTCCGCTCAGCTCCTGAGTGAATCCCTGACCTCCCAGCGGCCCCATCCTGCATCCTGACTGTCCGAGGGCAGCGCTGCCGAGGGTGCGAGCAGGAGAGGCCACAGTGTGCACTCTGCCTGGCACGCACCCCGATGCACGCGCACGCATGCGCAGCCACCCAGAGCCTGGCTGAGCAGCCGCAGTAGGGGAAATTTCTGCCCCTAGAGTGGGATTTGGGGGGAGGGGCTGAGCCTACATGCGGGGTGCAGGGAGGCAGAAAGCACCAATTACAGCAGAATGGGGGACCCCACCCTTGTACCCCTTTGAGACTGGCCCCTTTGCTCCTCCACGTGCTGCTGGCCTCTGCTTCCTCTCGAGGTCCATTCTTTCAAGGGCTCCCCTCTAGATGCCCTGCTGATGGTTGACCAATACGGGCAGCTGCACACCCTGGCCGGTGCCTCCGGCTTCCTGAGGCAGGGCCACAGACAGGGGCCGAGTGGTCCCAGTTCAGACAGCCCCTGGGCTGAGCTCCCCAGCCTGGGCAGAGCTCTGGCCTCTGAAGGCAGCGGGAGTCTCTTCCTGAGCCTCAGTGTCTTGGAGACCTCAGTTCTCCTCTTCAGCAAATGCCGACACGGGATGGAGCCCCCGAGTCTCCTCCCCACCGCAGGTGAGCCACGTGGTCCCCAGCACACACATGCGCCGCCTGCCTGCCTACCTGGCAGTGCCGATGTTCCGATACTGGCACAGCAGCAGGTGCCGAAAGGTCTTTTTAAAGGTGGCGTTGCAGAGCGCATAGCAGGCAGGGTTAATGGTGCTGTTGACGTAGCAGAGCCAGTAGCCGATGGACCACACTGTCTCGGGGATGCAGCTCTGGCAAAAGGTGTTCACCAGGACCATGACGTTGTAGGGCGTCCAGGTGAGGATGAAGGCCAGCAGGATGGCAAAGATGGTCCTCGTCACTTTGCGCTCCCGGGCTGCCATCTGCCGCTTCTTGCGTACCTGGTTTCGAGCAATGCTGGCAAACTTTCGGGCCACGTTGGCTGCGGGACGCATGCCAGCTGGCGTGGCAGGCACAATCTCAATGGCCGTCACGCACTCGCTGCCCGTCTGCTTCGTCACGATCTGGATCTTGGACCATTTGGAGGCTGGGTTGAGGGTCCGTGGCTGCAGGCTTGGGGCGGGCATGGCAGGCATGGTGGCCTCTGTGGTGGACAGCTCTGTGGGCGGTCGTTCCTTGGTGTTCTGGGTGGCACTGCCCGAGCTGGACTCGTTGGAAGTGTCCTTGTCGGCCACGGGGCGCGGGGGCGGCGGCAGGGCTGGCGGGGGGGCCTCCTCTAGCTTCCCGTTGCGCAGGTCTTCCCGGGCCGCGCCCCCGGGGGGGGGCTTCTTGACACTCTGCTTCATCAGGGGGCTCTTGAGGAAGGCCAGGGTCTTGGCCTTCTTCTCCCGGGGGCCTTCAGGCCGGTGCTTGTGCACTCGGCTGCGACTGGCCAGGGAGATGTGAATGTACAGCACCGTCATGATGACCACGGGCAGGTAGAAGGCGGCGATGGCTGTGCCAAAGGTCACCGCCGGGTTGGACAGGAACTGGATGAAGCATTGGTTGTCGGGCACTGTCCTCTTGCCCACCACAAACTGCCAGAACAAGATGGCAGGCGCCCAGAGCACGAACGACAGGACCCAGGCGGCGGCGATCATGAGGCCCGCCATCTTGGTGGTACGCCGGGCCGGGTAGGTGAGGGGCTTGGTGACGCAGAAGTAGCGGTCAAAGCTGATGATGAGAAGGTTCATGACAGAGGCGTTGCTCACCACATAGTCCAGAGCCAGCCACAGGTCACAGACCACGGCGCCCAGGGGCCAGTAGCCCTTGATTATGTACACGGTGTAGAGGTTCATGGAGAAGGCGCCAATGATCAGGTCGGCGCATGCCAGGCTGAACAGGAAGTAGTTGTTGACTGTCTGAAGCTGCCTGTTGACTTTGATGGACAGCATCACCAGGATGTTGCCCACGACAGTCACCAGGCTCAGCGAGCCCGTCACCGTGGCGATGAACACCATCTCCACCGTCTCATAGCGGTTATGGGTTGCCGTGATCAGGCGCACCGACTGGTTGCCCGAGCTGCCGTTGACGGGTGTGATGTTCGCCATAGCAGTTGGCGGGCCGCGGCTGGAGGAGGAAGGAGAGAGAAAGGGGTGAACTGCTGATGAAGGTGGGGGGAATGCAGAGGCAAAGAGGAGCCAAGGTGATGGGCACCACCCAGCAGAGCTCAAGAGCACGTTATCCTCCTGTGCGCGAAGGCCCTGGGCACCAAGCGCCGTTCTAGGTGCTGAGATGACAGAGGTGAAGGAAACACACAGGTTCCCATGGCAGAAACATGGGAGCGCCAACAAAATGGTAGAAAACCAGGCAGCACAGGTGTCTGTAATCACAGCGATTCAGGAAGGCTGATGGAGGGTCACGAGTTCAAGGCGGGCCTGGGCAACTTAGTGAGACCCTGTCCCCAACTAATAAGTACGGCAAAGAAAAGCAAGGAGACAGGGGAGAGAGGAGAAAGGAAAAGAGAGAAGGAAGGAGGGAGGGAGAGGAGAGGGAAGAGGCGAGGCCAGGGTGACCATAAGGGGTCAGAAGCCTGAACTGGGGCCTTGCCAGGTGATAAGGGCAGGGCTCACCCAGGAGGTGGCCCAGTGCAGGACGGTGGCGCAACAGAGGCAGGCGTGAGGCTGGGCAGGAACCAGTGTGGGCGTAGCCCGGGGGAGGCCAGGACCTCAGCCGAGGGGCCTGGGAACCGTGAGACCACTCATTTGCCCAGTCACTTCCTTCCCCCCTTCCTTCCTTTCTTTTTCTTTCTTTCTTTTTCTTTTCTTTTCTTTTTTTTTTCCTTCCTTTCTTTTTCTTTCTTTCTTTTTCTTTTCTTTTCTTTTCCTTCCTTTCTTTTTCTTTCTTTCTTTTTCTTTTCTTTTCTTTTTTTTTTTTTTTTGGTTCTGGGGATTGAACCCAGGGGCATTCTATCCCTGAGCTACACCCTCAGCCCATCTTATTTTTTATTTTGAAACAGAGACTTGTGAGGTTGCTGAGGGTCTCGAAAGGTCGCTGAGGCTGGTCTCAAACCTGCCATCCTCCTGTCTCAGTCTCCCAAGTACTGGGTTACAGGCGGATGTCACCACACTGGCCCAGCTCACCGTGTGTGTGTGTGTGTGTGTGTGTGTGTGTGTGTGTGTGTGTGTGTGTGTCACTGGGGATGGAACCCAGGGGCATTCTACCTCTGAGCTACACCCAGCCCTATTTTAGTCTTCATTTTGAAGCGGGGTCTCACTGAGTTGTGGAGGGAGGGAGGGCTCAGTAAGTAGCGGGGGCTGGCTGATGGAACCCAGGGCCTTGCCCGTGCTGCCCTGAAGACAAAGGCACTAAGGCAAGGGTAGGTATTAGCAATGAGTATTTATTGTTTGCTAAACACCTGGCACTCGGAGGCAGATACTTATTATTTTTTTACTATTTACAGGTGGGGAAACCGAGGTGCAAAGATGTTATGTAACCTGACTGAGGTTCTGCAGCTCCTGCTTCTGTCCTGCTGCTGGCCCGGCGCACACGGGTGGGGAAGTACAGTCCCTAGGCGGGGGTTTTGTAGAGGTGGTCAGAGCCCCAGGAGCTGATGACCCCAAGGGGTTAGGCTGGGGGGCTTCCCAGAGGAGCAGCAGAGGTGGGGCAGGGCTGGGCGGGAGGAGGAGCAGGGCGAGGGGGCTGTGCAAAGGAGGCTCAGCATCCCCCCCTCACCTCCAGCCCAGAGCACGAGCGGGCGTAGCTGGGGCTCCTGACCCTGAGGAGGGGGAAGGCCGCAAGGCCAGACTGCCCCCATGGCAGAGTCTGGAAGGATTATCCCAGAGGGAAGGGGGGCTGCGGGAGCCTGCAGCCAGCCCCCGAGGGTGCCCTGGCACACCCCGCTCGGTGGACTCCAGCTGGGGTCCCCTAGGCGCCTCCCCTGAGCTTGCCCTCCCTCCCACCAGGCTCTCTTCAGCTCTCCTCCTCCTCTTCCTCTTCCCTACATGTGAGGGAGGCCCACGCCCAGCGCACGGTGCCAGGGCAGCCGCTCAGCCCAGCCTCCTTCACACCCGCCAACACACACGCCATTCCACAGACGCACACGGCCCCATCTCAGCCACACGCACGTTGTATACGCAGTTCTGTGCGTCTGTGTGTGAAAGAGGAAGAGCAGGCGTGGCTGCCGGCGTGGAGGAAGGCGCCAACCCTGCAGCCTAGGCCCTGGAAGCCCCGTGGAGCCTCGCGGGGTGGTCGCAGGCCAGCCACCTCACCTCCCTGCACGTGGCTTTCCCATCTGCAAAACAGGATCCTGTCCTGAGGCAACCTCCGGGATGACTCGCAGAGCACCTCATTCCATCTCCAGCAGGCCGGAGCCAAGTGCCAGGGCATCCCCCAAGCCTGGCTCCAGTCCCCCGCTCCGGGGCCGAGGGCAGCCCCAGCCTTCTGACTTCACAGTCCAAGTTCTCCTGCCCTGAGTCCTTGGTCCACAGGAGAAGCTGAGAAGGGTAGTGCCAACCCCAAGGTCACATGAGGAGTCAAGGGCAAAGGCCAGAAAGGGCTGCTGTAGAGGGTCTCTGTCAGCTCCCTGCAGCTCTGAGAGCCCCTGAAATGGACCCCAGGTGCCGCCGTGTGAACTGGAAGGGCAGCCACAGCCGGCAGCGGAGGCTGTCCTCTCCCAGGCAGGGCGGTGGGGACAGGGTGGGCAGGAACGAGCACGCAGTTGGCCCAGCCCGGAGGAAATCTCACTTGAGCCTCCCAGGGCCGGTCGCAGGCCAGCGGGGGCCAAGCAGGAAGGGGCTGGAAGTGTGGAATATGAAATCATAATAGCTCTTGTTTATCGAGTGTTAATATGAGTTAGGAACCCCTGTGAGCATTTTATATAGGTGATCTGGTTCAATACTTACAACAGCAAAGAGGTAGGTAGTGTTAGTATCAGGATTAGTAGCCTGATCTTACAGGTGTAGAGGTCCTCTATTAGAAGATGTTAATACACTCTCCCAGACTCACCCAGTTTCTAAGTAGGGCAGGGGTAGGATTAGAACCCGGAACCCTGCCTACTTTCTTAACTCCAAGGTACTACCGGAGTTGATATCCTGCCTCTGCCACCCCTTCAAAACCACACAAGGTGGGGAGAGGGGCCCGGTCCGGGTCCCCTATTCCTGCCTGCCCCCCCTTAAGCCTCAGACCGAAGGTTTCTTGTCCTCAACCCGGCCAGCCTGAATCCAAACAATAAGTGGCAGGTGGTTTATTCTCGCTCTGGGCAAGGCTCAGTGTCTCCCCGGTTCGCCCCAGCTGTCTTTCTGGACATTCTGGGTCACCCACAGACATTGTGCCCCCCGCAGCCTCCTCGGCGGGGTTCCGTGGACTCCAGGCCCGTCTGGGATCTGAGGAGGCGAAAAGCCGCCCGGGCTCTGCGCGCCACTAGATGGCAATGTCGGCCCCTGGTGCCAGCTCCAGACCCCGAGCGCCGCGGCCGCCACCGCCCCTAAGTCAAGGCGTCCGCACCAAGGAGCTCCCGGGCAGGGCTTCTGCGGGAAGGGACAGGGCCCCGGCGCAGGCCCGCCCCGGCCGCCACGCAGCCGCCCTCGGGGCTCAAGACCGAGAAAGTTTAGGGACCCTGCATTCCACCTGACACCCCGCAAGGGAGGAGCGCGTGGGCGGGAAGGAGCGCGAGTTCTGTTTGTGTGTGTACCGCGGCGCGAGTAGACGCTAGTAGCATGTGCGAGTGTGCACGGCGCCACGCCTGGATACCGGCTCCGGTGAGCGCGTGAGCATGCCCGCGCCGTGTGGACACGTGCGTGTGCAGGCGTGTGCGTGCTGGGCGCACGCTTCGGGCGGCTGCACCCTCGAACTTGCGAACAACCAGCAAACGCAGGGCCGACAGCGAGCGACACTGGGACGCCCAGACCTTAGCTTGTCTGCTCGCACGCCGGCCCGCCGAGAGGGGCCGCGGAGCCAGCGCCCGGACGGCGTCGGGCCTGGGAGTGGGAAAGGTTGAGCCCAGACCCCTCCTGGATGCAGCGGACCCCTGACTTGGAAACATCATCTTAGCGGGGCTTGAAGATGTCGGGGTCCTAGAGGCTGCGGCGCGGAGTCCCAGCCCTGGACGGACTTCTGTCGAGGGGCCTCTGCGACAGTCACCCAGAGGGACAGCGGGCTCAGCTCAGTGCCTCCGAGGAGAGGGAAGGGCAGTACGGCCACAGTGGGGAGTCCGGGCTGAGGCGGGGGCACACACGCGCGGCCTTCCTCCCTCCTTCGGCCTCACCTGCATCCACAGCCCTGGGCAGCCCGCCGGAGTGGGCACGGGCTTCCCAAGTCCTAGCTCAGGGCCGCTCGAGGCCAGCGCCGGCCCCACTCCCGCATCTGCCGGCTCTCCCACCCTCGGTCGAGGTCGCCGGGGTCCTCGCCCTCCGGGACCCCGCCCTCCCACCAACCCCTAGCACGCAGTTCCTGCAGCCTCTGGGCGTGGGCACCATGCTTTCCGGGTCCTTAAAGCCCCTTCCGTTCCCTGACAAGGCAGGAGGGGTGCTGGGGCGCCCGCGGGATGATTTGGGGCATAGGTCCTCGGCTTTTAGGCGTTCACTCCAGGGCCCTGGGAAGACTGCGGCCCCCGGATCTGCCCCTGGGGTCTGAGAGGAGACACCCGGAGTTCAGGGCAGGCAGGGGGTCCAGGGGTTTGGCATGGACATGTGCCCCCACTTCTGCCCTGGGTCCGCAGGGTGGGGAGCCTGGGGCTGGATCTCCCCGCCTGGCTCAGAGCCTGGGTTTCGGCGGGGGGGTAGCCTGGAGAGGGGGAGGGGCGCCGGGGCCGGGCAGGGGTGTTTTCCGTCGGGGCTCAAGGTCGCTGATGGAGGACTCCATGGACCAGAGCAGGCTGGCAGCCCGAGCGGTCAGTGGAGGAAGGGAGGACGGGGAGACGGGCGGGAAAAAGGCTCTTTGGGGCTCCTGCGCCCGGCGCCCGGCAGAGCCGCCTCTGGGAGGGTGGAGAGCCGGGTCCCGACCCGACGGCTGCTCCTGGGTCCGGGGACTTGTGGCGGGCACTCCTCCGCCCAGGCCTTCTGAATGGCCATCTTTCCCCAGAGGCGCACCTGGAGAAGCCTTCTGGAGACGCGGGCCTTCCTGCCAGCGGGGGGTTCACCGGGGCCCTCTGCCGCTTCCGGCGCCTCGCGCGCGCCCACCGAGCTCGGGCCCAGTCCCAGCCGGACCCCCGGGGAGACCCTCGGAGCCCGGCGCCCCTCTTTTTCGACCGAGCCCCCCGCCCCCGCGCCGCCGCGGAGTCACTCACCCGCCGCCGGGGTCCCGCTCCCCTCGCGCCGGACGGACGGCGGGACAGACGGGAGGCCGGCAGCCGGCGGGGGCGGGACGGCTGCCGAGGGCGGCCCTGCTCGCCTGCAGCTCCGGGCGCTGTGGCTCCGACTCGCGCTCACGCTCGCACTTTTCCCCGAGCCGCGTGATGTCACGGGGAGGCAGCCAATCCCGGCGGGGCCTCGCCGCCCGCCCCGGCCGGCCGCGCGGGACGCGGGTCACTCGGGGGGCGCAGCCGGGGGCGCCCGGGCCGGGCGCGCGGGGGCCGCCCCCGCCGCGGGCGCGGAGGGCGGGGTCGCGGCCTGGGGGGGGGCCCGCGTTGCCATGGGGACGTCCGCGGCGCCCCCTCGCGGGCTGGCGGGTCCCGCGGGCGCCCGGCCTCCGCCCCGACCGCGCGGGATCCCCGGTGTTTTCGCGCCTCCCGGCCTTGCCCCGCCACGCGCCCTGGCTGGCGGCCGGACCCCGCGGGCCGCTCAGCGCTTCCGGCCGGCCGCAGGGCCGAGTTTCCAGCCTGGGGGCTGCGTGTCGGCGGCCGTCGGGGCTGGGGAAGGCGTCGGAGAGGACGGGCAGGTTCTGCCCGGAGCAGGAGGGGCAGGCGCCCCGGCCGTCCCCGGCCCGCTCGGGTGGGCCGCGCCGCCCATCCCGCGGCGAGTAGAGCGCGTCCACCCCCTGGGAGGGAAGGCCAGGTGCTCAAGGTCACCTGGGACAGCCGACGAGCCCCCGGGGCGCGCCCCGGGGTCCAGGACCGCGCGGGCCTCCCCTGCACGGCCGGGAGCGGCGGCTTCAGCACCTCGGAGAGCTCCACCCGGCCTGGGCCTGCGCGATCAGGCCCCCGCGCCCTGGGGCGGCCTCCTGGGGCGGCCGGGGTCAGATGCGCCCTCCGCCGGGGCCCAGGCCTGCCGCCACAAACCCTGTGAGAGCAAACAACCGATTGACCTTAAGACGGCTGGTTTCTTCTCTCGGAAAAACAACCCCGTCCCGCCCCTCCTCCAGCCCTGCCCCAAGGGCCGGCGGGGGGCGCTGGGGGAGGTGGAGGCGGGGACGCCGGTGGTGGAGAGGCGGAGGCGGCCGGAACCTCCGCAGAGAACCGGGCTCCGGCGTGGGGCGCTCCGTGCTGAACGCGAGGGGAGGTGGAGGTCGGGTCCCCAGTGCTTCCGAGAGCAGGGGCAATGGCAGGTCGGCGCCGGGAACTTGAGGGCGGGAGCAGGCGGCTGGGCTGGCTGAGAAGCCGCCTTCGGTGCACGCGTGATCTGGCCCCCCATCCTCAGGACAGGGCGAAAGGAGCACTATTGTTCGTTTGTGCTCCACTTCGCAGATGAGGAAAGAGGCTCCGCTGGTTCATGTGACGACAGTCCGGCACTTGTTCCACTTTGCAGTATCCCTCCTGGGGATGTGTGTGTGGGGTGCGCTTAGGAGAGTAGAAGTGTGTGTGTGTGTGTGTGTGTGTGTGTGTGTGTGTGTGTGTGCCCGCCCGCGTGCGCAGAATTATAAAACAGCCAGGCGTGGTGGCGCACTTTTGTAACCGGGAGGCTGAGACAGGAGGATCGCAGTTCGCAGACAGCCTCAGCTACTTAGTGAGGCTCTTTGCAACTCAGTGACACCCGGTTTCAAAATAGAGAACAAAAAATAGGGCTGAGCCCGGCGTGGTGGCGCACGCTTGTAATCCCAGCATTCGGGAGGCTGAAACCTGGAGGATCACGGTTCGTAGACAGCCTCAACTACTTAGTGAGGCCCTCTTGCAACTCAGTGAGACCCGGGTTCAAAATCAAGAATAAAAAATAGGGCAGAGGGTGTAGCTCGGAGGTCAAGTGCCCCTGGGTTCCATCCCCAGACCCGCAAAAAAAAAAAAAAAAAAAAAAAAATAGGGCTGGGGGTGTCGCTCAGAGGGAGAATGCCCCTGGCTTCCCTCCCAGTACCACAAAAAGGAAAAAAAAAAAAAAAAAATAGGATTTGAAAACAGTCAGATGGGGAAACAAGCAAAGCCAAGGACCGAAAGCCCCAGAAACCGGAAAGGCCTCCACCAGCTGTCTGGAGGTCTCCCGCTGCCATGCAAGGCCACTCACTGCTTCACAACCCTTGCTGTGAGTGGGGGCTTTCACCTTCCCACCCCAAACCCAGAACCCACAGTGGAACTCTGGAGAGCTGAGTCGGGGACCGGGGCACCTGGTCAGCTCCTCTGCTCTCCCTTTGGCCCAGCTAGACCACACACAGCTCTTCTCTGGAGGAGCTGCCACTCTGCCTGCTGACCCAGCCGCCTTGTGATGCTTGGGGGGCCCTGCCAACACTTTGCCAGCAAGGAGTCTCTCTCACTGGGCAGGCCTCCCTAAGGAGAGGGGCTGGTGTGGGGACAGGCAGGGTTTTCTAGCAGGGAGTAGCTAGGTTCGTCCCTGGCTGGGGCCGGGAGAGGCAGGTCAGGCAGGGTCGGATGTGGACTCTCCCTCGTCCACAAGACTCCTCAGAGCCTTGTTCCCAAAGCAGCAACCGAGCATGGCCCCATTCAGTTTTTCCTTCGCTTTGTCCTCCTCCTGTAGAAACTCTAGTGGACGAGGTGTGTGCTCTGAAACCACACACTGCCTGGATATAAACCCTGGCTCTACCAGTGAACTGTGTGGTCTGCGTGACAGCAATGCCTGCAGAGGGCTTTTGTGAGGGGAGAAGATAGAGTCCTTGGTTTACATTCAGTGATGGTGTCTGCTGTCAAACAAGGCACTCTTCCTAGGAGAGATGTGGGTGGAGGACAGGGCTGGCAGTGGGGCCCCCTTCTTCTTCCATCCCAGTGTTTAGCCCAAACTCCCCTGCCCCCCTTGTCATCCTAGGGATTGAACCTATGAGCATTCTACTTTGGAGTCCCATCTCCAGCCCCCCTTTCTTTTTGTTTTGGAAACAGGGTCTTGGTAGGCTGCTGAGTCTCACTACATTGTTGAGGCTGCCCTCACACAGGTGATCCTCCTGTCTCAGCCTCCTAGTACTATGATTATAGCATGTACCACCACATTTTTACTTTTTGACTGTACTGGGGATGGGGCCCAAGGGCTTTCTACCTCCGAGAAACACCCCCAGCCCTATTTTTTATTTTGAAATAGGATCTCACTGAGTTGCAAAGGGCCTCACTAAGTAGCTGAGGCTGTCCATGATCCTCCTGTCTCAGCCTCCCAAATGCTAGGATATAAGCTTGCGCCACCACGCCCGGCCAAATCCCACTTCTTAAAGGATGTCAGCCTTCACCATTCCTGTGTTCTCTGAGCTGGAAGGATTTAAGATTTTGGAGCTAAAAGCAACTTTTTTTTTTTTTTTTTTGGTGTTATTGGGGATTGAGCCCCAGGGCATTCTACCTCTGAGCTATACCCCCAGATGTCCTTGAACCTGCAATCCTCCTGCCTCAGCTTCCCATGTGCTAGGATTACAGGTATGTCCACCACGCCTGGCTCCAAAAGTAACTTTAAGAGATTGCATAATATAGTCATGCCTGCCACTACCAGGGAAAATGAAGCTCAGAAAAGTGGCTCGCCCAAGGTCACACAGCTGGTAGATCCTATTTTTTAGTCCACCGTCCACTGATACAGCTTTTTTTTTTCCTTTTTTTGCCGGTACTGGGGATGGAACCCAGAGGCATTCTACCTCGGAGCTACATGCCCAGCCCTATTTTTTTATTTTTTATTTTGAAACAGGATCTCCCTGAGTTGCAAAGGGGCCTCACTAAGTAGCTGAGGCTGTCTGCGAACCGCGATCTTCCTGTCTCAGCCTCCCAAATGCTGGGATTACAAGCGTGTGCCACCACGCCCAGCTGATACAGTTTTCTTTAAAATTTGGGTGTTCCTAACTATGTAATGTTCACAGTGTTTTATATTATTGCTTGTTCATCTGTTCTTCAGCGTTATCTCTGCTGAGGTAGAACCTGTAATTCTGCACAGCATCTGGGAAGAGTTGGGCACTTTACAAAATTACTTGCTGCCCAGTATGGTGGTACATGCCCCGTAATCCCAATATTTGGAAGGCTGAGAGAGGATTGCAGGTTTGAGGCCAGCCTTAGGAACTCAGTGAGACACTGTTTCAAAATAAAAAATAAAGCTAGGCATGGTGGTGCACGCTTGTAATCCCAGCATTTGGGAGGCTGAGTCAGGAGGATTTGCGGTTCACAGACAGCCTCGGCAACTTAGCGAGGCCCTTTGCAACTCAGTGAGACCTTGTTTAAAAAAAAGAATAGCTGGGCGTGGTGGCGCACGCTTGTAATCCCAGAAGTTGGGAGGCTGAGACAGGAGGATCACACAGGTTTGAAGCCTGCCTCAGCTACTTAGTGAGGTTCTCAACAACTTAGTGAAACCCTGTTTACTAATAAAAAAAATATAAGAATAGCTCTGGGAGTGTAGCCTGGAGGTAGAAAGCCCCTGGGTTCCATCCCCAGTACCACACACACAAAAAAAAAAAAAAAAAAAGAAAAGAAAAAAAGAAAAGAAAGAAAAAGTAATAATAAATAGGGTTGGGGCATGGATTGGAGGTAGAACACCTCTGGGTTCAATCCCCAATATCACACATATAAATAAATTAATTAATTGAAAACCACCTGTTGCCATCAAAGCCTTGGGGCTGATCAGGTTTTCCACTGAACCACGTCCTCCCACTTTCTAAACTAGCTTAGAACTTGGAAGAAGCCAAGTCCCATGGACAGAGCAGGCCTTTCAGCCACCATATGGAAACAGCACAGGAGCCCTTGGCAGCCAGCAGTGACACCTTTGGGGCTGCCTGCACACAGTCACGCCCTCCGCCTAACTAGACACACCTGCTGCAGGTAGCTGCCCAGCACTGGCTGGATCCAAGTTTGGGTCACTTGCAGCTTCACCCCAGGCCCAGCCCTGGATAGGAAGCAGCCATTATTCCTGCCCGCACACCCGCCACTGGTAGGCTGTCCCAGTCTACAGCAGGCCCTGCAAAGCAGGTGGGGATGGTCTACAAGAAGCGGAATGAAGCAGAGTTAGCACCCCTTACCCCATGAGCTCCTGCCAGGGGTCAGAAAGCACCCACCCCCAGGCCAGCAGCACCACTGAACAGTGTGGGGTCCTGGGTGGCCTGGTTCAGCTCAAAGCCCGCAGGCCCCAATCGCCACCCTGCCCTCCATCCTCCATGGAAACAAACAGAGAGGAGCCTGTGAGGGGCATGTCATCATTTTAATGATGTAGATCTTTGGTGTTTCCCTCATTAGCAGTAGACTATCCCCTCTCCTCCCACCACAATGTTTCTATGATGAGTGACAAACAGAAAGGAAATCACATTTTCATACTAAACAAAATGATCAGAGCCTTGATTTCTCCACTAGAAACTACACGTACAGTTCAAGATTCCACATGCAACACCTTAAATCACAGACCGTGACCTCACATTCTGACCTGGAGTCGCTTCTCCTCCCCCGGCCTTGGGCCTGCTTTGGCCCAGGCTCAGGTAATACTGACACCCACAGGTGCTGCTCTGGGGGCCCTGAGGCGAGGGAGAGCTTGGTGGACAGGCCTGGGGGCGGGCCAGCCTACACCCCCACTCCTGAGCGAGGGCCTGCCCACCATGCCCTGACCCCCTCCTGTATCAGGAGCAGGTGGCCCCCTTCACCCCATAGTTGTCCGCCACTTTTAAGTGTGGAGATTCCCTGTCCTCAGGAATTTGGGAGCGCGGCCCGACCCCAACTGTGTCTGTGGGGTAAGAAGATGGAGATGGCTGGAGCTCTGGAAGGCTCGGAGACAGAGGTGTTTTCTGGGTGCCGGGCCACTCCGCCCGTTTCTGGGTTCCTGGTGGCTCTGCCTATCTGACAGGCGGACAAGTCAAAGCTGCCCCACTGGCCTCTGTCTAGGATGGCGTGGCCCAGATCTGGAAGACTGTTCACTCTTCTGGGGCTCCTGCCCAGGCCCGAGTCCCCTGAGCCTGTGAGCCTAGGAGAAAGGGGAGTTCATGGCAGAGACACGCACTTGCTCCTCCATGCACACTAGGCCCAGCAGTTTGGCTCTCCTGGACTCTAGATCCTGGAAGGTTCTAGTCCTCTGGGTGAGCCGTGCCCTCTGGACTGCGTCTTGCCCGTCGACTGCCTCCTTGCCCACCCTCTCGCTCCTGTTCCCTGATGCAGCCAGCAGCTCTTCGCGTGTACACTTCCCAGTCAGCTGTGAGGTCCGGCTTCTGCTCAGCGGCTGGAGGGAGGCACCAGTGTATACCTTTGTCTCTACCTGTTCCGTGGCTCCCCGCTGGGGCCTGCAGCTTCCCCTCTGCCGCCACCGCCCCCATCGGGAAGGTGGTTGTTGCTGGTCAGGCTGCAGTGCAGGGCTGGTCCCTCAGTGCTGGGAAGGGGGACAGGGATGGGGCTGGGGGAGGAAGAGGCCAGGGCTGTCTGGGGTGGCTCCCGCCCAGAGGTACCAGGGTGGTCCCAGGAAGCTGTCCGGGGGCTGAGGCCTCGCTCTGCCAGGTGCCCAGGTTCCTGCAGTCCCCGAGAGGTGGAGGGCTGGGGCGAGGAGGTGCGGGCAGCCCCGGGCTCGGTGCCTGTCTGGGAGCTTCGGTGGATGCGGTGGCTGACGATGATGTTGTTGCCGAAGCCACCCATGGAGGCCATGGTGGTGCTCTGCTCCCGCTGCACCACAGCCGTCATGCCCCCCTCGGCCATCAGCCTCTGGATCCTGCTGAGGGCATCTTCCCCACTGGCACCGTACTCTGAGCCCTCGCCTGGAAGGTACAAAGCAGAGAGGGAATGAGCTGTGGGCCTGGGCCTCTGTGTCACGAGGCAGCGGACAGCAGGACTGGAGGATTCCAAATGAAAAGCAGAAATAAGAAGCCCAACTCCATCACTGTAAAAATCAGTCTTCGAGCCGGGTGTGGTGGCGCACGCCTGTAATACCCACCTTGGGAGGTGGAAACAGGAGGATCACGCAGGTTTGAAGCCAGCCTTGCTGGCTTAAGAGACCCTGTTTCCAAATAAAAATATAAAAAAACAGGTGTCTGGGAGTGTAGCTTGGAGGTAGAAGGGTTCCCAGGAACCCAGTACCACACACACAAAAAAAATATCAGTCTTCAAGATAAAATCCCCAATCCCAAGTCACACCTCTGCTTTTGTGGTAGGAAACTGAGGTCTAGGATGGCATGCAGTGGCCAAGGGTACTCAGATGCTAAGAGGCAGAGCTGGACCTCAGATAAACACTTGGCCTTTTAAAAAATTTTGTACTGGGGATTGAGCCCAGGGGCATTTTACCTTTGAGCGACACTCTGAGATATTTTTATTTTTATTTTTATGTGGTGCTAGTGATTGAACCCAGGGGTATTCTACTTCTGAGCTACATTTCCAGCCCTATTTTACTTTTTTATTTAGAAATATGGTCTTATTAAGTTGATGTGAACCTCACTGAGTTGTTGAGGCTGGTCTGAACCTGTGATCCTCCTGTCTCAGCTTTCCAAGTACTGGGATTAAAGGCATATGCCACCATGCCCAGCATATTTATTTTAAAATTTATTTTTAGGGTAGGTGTGGTGGTGTATGCTTGTAATCCCAGCGCTTGGAAGGCTGAGACAGGAGGAACATAAGGTTCAAAGCCAGCCTCAGCTACTTAATGAGGCTCTCAGCAATTTAGTGAGACCCTGTTTCCAAATAAAGTATAAAAAAGGTCTGGGAGTATAGCCCGGAGGTAAAAAAAAAAAAAATCCTGGGTTCCACCCCAGTACCCCCTCCCCGCGCACACTAAATAAAATAAAATAAAATTTTTTTATTTTACATTTTTGCAGTACTGGGAATTGAACTCAGGACCCCACACATACTAGGCAAATTCTCTACCACTGAACTACACCCTCCCTTAGCTGTCCAGGCTGGTTGTAAACTTGTGCTGCTCCAATCTGTCTCCCAAGTAGCTGGTCAGCAGCAGCTGTT
This sequence comes from Muscardinus avellanarius, assembly GCF_963383645.1. Classification (NCBI taxonomy): domain Eukaryota; kingdom Metazoa; phylum Chordata; class Mammalia; order Rodentia; family Gliridae; genus Muscardinus; species Muscardinus avellanarius. The sequence continues at coordinate 219,474,241 of NC_137786.1, forward strand.
TTTACAAGCCTCCCTGCCCCCATCCTGCCCGCGGGTCTTTTCTCTGCTTGTCTCATTCCAGCTCGATTTCCAGGCCAGCTGTTTTCACAGCTTAGCTGCCCCTAAGGATCCCTCGCAGTGCTTGCCAGCTCCAGGCTCATAGTTCTGGCTCCAGGTCTTAAGCCTTTTTCCCAGCACTAAACAGGGGGCTCTGCCTGGGCTTTAGCTTCTGTTCACCTTGGTTCTCTTGAGGCTCCCTGGAAACTTCTGACCCCTGAGGGCAGCTCCCTCACCCACTTCATCCCAAGCAGCTCACCTCCAGCTTCTGGAGAAAAACAAAGACAACCTGAAGGGTTGAATATCTCGCAGGGTCTAACAGTGGGGCAGAGGGTAAGAGGAAAGGCCAGCCTAGAGCCTCCATGCCAGCTCAGCTTCCTCCCCGAGGCTGCCCCAAGGGTCCTCCCTGTGTGCACAGAAGCCCCTTCTGCTGCCCCAGGGTCCGCTGGAGGACCCCAGCCGGGCTGAGCTGAGCTGCTGGTTTTGGAGCTCATCATGCTGGGCTCTGGGCCTGGTGAGTCTTGCATCCAGGGACATTCTACCTCTGAACCATACCCCCAGCCCTTTAAAATTTTATTTTTGGTATTGCGGACTGAGCCCAGGGTCACTCTTATCTTTGAACTACACCCCCGGCCCTATTTAATTTTTATTTTGAATCAGGGTCTCACTAGGTTGATGAGAGTTGCTACTTGCTGAGGCTGTCCTTCAACCTGTGATCCTGTCTCAGCCTCCCAAATACTGGGATTATAGGTACACCACCATGCCCTGCTTAAATTTTATTTTTAAACAGGATCTTGCTAAGTTGCTGAAATTGGTCTCAAACTAGGATCCTCTTCTCTCAACCTCCCAAGTATTGAGATTACGAGTGTGTGCCAGCATGCCATTTTTACCAGCTTTTCACGTAGCCTGCGGAAGCTGCCGCAGCCCTGCTCCCAAGGCGCCCCTGTGGGGCTTGCCGGGCTCAGGTGGTGGCCCTGCTGCTGCACTCAAACCTGAGGGCCCTGTCATCTCCGAAGGCTTGTCTACGGCCCAGCCCCAGCCACCTCTCCATGACTGCGGCGGTGTTTCCTAACGCTCTTCTTGCCTTCAGTCTCCTCCCTTTCCTGTGCGTCTCTGCGCTGCTGCCATTACTGTTCTAATTCAGCTCCAGCTAACTGAACTCTGGCTAAGTCCACATGCTGTTGGAAGCCTAGCAGCTCCACCCCCTTGCCCGCCATCTTTGTGTACCCAGTACCCTGTAAGGAGCCCTACGTGGCCCGGCTCCCTCGGATCCACCCCGCCCGACTCGGCCTCCTCAGTCCCAGGCGCCAGTGCACATGCCGCTCTCGGCCGCTCTCGCAGCCTTGGCAGTGCTCCATGCCTCTGCTTTAGTTATCAGTGACCGAGCTGTCTTTTGTCTGAGCTGTATGTTCCTGAAGGTCTTGGACTAAGCTTTATTAATTTGGGGGTCCAATGTGGAACACATGGTCTGGTGTGCAGTGTCAAATACAAGTGCAGATGAATAGGGGGGCTCCCAAGATGCATATAGGGCTTCAGACTCAGGCAACTTTGAATCTGGCTGCTCCTGCTTCAAAAGGAGCATTCTGAGTTCGCCTTCTTCCTGGACTCACTCTTCAAGGGAGGGCCATGACAAGGGCATCATTTCTGACCATGATTCCCCTTGAATACTTTTGGGTTCATAGTGTCAATACCAGATGTAAAATAAGTGCCCAGAAAAGAACGGATGGAGCTGGGTGTGATGGCACATGCCTGTTACGTGGCAGTACTTGGGGGGCTTGAGACAGGAGGTACACAGGTTTAAAGACCACCTCAGTAACATAGTGAGACTCTTAGCAACCTAGGGAGATCCTGTTTCAAAAACAAAAATTGGAAGGAGCTATAGCTTGGAGGTAGAATCTCCAGTACTACAATAAAACAACAAAAGAATGGATGGGAAATTTAAAAATGTGCACAAAAATGGTTTCTGGGGCGCCGGGCGTGGTGGCGCACACTTGTAATCCTCACTCTTGGGAGGTGGAGACAGGAGGATTGCACAGGTTCGAAGCCAGCCTTGCTGGCTTAAGAGACCCTGTTTCCAAATGAAAATATAAAAAATAGGTGTCTGGGACTGTAGCCCGAAAGTAGAAGGGTTTCCAGGAACCCCAGTACCACCAAAAAAAAAAAAAAAAAAAAAAAGGTTTCTGGGGCTTGGGTGTGGATAGCTTTAGCCCAGAGCTGCGAGCTGTCCTTCTCTTCTGGGAACACAAAACAGAGGCTAAGATCTACTGAAGGCTGCACAGCTGGCATATTCTTCAAGAGAAAAATATGAGGCCCAAGGGAAATGGTTTCAGGAGCAGTGGGCAGTGGTGGCAACAGGGGTTAATTCTGCTGTCTCCCTCCCTGTAGCAAAAGTATTTCTTTTTGTTTTTGAAAAATGGGAAATTGATTTAGTGCTGACATGAGACCATTTCCTTGGCAAGTTCTAAGGTACATTCTGGATGCACAGGCCAGGATAGGATCAGCAGCTTCCCAATTGCCCTGCAACTGGGCCTGCCTCTGGAGAGGGAAGTGTAGGCCTAAGTAGAGGCTCCATGCTTCAAGGAATCTCGTATCTGAGCTGTGGGGTGAATACCTCACCAGATAGCCTCGGGACCAGGAGAGACTATATAGACAGACAGACAGACTACTCAATTCCTCTTCCCTCCCACACCCTACACTTCCTTTCCTGTTTTTGAAAGTGACTGCTATGCATCAAAGAGCTGGGGGAGGCAGGCATAGTGGCACACGCCTGCAATCCCAGTACTTGGGAGGCTGAGAAATGAGGATCACAAGTTCATGGTCAGTCTCAGCAACTTAATGAGTCCTTGTTTCAAAATAAAAAAAATAAGTTGGGCATGGTAGCGCACACTTGTAATTCCAGTACTTGGAAGCCTGAGACAGGAGGATGGAAGGTTTGCAGCCATCCTCAGCTACTCAGTGAGGCCCTCTGCAACTTAGTGAGACCTTGTTTCAAAATAAAGAATAAAAAATAGGACTGGGGGTGTAGTTCAGGGGTAGAATGCTCCTAGGTTCAATCCTCAATACTGCAAAGAGAAAAGAAATAGGGTTGAGGGTGTACCCCAGAGGCAGCATGCCCATGGGTTCAATCCCCAGTACCACAAAACAAAACAAAAAACAAAAAGAGCTGGGGGTTCAGAGCTCTCAGCAAAGGTCTAAGGGCCAAAGATGGCAGCAGGGCTATTCGCCCTGCTCTACCTTCTGCACCTGCTGATCAGAGCCTAGGCCACAGGCTCATCGTCTACCACCTGCCTTGTTTTCCCAGAGGCAGGGCTAGGGTTGAGAAATTAGGTTCTGGCCTTCTGAGACTGGGAAAGACAGTTCCCTCCCTTCTTCTTCTTCTTTTTTTTTTTTTTTTTTTTTTTTTTTTGGTGGTACTGGGGATGGAACCCAGGGGCCTTCTACCTCCGGGCTACACTCCCAGACCTATTTTTTTTATATTTTTTATTCGGAAACAGAGTCTCTTAAGCCAGCAGAGGCTGGCTTCAAACCTGCATGATCCTCCTGTCTCAGCCTCCTAAGTGTGAGGATTACAAGTGTGTGCCATCACACCCGGCATCCACTTCCCTCCCTTCTGCCTTCCTTTAGTCCCCACCCCCCCAAAAACAGGATTAAAGGAACTTGTCATTGACTGCAGGTCAGACAGCAAGGCCAAAACAAAAAACATTTTGGGAAGTGAGACACCAGAGAACACTTCTTGGGTGTGTTCCCTAAGCGCTTGCTCCCCAAGCCCCAGTGAACCTCACTGTCAGGACGGAGGCCCCACTCTGACTTGGTCCCGAAACCTGCCCTCCCCACTCACCCAGCTTCACTGCTCAATATGTCTGTGCACTGTTTTTGAACTTGGCAAACCTCGCACGCACTGTCTCCTCTGCCAGGAGCCCCCTTCCTCCTGATAACTCCTACTCGTCCCCGAGGAGGAAGCTGAGATGCCTCCTCTGGAAATGTCCCTTGCCCCACAGGTTGGGCCTGGCCCTCATCACAATGAAGCAAGCACCAGCTTAGATGTCTGTCTCCCTCTCTAGACTGTCTGCTCATCTCCCTTGGGGCAAGATGGAAGATCAGTTTTGGAATCCCTCCTGAGTCACCCTCATGCTGCCTGAGCTCATCAGGGGCTCCAGAGGCCACCGGTCCACTGAGATGAGAGTTCGGTCCACTGGAAAAGCCATGGTTCCACCAGCCTGGCCCTCAGACTTTCTGGAATAGTTCTAGTGGATCCTAGGGTGGCTCAGGGAGGGCCCATAGCACTTGCACAAGTGGGCCTGGAGATGGCTGAAAGGAAAGTCAAAGGTTTCCTCCTCACTGAGGCTCGAAGCTGCAGCTGGCCGCTCCAGCCAGCACTGCCAGCTGTTCGTGTCCTCAGCGAGGGGTTTCCACCCCACAAAGAGCCACGGCCTCAGATGTAGGAGTCAGGCTGGGCCACAGACCAAAAAGGGACTTGGCTTTTTCAGCTGATGGCAGTGAGAAGGACAGTGCCCTGTGGGGGACTGCAGCATCGAAAGCCATTCCCTGGGGGCAACACAGGCAAATTTGTTGCTTTTTGCCTGATGCACACCAGGGCTTCTCTTCCCATGGTCTCTTTTAAGCAAATGGCTCCACCAAAACTAGAAAATGCCCATCTGTTTGGAGTCAGCCTTGTTTGGAGCTGGGAGCTGCAAGGAGCTGGGGCTGGGGGTAAGGAGAGTGAGAACAGCCTGTTTAACACAGCTGCTGACTGGCTCCAAAGTGGCTGGAGCTCTACTGCTGGGAAGTGCTAATTGGTTCTTAAAAGTGAGAGGCCAGTGCAGGGAGCCAGCAAGCCAGTGTTGGGGCTGCCGGGGCCACACCTGAGATAGGTGAGAGGAAGGGCAGACACCTGCCTGTGTGCCTGGCTGCAGCTAACCCACACCAACCGGCAGGGGCAGCAGGACCACCAGAGCCTTGCCCATGGCGGCCCTGCTCTGCAAACCAGCTAGAGGGGAGACAAGCTAAACTGGAAGCCTGAGGCTGGGTGTGGTCTCGGGAAGGACAGCTGGCAGCAGTCTCTCTTGCAGTCCTTTCAATCTAGACTGCTTCCTATGTGTTCTCTGGAAAACCAGCCTGGGTTCCCCAGGTTTTGAAGGAAAGGGAGGCCAGGGTATTTAGGGGTTGCTATGCAAAGCTTCCAGGCTGCTCAGCCCACTGGAGACAGTGACCCAAAATCAGAGAAATGATGTCCCTGTCATAGGAATAGGAAGTTCCTATTGCCACTAAATGGCATTACCAGATCTGAGGGCTACTCATCCTGAACAGGGAGCAAGCAGCACTGTGCAGTACTACCTGGCCATGTGGAGGGCACGGGGCACTTAGGCTAGCTCTCCCAGGGTGGGCTGATGATGCTCCCAACTGCCCCCCTCCTACGCAGCTTTCCCCTCTAGCAGTGCATGGCTCCTACCTTCACCAGGACCTGAGGCTTCTGTCTCCGAATCCTCTTCCTCCCTCTCAGTCTGTGTCTCAGCATTTTGCAACTGAAGGGCCAGAGTCTGGGTGCCCTGTGACGTCACGGAGGTGGTGGGGTTCCGGGGCTGCAGCCCAATTGCATTCATCAGACCCATATCTCTGTCTGTCCTCCAAGTGGCTCTGCTGGTTCTAGGGAGAAAAAGACAGACTGAAATTAGGCTTCTGACAGCAACCCTCACAGTGCTCTGGGGCCCCATGCCAATCAGTCCTGAAGGCACAGTACTGGCTAAGACCACAGGCTGAAAATAGAGCCCTGAGCTCCCTCGGCTACCCCTGATGGTGGCTGTCTGTGTCCACCGCCTGATCTGGAACAATGAAAGACCACAGAAGCACCCAATCTTGCACATCCAGCTGGTTCCGTCACTCCCTAAACAACAGTCTCTTACTTAAGATTAAGGAAGCCACTAGAGAGACCTGTGGGACAAAGGGTGAGCAGGGTGAGAAGGGCCTTTCTTTAGCTCTACCTTCCTTCTATCTGCTGACAAGACTCTAGTTCAAAACCTTGGCTTTCCAGGTGGTTGAGATCTCTACTTCGGAGGGAAAGCACTGAAACTCTTATGAGGCTGTTCTAGGCTCCTCCTTCCATAGCCTTCTGAAAACAGACCCTGGTAGTGCACAAGCTGCCCTACCAGGCAGGCCCAAGCCCAAGCCCAGTACCTCCTTTTCTTCCACATTTCCCAGACACTGACCTTTGGGATTGCAGGAGTTGGTAGCAGAAGAAGCCCCTGACTTTGAGACTGTTACCAGACAGTTTCATATTTCATGTTTCTAACTGCTTCTGAGACCAGCTATGCTTTGCCATTCCTATAGGAAAGCAGGGACTGCTTTGGGTCCACTGTCAACCCAACACCCTGTATTTTTCAAACATCCAGTCTTCAATTGTGAATTAAGTGAAGAGGACCAGTACCAGCCTCCCGCTCTCATGCTGGCTCCTGAAGAGGCTTTATCCCTGGGCTGCACTTTGTGCAGTGTGCTGCCTGGGGCCCTGGCCATCTAGGAGATCCCCACACACTGTCCCTGGGTCAGAGAGCAGAATTCACGAGGCAGCGCTCTCCAGTGCCCTAAGTGTGCCCGGTGTTGGCCAGGTGGGAGGTGCCATGCAGGGCAGGAGCAGGGGACGGGCTTCCAGCCAGCTGCTGCCCTCCTGTCTCAGCTTACCCAGGCCGCTCGCTGCTCCTGCTGTTAGAATGGACAGTGAAGACTGTCTCGTTTAACTGGTCCCAGTAGTACTCAACACCAGAGTTTAAAGCCCTGAAAATCAGTTGGGAAGAGGGAAAAAGAAAATAGAAAGTATTAGAAGGTGATTTTTAAAAAAGACACCATATTCCTGGGCTGTGGGGACTGAGGCCTGGTAGCCCATCCTGCATCTCTTCTGGGCTGAGACCAGGACCAGAGATGCGCCCTCCAGGTGCTCAGTGCGCGAGCATTCACAGATCTAAAATGGCCTGAATCCCTGCAATGGAAAAGCAGCCTCTCCAGTCCCACAGGCAAAGCCTAAACAGCCCCTTCTTTTGGCCAACTGGCAGCTAAAACAACAGGAGCACCAGACAAAGGCAGTGGGTTCCCAGTGCTCCTCGGACACTGTGAGAGGACGGCAATGGAGAAGCTGCAGCAAGGACCACCGGAGAAGCATGGCACCAGGGACAGGTACCAAACAGGCACGCTCAATCCTCGGAGGCAGAGGCTCCAGAAACAAGACAGTCGGGCTCTCACCCCTGGGGCCTTTTCTATTGCTGTGGGGCCATCTCAAATTTCTCAATTTGCCTGGAGCTCAGAAGTGTAAGCCAAGAGCCAGGTATGGTGGCATACTCTGTAATCCCGGCCACTTGGGAGGCTGAGGAAGGAGAATCGCAAGTTCTGGACCAGACCAAGGCAGCAACTTAGTGAGACTCTGTCTAAAAATAAAAATAAAAACAGGCTTGGGATGTTGCTCAGTGGTAGAATATTTGTCTAACATGTGTGAGGGCCTGAGTTTAATGGCCAGCACCACAGAAAAAGCAAAAAGAAAACTGTAGGCATCACACTTTGCTCCTAAATAGCGCAGGGCACACACACTTTCTTGAAGAGTTTTGCTATAGACGGAACCATTGCCCTCTGCCCTCCAATTCATATGGTGCAGCCATCACCCCCAAAGTGAGTGATTCTGGACACAGAGTCTTTAAGAGGTAAATAAAGTTAGGTGAAGTCACGAGGGTGAGCCCTTACCTGACAGGACTGTGGCCTTACAAGGGGTGGGGGGGGAGGGGGAGAAGAAGGAGAAGGAAGAAGAGGAGGAGGAGGAGGAGATGACGAATGAATAAGATGCAATGAAGCAGCAGCCTAGGAGGGTAGAAGGAGAAGGTGGTCATCTTGCTGGGTGTGGTGGCTTGTCCCTAAATTCCCAGCTACTTGGAAGGCAAGTCTATAGGATTGTGTGTCAGAGCCCAAGGTAGTCATCCATAAGCCAGGAAGACAGCCCTCACCAGAAGCCAGCTCCAATGGCCCCTTGATGTTGGACTTCCAGCCTCCAGAACTGTGAAAAAATAAGTGTCTATTGTTTAAGCCACCTGGGCGGTGGTGCTTTGTTATGGCAGCCTGAGCAGACTGTGATAAACTTTAGCAAAAGCCAGCTTTTAATCCTGCAGCCTGGGTCACCCTCTCTAACAAGAGAACTTAATGCCATAGGGAACAAACAAGTCAATGTGTTACAAGGACCAGCCAGAAGAAGGTGAGTTTGGGAACATGATATAAGGAGCTTCTTTTCTTTTCTTTCTTTTTTTTGCGGGTCTGGGGATGGAACCCAGGGGCATTTGACCTCCGGGCTACACCCCCTGCCCTATTTTTTATTCTTTATTTTGAAACCGGGTCTCACTGAGTTGCAGAGGGCCTCACTAAGTAACTGAGGCTGTCCGCGAACCGCGATCCTCCAGGTCTCAGCCTCCCGAATGCTGGGATTATAAGCGTGCGCCACCACGCCCGGCTCAAGGAGCTTCTTTTCTAAAGATGAGAATTCAACAGGACAGGCTTGACAAGTCTGAATGAGAAGGGACGGCACCAAGGCACTGTGGCACTTCAGGTGTGTGTGTGTGTGAGAGAAAGAGAGAGAGAGAGAGAGAGAGAGAGAGAGAGAAGAAGAAGAAGAAGAAGAAGAAGAAGAAGAAGAAGAAGAAGAAGAAGAAGAGGAGGAGGAGGAGGAGGAGGAGGAGGAGGAGGAGGAGGAGGAGGAGGAGGAGGAGGGCGAGCGCGCGCGCGTGAGACTGAACAGACAAAAAGTAGTGTGTCCTTCTTCCTTCAGTCATCCACCTACCTCCCTGGCAATTAGGCTAAGAATAACACTGGCACTGGGAGGGCAAAGGTGAGAGAAGGCAACCTTACCTTAGGGAAGAGGCACATGGCCTGAAGTCAATAGCAGAGGCCTCCAAAAACAGTCATTACTTCACTTTTTGGTGAGTAAATCCTGGCTGCATTAGGCACTATGTGAAGCCAGCTGACAGGAAGTCTTTGATTTACAAACTTGTCAAAATTTATTGACAGGCTGCAATACCATGTGGGCCCCTGCCAAATCCCTCCTCTATAATTCTTGCTAGCCAGAGCTGGCAAGTGACAACAAACTGTTCATACCAAACCAACAACAAACCATGTACTGTGTGACCAGGAACCTTCCTTCCTACTTCAGAAAGGAGGCCATCAGAAGTCCGAGGATCTGAAGCTGTGACTATCAACGTGATGATAGTGGCTGCCTCAGTTCAGGCAGCATCAGCTGAGAGCCTCGAACTGGACTGATTTTCATTCTTCTTGCTCTCCCTTTTCTTTTCTTTATTTGTGGGATTGAACCTAGGGATTGAACTAGGGATTTTAGGGATTGAACCTAGGGTTGCACACATGCTAAACAAGGGCTCTACCACTGAGCTACATCCCCAGCACGCCCACCTTGTTTGTGTACTGGGATTGAACTCAGGGACATTCTACCTCTGAGTTATACCTCCAGCCCTTTTTATTTTTTTATTGTGGAATAGAGTCTTGCTAAGTTGCCAAGGCTGCTTTGAATCTGTGATCCTCCTGTCTCAGTCCCCCCAAATATTGGGATTACAAACATGCACCACCACATCTGGCTCTCTTTATTTTGAGACATGGTTTTAATGAGTTGTCCAGGTGGACTTTGAACTTCTCATCTTCCTGCCTTAGTCTCCCAAGGAGCCAGGATTATAAGTGTATGCCGCTGTACCTGAATTGGGCTACTTACTGAAGAGGTCGAATGCCAAACAGAGCAGAGGCCACAGTCACCGTAGCAGTGTGCAGTTCCCCTCTCCCTCCCTCCCTAAGCTGTCACTCCCCCAAAAGGGTCTAATTCTATCCCTGATTTGCTCTACCACTGTGGTCAGAGCCTGAGGACAGTAAGCTCATGGGTTTGGTTTAAATTCTGGGCACTGTACCAAGGGGCAGAGTTGGAGCACCCTGTCTGGCTACTGATTCTTACCTTCCGGTGCCCAGTGTCACTCATTTCTGTGTTTAAGATAAAAGATCCAAGCGGGCATAGAGGAGCACACCTCTAATCCTAGTACTGAGATAGGAAGATCACAGGCTCAAGATCAGCCTCATTTAGCGAGATTCTTAGCAACCTAGCAAGAGTTTTGTTTCAAAACAAAAACAAAAAAACCAAGCCAGGTGTGGTGGCACACGCCTGTAATCTCAGTAACCTGGGAGACTGAGACAGGCGTATCGCAGGTTCGAGATAGCCTCAGCAAACAGTGAGACTCTCACCAACTTAGTGAGAAACTGTTTCCAAATAAGAAATAAAATCGATAGCCGGGTGTGGTGGTGCACGATTGTAATCCCAGCATTCAGGAGGCTTAGACTGGAGGATCGTGGTTCAGCTACTTAGTGAGGCCCTCCGCAACTTAGTGAGACCCTGTTTCAAAATAAAGAATAAAAAATAGGGGAGGGGGTGTAACTCGGAGTTTGAATGCCCCTGGGTTCCATCCCCAGACCCACAAAAAAAAAAGAAAAGAAAAAGAAAGAAATAAAATTGAGTTGGGGGTGTAGCTCAAAGGTAGAATGCCTTAAGGTTCAATCCCAGTACTACAAAAAAAAAACAACAAAACAGGGCTGGGGGAGTAGCTTAGATGTAGAATGCCCCTGGGTTCCATCCTTAGTAACACACACACACACACACACACACACACACACACACACACACACAGAGACAGACAGACAGACAGACACACACACACACACACACACACACACACACACACACACACACACACAAGATAAATGATGTAGGTGGGCTTGGTGGTGTGTGCCTATAATTCCAGTACTTGGGAGGCTGAGACAGTAGGAGAAAGTAGGATCATAGGTTTGAAGCCAGTTTCAGCAACTTAGTTAGACAATCAGCAACCAGGCAAAGTCCTGTTTCAAACAAAAAGTAAGCTGGGCATGGTGGTGCACACTTGTAATCTCAATACTTGGGAGGCTAAGACAGGAAGATCATAGGTTCATGGCCAACCTCAGCTACTTGGTGAGGCCCTCTGGAACTTAGTGAAACCCTGTTTCAAAATAAAGAATAAAAAATAGAACTAGGCCCAACATTCGGGAGGCTGAGACCGGAGGATCGTGGTTCGCGGACAGCCTCAGCTACTTAGTGAGGCCCTCCGCAACTTAGTGAGACCCTGTTTCAAAATAAAGAATCAAAAATAGGGCAGGGGATGTAGCTTGGAGGTCAAATGCCCCTGGATTCCATCCCCAGACCCGCAAAAAAAAAAAAAAAAAAAATAGAACTAGGGGTGCAGCTCAGAGGTAGAATGCCCCTGGGTTCAATCCCTAGCACTGCAAATAATAATAATAATAATAATAATAATAATAATAATAATAATAATAATAAAATAGGGCTGGGGATGTAGTGCAGAAGTAGAATGTCCCTTGGGCTTAATGTCCAGTTAAAAAAAAAAGGCATAAAAGAGCCAACCACCTTCTTCCCTCTTGGGTCTTGGTAAGGATAAATGAGTCACTGTTTCTCTAGGTTCTTCTTGGGAGCTAGACAAACACACAGGGAAGAAGAGTGGGAAGGCCAATCAGAGGCAGCCTTTTCAGGTGGACTTCTACCTAACACCTGGTTTCCTTCCGTAGCATCTGTGAGCTGTGCTCAGGGCTTGGCACAACTTCCTCACTGGTTGGAACTTGTGGGGCTCCCTAAGCACATGATGGAGCCAAACCTGATTTTTTCAGTGGTCCCAACACTTCCTCCACACAACCTGTGGCCCTGAATTTCCCAACTTCTGGGAATGTTCTCAAAGAGAACATTCTCTCATCTATCTCTCATCTATCGGTTACATGGCTGTGGGGACCTACACAACATGGCTGTATCCTTAGAAAGATGAACTGTTTCCAAGAAGGCTGGCGTTCACCCCGCCGTTTCCATGATGTGGGAAAGAGCCAGCAGCTGGCTCTCATGGGCTGGCCTGAGAGGTGTAGTCTCTGGCCATTCTGGCTGCCTGTTCACTAAGAGGCATGCCTTCCCTCTCCTTGGGCAATGTTGCTTGATTATAATTACTGTTTACAGCAGTAGTTCCCTCTGAAGGGACAGAGCTGGGGCTTTGTCAGGAGTGGCAAGCATGCCACAGTCTGCCACGAGTCCCTCCATTTTATGTTCTGTGCTGACTGAGAGGCAGTGGTCTTACCATCAACATCTCCTCCACCCCCATTTATAGGCAGCCAGCACCCCTCATATCAATCTGGTGCTCCACGCCTACTGGAGCTCCTGGTAAAGGTGTTGGCTGGGCTGGTGGCCAGCCAGGGGGAGCAAAGCACATCACTGCCAGGAAGGGTGGACTGGTTGGACTATCCAGTTGTTCATATCTTCACTGTCCTAAGAATCTCTTCCCTGGTGAGAGAGTATTCTCTAAGGCCTTTGTCTACTGTCAAGTGGGCCTTAGTACCTCCAAGATACCCCAATGCTCGTTCCCTGCCTTTGGGCTTGGTGACAGTGCTTGGCTTAGACAATGGAGGAGAATCAAGAACAGTACTGAGTGAGCACAAAATGAGGTGCAGCTGCCTGTGCTGGACAAAGGCAGACCACCTGTTCCAGAGGGAGGGCTGCGATCTTGGCCCAGCTGGCTGGCTAAATCCTGTGCCCTTGGGAATGGGTGTGCCAGGGAGCTGCATTACCCAGGGACAGGCGGCAAGCCCTGACAGCTGCCTCGGAAACTAACCACCCTCAGCTCCTACTTCCCTTTTGGTTTGTTCTTCTCATTCTAGTCCAGAGACCTATCACAGACTGTTGTGAAGGTTAGCATTCCACTCATCCTCTAATTTTCCACTGTACCAGCTACCTCACCAGCCTATACACACTTCAGAGCACCATTCTCTATTGGGGTGGTACTGGGGATTGAAGCCAGGGGCTTCTATCAGCCCTATTTTTTCTGTCTGTGTGTGTGTGTGTGTGTGTGTGTGTGTGTGTGTGTGTGTGTGTGTGTGTGGTGCCTGGGATTGAGCTCAGGGGCATTCTACCTCTGAGCCACACCCCAACCCTATTTTATTTTTATTTTGGAACAATGTTTCACTAGGTTGATGAGTTTTACTACTTGCTGAGACTGTCCTCAAATCTGTGAGCCTCCTATTTCAGCCTCCCCAAAACAGAGATTACAGGTGTGCACTACCATGCCTGGCTTCCTATTTTTGTTTATTTATTTGTGTGTGTGTGTGTGTGTGTGATGACGGGGATTGAACCCAGATACACTTCTAGACCTATTTTACACTTCCAAGATACACCTCTACACTTACTTTAGACTTACTTTACTTTTTTTTAAGCAGGATCTTGCTGCATTTATGAGAATGTCACTAAGTTGTTGAGGCTGTCTTTAAACCTTTGGGATCCCCCTCCAAGTACTGGGTTTATAGGCATGCACTCCCATGCCCAGCTCTATTTTCATTTTTTATTTTATTTTGCGGGTCTGGGGATGGAACCAGGGGCATCTGACCTCCGAGCTATACCCCCCGCCCTATGTTTGATTCTTTATTTTTCATTTTTTTGGTAGTACTGGGGTTCCTGGAAGCCCGTCTACCTCTGGGCTACACTCCCAGACCTATTTTATAGGTTGTTTTTTTTAATTTGGAAACAGGGTCTCTTAAGCCAGCAAGGCTGGCTTTGAACCTGCGTGATCATCCTGTCTCCGCCTCCCAAGCGTGGGGATTACAAGCGTGCGCCACCACACCTGGCTGATTCTTTATTTTAAAACAGGGTCTCACTAACTTGAGGAGGGCCTAAGTAGCTGAGGCTCTCTGCAAACGGCGATCCTCTGGTCTCAGCCTCCTGAATGCTGGGATTACAAGTGTGCGCCACCACTCCCGGCTTATTTTTATTATTTATTTATTTATTTTTATGGTACTGAGGGTGGAACACAGGGGCTTTTCTACCTCCGGGCTATACTTCCAGATCTATTTTATATTTTATTTGGAAACAGGGTCTCACTAAGTTGCTGAGAGCCTCACTAAGTAGCTGAGGTTGATCTTGAACCACAATCCTCCTGTCTCAGCCTCCCAAATGCTGGGATTACAAGCATGGGATACCATGCCAGATTCTTAATGGAGTTTTTGATGTAGAAAAGGGTTAAGAATCAGCTACAGAAAAAAGTTATGGATTAGAAAGTTAGGATACTAATGCCGGGTGTGGTGCTCCACACTTGTAATCCCTGTGCTTGGGAGACAGAGACAGGAGGATCGCGCAGGTTCAAAGCCAGCCGTGCTGGCTTAAGAGACCCTATTTCCAAATAAAAAAGTATAAAAATAGGTCTGGGGGTATAGCCCGGAGGTAGAAGGGTTTCCAGGAACCCTAGTACCACACACACACACACACACACACACACAAAAGTTAGGATGCCTAGTTCTATCTCTAATCTATCAGAAGGCCCAGGGTCAATCTTTTTTTTTTTTTTTTTTTTTGGTGGTGGTACTGGGGTTGGAACCCAGGGGCTTTCTACCTCCGGGCTATACCCCCAGATCTATTTTTTTTTATATTTTATTTGGAAACAGGGTCTCACTAAGTTGCTGAGAGCCTCACTAAGTAGCTGAGGCTGGCTTCAAACCTGCGCAATCCTTCTGTCTCAGCCTCCCAAGCGCGGGGATTACAAGCGTGCACCACCACACCTGGCCTCCCAGGGTCAATCTTAACTTCCTCACCTGAACATTGTTTATAATCTTTCTTGCCTACAGCAAATTTGACAGACATGAAGCCAAGCGTGGTGAAGTGTGCCTGTACTTGGAGGCTTAGGAGGATTGCAGGTTCAAGTAGCCAGCCTCAGAAATTTAATAAGGGCTTCCACAACTTTTATTTTGAGACACTGTCTCAAAATAAAAAATAAAATATGACTGGGGTGTAGCTCAGAGGTAGAATTTCCCTAGGTTCAATCCCCAGCACCACACACACACACACACACACACACACACACACACACACACACACACAAGATATGAAGGCGCTGGGCGTGGTGGCGCACGCTTGTAATCCCAGCATTCGGGAGGCTGAGACCCGGAGGATCGCTGTTCGCGGACAGCCTCAGCTACTTAGTGAGGCCCTCTGCAACTCAGTGAGACCCGGTTTCAAAATAAAGAATAAAAAAAATAGGGCAGGGGCTGTAGCTTGGAGGTAGACTGCCCCTGGGTTCCATCCCCAGACCCTAAAAAGAAAAGAAAGAAAAAAAAAAAGATATGAAGGTGACTGCGATGGGAAGCTTTGAAGAACTAAGTACAAAGTCATGTCCATGTCAAATTTATATGGCACCCTAAATTTCCACCTCTAAGGTTTGGGGAACCTAAGCCAACAGGAGAAATTGCAACATCAAAAAGGATGGGCCAGTTTCCTCTCATTCCAACAGAAATTGGTTTGTGATGGGACAGTGTTCCATGTCCCATCACAAACTGAATTCCTGGTGGGTAAGAGTTTCCCAGGCAGCCCCACATGGCTCAGGCCTGCTGAGACTCCAATGCCAAAGACAACATATGGGCAGAAAAGAGAAAGCAGAGGCCAAAGCCAGCCTCATGTTTGGCGAAGGAGCCTGTGACTCACAGCAAGTATGTGGGCTGGGGTTTCATTCGTGAACCTTTCTGGGACCAAAACAAACTGGGTTAGAGATTCTGCCTCCGCAAGAACAGATCATGCTGTGGGGGTTGGAGGGGGCCTGGGAGTTTGCTCTGGACAAAGCATGAATTGCAGGAGCCAAAAACACACTGTAAAGGAAGGGAAATAGGGAAAGAAGGCCTATAACTGTAGTGTTGGTATGAGTAAAATCATGATCCAGAATTCTCCACCAGTTTGTAAAAGATGCCTACTAGATCCCTCTTATGAATTCCTAAGGTGAAAGAGATAGATAATCAGCCTTGTCTTATTTGGGGAAAAGAAGCATCTCAGGACAATCTGCCCCTGAACCATGGACAGGCCAGGGGAAGGTGGAAATCAACAGGTGTAGCATCTAGGTTAACAGTGACAGAGTTATGAAAGAGGCAGGCTGTGTTCTACAAAGACAGAAGAAGACAGTGAAAAGCCAGGTGTGGTGGCGCACGCTTGAAAGCCCAGTACTTGGGAGGCCGAGACAGGAGGATTGCACAGGTTCACAGCCAGCCTCAGCTACTTAGTGAGGCTCTCAAAAACAAAGTGAGACCCTGTTTCCAAATAAAATATAATAGGTCTGGGAATATAGCTTGGAGGTAGAAAGCCCCTAGGTTCCATCCCCAGTACCACCAAAAAAAAAAAAAAAAAAAAGTGAAAGCAGCTCTCTGGACACAGACCCCAAGGAGTGACTGAGTATAAGAATAAAGCACAGCCGGGCGTGGTGGCGCACGCTTGTAATCCCCGCGCTTGGGAGGCTGAGACAAGAGGAACGCGCAGGTTCGAAGCCAGCCTCAGCTGGTTTAAGAGACCCTGTTTCCAAATAAAATATAAAAAATATAGGTCTGGGAGTATAGCCAGGAGGTAGAAGGCCCCTGGGTTCCACCCCCAGTACCACCAAAAAAAAAAAAAAAAAAAAAAAGAATAATAATAAAGCACTCAGCTACTTAGTGAGGCCCCTCTGCAATTTATTGAAGCTTTGTTTCAAAATAAAGAATAAAAAAAAAAATAGGGCTGGGGAAGTAACTTGAAAGTAGAATGTCCCTGGGTTCAATCTCCAGTACTGCATTAAAAAAAAAAAAAAAAAGCCAGGTGTGGTGGCACACATTTGTAATCCCAGCATTTGGGAGGCTGAGACCGGAGGATCGCGGTTCGTGGACAGCCTCAGCTACTTAGTGAGGCCCTCTGCAACTCAGTGAGACCCCGTTTCAAAATAAAGAATAAAAATTTAGGCAGGGGGTGTAGCTTGGAGGTCAAATGCCTCTGGGTTCCATCCCCAGACCAAAAAAAAAAAAAAAAAAAAAAAGCAACCAAAAAAACCAAAGTTTTTTCCAGGGCCATTGACCTACCTCAGCTGACAAGAGTCAATCTCCAGTCACCTACCAGCTATGAGAACGGAGCCAAATACATACTCTAGACAAAGCCACCGAGGGCCCTATCAAAAGGCAACGTGGACATTCCCAAGAGGCATTGTCCTTACTAGATCAGTGACACCGTACTCCATGATCTGCAGAACACCCTGAAGAAAGAATGTGCACCGAGTAATGAACAGCAGCAGGAGAGCCTGGAGACAGGAGTGGCGCTTCATCGGCTGGAACCCTGTAGTGCCCCACGCAGCAATCAGCCTGATCTGCAGTGAAGCACAAAGCTCCACACTCTTGACCTGCCTTGGTCTGGAAATGGATGACAAGCCTGGCTGACTCCAGGGTCTTGAGTAGATGAATGCTTGGATAGCCCTCTGTGCTCCAAAGAGCCAGTGGAAGGGAAAGCAGTACCCTTGGGACAGAATGCTTTGATTTTGTCCCCTCTACTCCCTATTTCAAGACTAGATAATAATCACTTTGACTTTATTTTAAAAATTATTCTTGCTCCCTTTTTTGGTGGGGGAGAGATCTGGCCTCATTAGGTCGCCAAGGCTAGACTCCTGGGCTCAAGTGATCCTTCCACCTTGGCCTCCAGGTGTGTGCCGCCACACCCAGTTTCACTCTGACTTTGAGCTTTTCAATCTGCTTTTACTATTATGAGCTAGAGCTTCAAGCACAAAGAAAAACAGGCAAAATACAGAGACAAGCTGTTTGAGTTGAGTGGCTTGACACATTAGGCTTTTAAACAATTCTCTATTTCCAATTTTCTTTCTTTCTTTTTTTTTTTTTTTTTTTGCAGGTCTGGGGATGGAACCCAGGGGCATTTGGCCTCCGAGCTACACCCCCTGCCCTATTCTTTATTTTGAAACCAGGTCTCACTGAGTTGCAAAGGGCCTCACTAAGTAGCTGAGGCTGTCTGCGAACCGCGATCCTCCGGTCTCAGCCTCCCGAATGCTGGGATTACAAGCGTGCGCCACCACGCCCAGCTTCCAATTTTATTTAAGTTAATGTTTATGACATTTATATAACTCTAAGACCACTTGTTGAATTTTAAAAAAAAAAAAGGAATACTTGATATCTATGCTTTTGCCTGTAGACACTTTACTATCGCTAGGAAACCAGAGAACAAGAGACAACATAAAAAGAAAAAATACTATCTCAGAGTCAAGAAACACAATCACTAAAGCATGTGTGTGTATGTGTGTGCGCACACGCGCGTGCACGCTACTGGGGACATTCTACCTCTGAGCTACATTACCAGCCCAATTTTATTTTTATTTTGAAACAGGGGCTCACCAAGTTGCTGAGGCTGGTCTCGAACCTGCAATCCTATTTCATCCTCCTAAGTAACAGGATTACAAGTGTGTACCACCATTCCCCAAGCCCCCTTTTTGCAGTGCTAGGTATCAAACCCAGAGTCTCACACGTTAAGGCCAGCGATCTACCACTGAGGTACATGGAGCCCTTTTGAAAAACTGGCCTCAAACTTGCAATCCACCTGCCTCAGCCTCCCAAGAACTAAAGCAGCCTTTTGAGAAAGAGAAGCCTGAGAATGCACCAGGGTCTAGCAGGATTGTGAATGCCCACCTCAAGGGCCCCACTGGCTGGCCAGGCCCACAGCTGAGTGCTGCTTATTCCAGGCCTCAGTCCAGAAACTGTCCACCCCTCACCCTCTGATCAACTCACTCGGGTCGGCAGATCACCAGGTCTCCTTTGTTGGTGCCATAGGCCAGGCCAAGCCCAGGCTCGGGCAGCCAACGGGCTGAGTTGATGCTGACATGTCTCCGCTGGTCAGCAGGCATGGGGTAAAGGACGTTGAAAACTCTCTAGATGGGGAAGGAAGAGGGAAGAAAAGAGAACGGAGAAGAAACAATTTGTTATCAAGAGTAGCAAAGTACAGGGAGAGACAAATTAAGTACAGGGAAGAGAGGAGCCCTTTAGGCTGGGAATGGGCTGACTCTCACTCAACTCACATCTGAGCTCAGGGAAGCAGGGGAGTGGGAACTTATTTTCGGTTAAGAGGTCCCTTTCAAGAAACACTAGGGGCATACTTGCTGTGCTCTCACGGCCTTTTAGCACTTTAAATCTGTTTATCTGTTAGTTCCAGGAAGGCCTTTCCAGAGCTCAAGACACTGGGAAGGACTGCCCATAACGTTCCTCTGACCAGACAACCACCATGAGGCAACCTGGGCTGGTAGTCCTATTACCATGGAAACCACAGCACTTTCGCAGTGATGGGGAACTGGAGGTGATAGGGGGGCGGGAGGGGGTGATAACATTAGAGAACATTCTTAATTCATCTAATTAAAAGCACTGTTAAAACTGGTATTGTTAAGGAAAGCTAAGAGGTATTCAGATGCAGGGAGCAAGGCAGAGGGGAATCTTGAACATGCAGGTACACGATTTCCTTCAAGCTTATATAAGCCACCATTAAATCGATCTGTTTGCAAAGGGAGAGATTCTCCTTTCAACAGTCTCTACCCATCTTCCCAAGCTCATGTGTTCTGAGGGTGGTCTGGTAATGACTAGGGTCTGGGCTGAGATGAAAGCCTCACAGTCACACGCAAGATGTTTTTCAGGTACCTTCAGAGATGGGGCAGGCTGGGGAAAAATGGAAGCATGACCTTTCATTTAGGAAGACTTGGGTTTGTGCTCTGATGCCAAGGTGGTAACTTCTCTAGATCTCAGCTTAAAAAGAGAACCTACATCAGGCTAACTAAGAAGATTAAAAGAGATGATGGGGCTGAGGATACGGTTCAGTGGTACAATGCTTGCCTAGCATGTCGAGGCCTGGGTTGTGTCCCCAGCACCGCCCAAAAAGGAAGCTGCATAAAAGAGATGATGTATAAAAAATGCCTGACATGCTGGGCGTGGTGGCGCACGCTTGTAATCCCCACGCTTGGGAGGCGGAGACAGGAGGATCACACAGGTTCGAAGCCAGATGTGCTAGCTTAAGAGACCCTGTTTCCAAAAATAAAAATGTATAAAACAGGTCTGGGAGTGTAGCCCGGAAGTAGAAGGGCTTCCAGGAACCCCAGTACCACCAAAAACACAAAACAAAATAAAACAAAAACTGCCTGACACAATACAATCTCATAAATGTAACTGCTGTTAGTGTTGCCACAAACCTGCATCCGGATTTTCAAAAAAGGGCCTATGAGCTGGGCATGGTGGTGCACGCTTGTAATCCCTGTGCTTAGGAGGCTGAGACAGGAGGATCGCGCAGGTTCAAAGCCAGCCTCAATTACTTAGTGAGGCTCTCAGCAACTTGGTGAGACCCTATTTCCAAATAAAATATAAAATAGGTCTGGGAGTGTAACTCAGAGGTAGAAGGACTCTGGGTTCCATCCCCAGTACCACCAATACATACATACATACATACATACATACATACATACATACATACATACATTAAAAAGGCCCATGAAAAGAACATGAGCAGACATGGTAGCATGTGTCTGTAATTCCTGCTACTCTGGAAAATGAGGCATGAGGATCCACGTTTGATGCCAGTCAGGGAAACTTAGAAGGACCCTACCTCAAAATAAAATAAAAATAAAAGGGGCTGGGGTGTAGCTCAGTGTTGAGAGTTCTTGCATGGCATATCTGAAGCCCTAGGTTTAATACCCAGCACAGCAAATGAGAAAAAGATAAAAAGAAAAAAGAAAGAGAGACAGGAGAGTTTTCATAGAGCAATATTCATTAAATGAATTTAGGATATCAATATAGCTGGGAGTGATGGCACACATTTGTAATCCCAGTACTCGGGAGGCTGACACAGGAGGATCACAAGTTCATGGACAGCCTTAGTTACTTAGTGAGGTTCTCCACAACTCAGACCCTGTTTCAAAATAAAGAATAAGCCGGGCGTGGTGGCGCACGCTTGTAATCCCCGCGCTTGGGAGGCTGAGACAGGAGGATCGCACAGGTTCGAAGCCAGCCTCAGCTACTTAGTGAGGCTCTCAGCAAATCAGTGAGACCCTGTTTCCAAATAATGTATAAAAAAATAGGTCTGGGAGTATAGCCCAGAGGTAGAAAGCCTCTGGGTTCCACCCCCAATACCACAATAAATAAATAAATGAATAAATAAGTAAATAAATAAATAAAAGGGCTGGGGTGTAGCTTGGAAGTAGAATGCCCTTGGGGTCAATCCCCAGTACCATAAACAAAAGGAAAAAATATTAAGGAGTATCTACTTCAAAATTTACTCAAGCTAAGGATCCACTCCATAATTTATGCAAAGTAAATGATAAGCAGTCTTGGATTTGAGAACATGGGTGCACCTCCCTTGGGTATCTTCCCAAAAGGCCTTTGTCAAAAAGCTGGGGGTGGTGGTGCACACTTGTAATCTCAGTACTTGGGAGGCTGAGACAAGAGGGTCACAGGTTTGTGGCTAGTCTCAGCTACTTAGTGAGACCTGTTTCAAAATAAAAAATAAAAAACAGGGTTGGGGGTATGGCTTGGACGTAGAATGCCCCTGGCTTTAATTCCCAGTACCAGAAACACACACACACACACACACACACACACACACACACACACACACACACACACACGGCCTTTTCCAGGAAAGCCTCCAGAATAGAGAAGACAGAGCACATGTGCTCCATACACTGACACACACACACAGACCATCCGGTAAAGAGTTATCACCCCAGCAATGTTGAGAAGTATGCCTGAGAGAAATAGGCTTTGTTACAGATATGGGACTGGCTTTGGCTTGAGGCACCAGACTGACTGCCCTGTGGACGCTACATTAAGAACCTACTATGTACTTATGATGGAGGTTGAGTGTGGCTCAACTCCAGATGGTAGAATTAGCCTGGAAAATCTTTGGTCTAACTAAAGAGACTATTAATTAAAAGTCAAGCGGGCATGGTGGCACATTCCTGTAATCCTAGTACTTGGGAGGTTGAGATAGGAGGATCCCAGGCTTGAGAACAGCCTCTACAATATAAGTAGAGACTTGGCAACCTAGTAAAACCCTGTCCCAAAATAATATATAAAATAGGACTTGGAGTGCAGCTCTGAAGCAGAATACTCCTGGGTTCAATGCCTGGAGTGTGTGTCTCTCTCTCTCTGACACACACACACACACACACACACACACACACTCAAATGGAATTTATGAACTTCTAATTACTGAGAATGGAGCTGCTTGGCCTATGGATAACCTCCTCCGCAGACACACACCTTCGGCAGTAGCCCTGAACAAATTCACAGCTGCTGCTCTCTACCTGACCTCACTGTCTGACAACCATGCAGATGGCAATGCAATTCCTTTTCCTTTGTAACTAACCAAACTTTTACCTTTAAATCAAGAAATGGGGTGTGGCAACCTTATTTTTCTCTGTCCCGAAAATAACCAATGGTGTCAGTCCTACCTCCAGGTCATTCAGTTAAATAGAATGTGGGAAAGACACTAAAAGGATAAAGTGGAAAGTTCAGGATCACTCAGCCAGTTTTTCTCTCCCAAAGGTCAGGTGGTATGTGTGTATACAACAGAGTTAAGAAGGGGTGAGTGTTGATTTCTTTTCTTTTTCTTTCTTTGTTTTTTAGGTATTGGTGATTGAACCCAGGGGTGTTCTACCTCCAAGCTACACTCAATTTTAAAAGAGGGATCCATTAATTAATTAATTAATTCATTCATTCATTCAGTGGTACTGGGGAAGGAAACCAGGGGTATTCTACCTCTGAGCTACACCCTCAGCCCTATTTTATTCTTTTATTTTAAAACAGGGTCTCACTAAGTTGCAGAAGGCCTCACAAAGGTGCTGAGGCTGGCAGAGAACCTGTGATCACCATGTCTCAGCTTCTTAAGTACCAGGATTATAACCGTATACCCCCATACATGGCTTTTTTCTTTTTCTTTTTTTTTTTTTTTTTTTTAACAGGGTCTTATTAGTTTGCTGAGAGTTCTGCAATGTCGCTGAAGCTGGTCTTGAACCTGCAATCCTCTTGTCTCAGCCTCCCACATACTGGGATTTAAGTATGTGCTACCATGCCCAGCTAAGTGTTGATTTCAATGGGTTGAATGAAAGAAGCCCCCAGTTTTGGGCCTGTGGAATTCTGTGTGCAACTCACAAGAGAATCTTGCCTAAAATCACAATGACTTATAATTATAGAAAATAGGGCAGAAGGGCTAGAAAAAATGGCTTTGCAAAGAGAAAAACAGTAAAGTCGATGTTTTAAGGGTCATGCTGAGCCTGGTGTGGTAGCACATGCTTGTAATTTCAGGAGGCTGAGACAGGAGGATCATAGGTTCATGGCCAGCCTCAGCAACTTCATGAGGCCCTCCTCCTTAGTGAGGTCCTGTTTCAAAATAAAAGGATAAAATAGGGCTGGGGGTATAACTCAGAGGTACAATGCCCCCAGGTTCAATCTCCAGTATTACAAAAAGAAAAAATAAAGGATCACGCTGAGATGTTTTTATTGGGGTCTCAAGAAATTAAAATAAAACAACACACATACCCTATTTCTAGAAAGTTTCTAGAACAGTAGAGAGGCAAATAAGCATCTCATATGTTACAAATTTATTGTCTGTTACTGCAGAGGGATTAACAAGCAAGTGCTATCAATTTGCTTCTTACCATAGGAACTTGCTTTAGGGACAAAAGTCCAAAAAAGTTAACATGAGAGGTGAACCTATTTAGGAGAGACGAGGTCACAAAGGGATCAGAAGGAAGCGACTAAAGGCTGACCCCATCCCCCAACTAGCCACTTGACAACTTCTACGGCCACAAAAGTCATAGGTCCATCGATCTGTCCTCTGTCTCTCTGCCTCCCCCACCCCAGTCAGTACTGAAGAGCAGATCCCGAGAACCCATCTCCTATCATCTTGGGTATCAGGCTAAATCCTGCTTTTTGGCAGGAAGCCAGAAGATGCTGTGTGAAGATCAGCTGCCTTCAAGATTTCTGCTAAGTTCTTGTTTGCTATCACATTCTGGAGTGGGGGTGGGAAGTAGAGTATTGAGAATAAAATTAAAGGTTGGGGAGAGAGCCCCGTGGGTGCAGGATGACAGGAATCCCTGGAACCTAGGTCCTGGAGGACGTCTGGTCCAGGCCTCTTAATTCCAACCTGCTAAACATAAAAACTAAAACAAGGGCAGCCAAAGAGTCCTAGAACAACTGAAAATCTGGCTCATTCTAAAAAGCACCCTATTATTTGGTTTCCACTCCTCTCCTTGGCCAGATCTGAACAGCTCTCAATACATGTGTATGGTACTGGGGACTAAACCCAGAGGTATTCTATATTTGAGCTACATCTCTAGCCCCCATTTTTTTTGTTTTGTTTTGAAACAGAGTCCTGCTATGTTGCTTCAAGTTTTGATAAGATATTGGTGCTGGTCTTGCCCTGAGATCCATCTGCTTCAGCCTCCCAACTACTGGGATTATAGGTCTGTGCCCCCATGCTGGGCTTCGATACATCTTACTAAGGGGAAGCAGGTCTCACTATTAGTCAACCCTGAACACAGACTGATTGACTGACTGATTTGCTGTACTGGGGATTGAACCCAGGGGCATTCTACCTCTGAGGCTGAGACAGGAGGATTGTGCAGGTTCAAAGCCAGCCTCAGCTACTTAGTGAGGCCCTTTACAACTCAGTAAGACCCTGTTTCAAAATAAAGAATAAAAAATAGAGCTGGGGTGTCGCTTAGAGGTAGAATGCTCCTGGGTTCCATCCCCAGTATTGCAAAATAAATAAACAAATAAATAAAAATTAAAAATAAAAAACCCAAAGTTCATCAGTACTTATAAGAAAAAAGACATGTGATATATAAAGGATTGTCCTGGCCTTTACCTAAATTACCACAAATATAGCTCAAATAAAGGTAACCTTAAAACAAGTCGGATGCCCTGAAGCTCCCCAGGAGATGTTAAGGACAAAGCTGGGTAGCCTGCCAAAACTGCTCCCCCATCCCAACAGATGTGACATCTCAAGAGGTACAACGCCACATTCTATTACACTAAAGGAGGATGATCAAGACCTAGAGATGCTGGTGGAGCTGGATACTAAAGAGCTGCGGATTCATGTTTGAAGAGTCCTCATTTCACCTGTCTCAGCTGGTATATGATTGATGTCTATACCCTGGTATGACTGATTCTGACAGCAACTGCCCTCCTGTCCCAAAGTAGGCTATTCTCATTTCTGTCTAATTTCTATGAAGGAAGTTAGAAGCAATATGTTGGAAGGAAAAGATTTTTTAGAGTCAGTGCAGTCTAAGCATGTCAATAGAAAATGAGTCAGGTAAATCAAAACCCTAAGATTTTACCTATCTCCAACGAGAATGGCAATAATTTAAAAACATAACTAATGCTGGCAAGAATGTGGAGAAATAGAAACTCTAATACATTGTTGGTGGGATTGAAAATTAGTGCAACCACTTTGAAAAACAGTATGGAGGATCCTCTGAAGAACGGGAATGAACCTACCACATGATCCAGCAATACCACTTCTGGGTATCTACCCCCCAAAATGGAAATAAATCTACCAAACTAATGCATATGTATATATGTTCATTGCCACACAATTTACAATTGCCAAATAATGGAACCAGCCAAAATGTCCATTAACAGATGAATACATTACAAAATTGTGGGATTTGTATACAATAAAATTTTACTCAGCCATTAAAAAAAAATAAAACGAGTCAGGTCACCAAATCATTATGGTTCTGAGGAAATAGAAGATAATGTTTTCTCCTCTTCTGGGATGCAATACAATCATTTATATCTCTTGCCTTTCCATTCCTCAAATTTTAACTAATAGGAAGTAAGCAAAAACAAACAAACAAAACAAAACACAGTTTCCAGACCAAAACTAACGGGTCTTATTTCTTGTTCAAAGACACTGAAAAAGAATGAGAGGTCAGTGGGAACCTTTCCCTCATCCTTTTAAAGTTCAGAGGAAAAATGGATTGCATTCCTCAACAAGATTTTTTCTCTTCTACTGAATGGCAACAAACTACACTACTTGGATTAGATCACACAAGAAGCTGGATGAAGCCAGGCGCAGTGACACACACCTGTCATTCCAGTTCTTGTGAGACAGAGACAAGAGGGTCAAAGGTTTGAGGTAAGTCTCAGAAATTTAGCAAGATCCTTAGCAACTTAGAAAGACCATGTTTCAAAATTTAAAAATAACAAGATTGGGGTATAGCTAAGAGGAGGAATGCCTCTAGGTTCAGTTCCTAATACCAATAAATAAATAAATAGCATTTATTCACTTATAAGTAAATAAACATTTAACATCTACTTAAATATTTAAAATTGTAAATAAAAGCTGGACCAGACACGAGTATAGCTCAGTGGTAGATCAATACTAAGGGGACACACGCCTGTAATGATATCAATATTTGGGAGGCTGAGAAGGAAGATAGTAGGTTGAAGGCCAGCCATAACAACTGACAAGATCCTGTTTCAAAGAGTAAAATGGGCTGGAGTGTAGCTGAGAGGTAGAATGACCCTGGGTTCAATCTCCAATACCAAAAAAGAAAAAAGTAAAATTATGAGATGTCCTATTAATTACAAAGGACATAGTATGAAGAGGGAAAAGATAAGGAAAGTTAATCAAAATCAACAAGAGACTATTTAACATTCCTAAATACTTGTTGAAATCCTGTTTTAACCCAAGGTGATTCCCTCTCCAAGGGGCAATTAGTACCCCTCTCAGGAAAGTGGCAACTTGAAGAAAATCTGGCAGGCCTCAGGTCTTTGGGAACAGGGGATACTTATTCCTTTATCTTCCTTTTACTGCCTACATGTATGCTGAAGGTCCCTCTGGATAGATTATATTCTCCTTCACAGGCTGAATTTATCATCTTTCTTGACATAGGCCAGAGGTATTGATGTGCAGCAGGTTTCTTTAGTCATCAACTCTGGCCTTCCTACCCACAGGAAAAACTCAATCCACAGAATCAGGAAGGTGGAGTTTTGGCAGTAAAGTGTGGCTAGTAGCATGGTGACAGAAGGCGAGAGGACTCTTGGAGACATTGAGACCGGCTCTGACACCTCCATTAAAGAGATGCCCCTCAGTGCTGCTGACCTCATTTGAGAGGGGCTCTCCTGCCACCTAGCTCCAGCCAGGGTTCAACCCTGGGGGCTGAGGAGCAACAGGAAGGGGAGGAAAAGGAGCCAAGGGATGGGAAGATGGCCTGCCTGCCTGCCTGCCTGCCTGCTTTCCTTTCTTCCTTAATGAGGGAAAAAAAAAAAAAAGGAACTGTTAAAAAAAAAAAAAAAAAGCTGGGTGTTGGTAGCACACTTGTGTAATCCCAGCATTTGGGAGGCTGAAACAGGAAAATTGCGATTCGAGGACAGCTTCAGCTACTTAGTGAGGACCTCTGCAACTCAGTGAGACCCTGTTTCAAAGTAAAGATTTAAAAAATAGGGCTGGGGGAGTAGCTTGAAGGTAGAATGCCCCCAGGTTTCATCCTCATTACTGCCAAAAAAGAAAAAGAAAAAAATAATCGGGCTGGGGATGTAGCTCAGAGGTAGAATGCCCCTGGGTTCAATCCTCTGCAACACAATAAAAGTCTTGTCTTGAATCCCATCACAGCAACCATGCCCCATCTACACATAAGTTTTCTGGGCTGTTAACCCCACAATTTAGACACAACAGTACCTCTCCCTGTGGACTGCCCTCCTATCTGCAAATTCTGCCCCTCTTATCCATAGCCAATTCAATATAAACAACTTGTACTTTCTTTCCTCCAATTCTTGTTATAAAAATACTTTTAGCTCAGGTCTAGGTAACATTTTTCAAACTGCTATATAGTCTGGCTGCCTGTAGTGTCAGAAAACTTGCCCTAGGCCTGATCCCTTCCCTGGATACCACCTGCAATGGCTCAGTAAGCCATATTATTTCAGAGTTTTCTGGCCTTAAGAGTTTACTTTAACACCCATGATAGGGGTGAAATGAAATTTTCTTGAGTGAAAAACCTAAAATGCTGTATAGACTCCACTCTACTAAGAGGACACAGGGGAAAGAAATTGTCAGAGCTGTATGAATCTGTCATGGAAAAATTTGCCTAGACTAATGGCTTCGACTGCAGTTGGAATGTTATTTTTAATTCTGTATCTGGCCCCTCCCTTCTCTGACAAGCAGCACCACAGATACCTCTGACTTCTCCCCTCCCCCCTTCCTACAACGTTCTGAAGAAAGGAACTTTTTGAGGATCGATGCTTTGTGCCACATCTCAGAAGTCAACTTTAAGATAATTGCAGCGGAAGCAGCTTTTAATCAACTGACAGCCAGCTTTAAGAAAATTAACGAGGACAGAATCTTAGGAAGGAGTAAATCATTCCTGACAACAAAACTGTCTCTCTTTTATCCCAATCTCCCCTTGAAGAGAGAGTACTCTTTCAGCAGACAAAAATAAAGATTTTGGTATTTGCCTCCCTCAAGGCCAGACAAGTTTAAGGAGAGGCTCAGTCCCATAGACTTCTGAATACTTTGGATTTAACTTGAATTCTAGGTCACTTTTGAAAATTAAACTTTTAGAATCTATGGAAGTACAGATGATTAGGATTATATCACAGGCTAAATTCAAGGGCAGAAAGAGAAGGAGTCACAGTGAAGATTAGATGCTGAAGAGTAAAGCTAGGATGGGTCAAAAGAGTTCACATGCATGAAGTTATATAAATGCTGGTCAGTGCTAAGGGCACTGGGAACCCAACTGACCCAAGATCTAAGCCACAATTGTAGTTAGGGTAATTTGAGCACTCTGGATATCAAGACTTTTTCTATGGTTCATCTTTCTTTTCTTTCTCCTTCTCTCTCTCTCTCTCTCTCTCTCTCTCTCTCTCTCTCTCTCTCTCTCTCTCTCTCTTTTTTTTTTGTGGCAATGAGGATTAAACCAAGGGGCATTCTGCCTCTGAGCTACACCCCCAGCTCTTTTTTTATTTTTTGTTTTGAAACAGGGTCTTGCTGCTGAGGCTGGCTTCAAACCTGTGATCCTCCTGTCTCAGCCTCTCATGTACTGGGATTACAGATGTGTGCCACTATGCCCAGCTTCTATGGTTCATCCCCCCACCACCACCAAGTACTGGGGTTAGAAACCAAGGGCATTCTACCTCTGAGCTACACGCCCAGGCCTATTTTTTAATTCTTTATTTTATTTTGTGGTACTGGGGGTGGAACCTGGGTTGTTGTTGTTGTTTTTTAATACCTCTGGGCTATACCCTCAGACCTATTTTTTACATTTTATTTGGAAACAGGGTCTCACTAAGTTGCCGAGAGCCTCACTAAGTAGCTGAGGTTGACTTCGAACCTGTGTGATCCTCCTGTCCCAACCTCCCAAACGCTGGGATTACAAGCATGCATTACCATGACCAGCTTTTTATTCTTTATTTTGGAACAGGGTCTCACTGAATTGCAAAAGGCCTCACTAAGTAGCTGAGGCTGTCTGCGAACTGCGATCCTCCTGTTTCAGCCTCCCAACTGCTGGGATTACAAGCGTGCAACACCATGCCCGGCTTCTATGGTTCATCTTGAACTATAATAATCACTGGCATCACCAGGCTCTGTGAAGATGGATGAGAAATGGCCTAACTGATGTTTCTGCATGGCCAGTGTAACGCTAAGGCATTTGCAAGTAGGTATCATGTCAGACACCTCCCTTCCAAGGACAGTAGAGAACAGAACACTAGTGAAAGGGACTCAAGAAATATTCCTGCAGATGGGGAAAGGCCTGCATAAGGACAGAGACACTGCTGCTCACACTTTAAGTTAAAGCATCTCTGTATTTCTGCATATAGGCAAATGGGCCTGTGCTCCCAGATCAGAGGATAAGTAAAACCAACTGTGAGCAGATAAGAATGTTAAAACTGGGAAAGGCCTTACAAAAAACTAGTCCTTAAGTGCCTCAAGGTACCAGCACAGTGATGCTAGCACGATCCAAAGCAGCTTAGGATGGAGATACCCACCAATTCCTTAGTTGCCTGGAAATATCTCAAAGATCTGGTTAGGAGGAGCCATAGAAGTAAACCAGATGAGAGTCTACCATAGAACAGTAGAAATCCTCTCTCTCTCTCTCTCTCTGTGTGTGTGTGTGTGTGTGTGTGTGTGTGTGTGTGTGTGTGTGTTACGATGGATTGAACCCAGGGCCATTCTACCTCCAAGCGACACCCCCAGTCTTTTTATTTTGGGTATTGCTAAATTGCTGAGGCTGGACTCAACCCTGGCAGCAGAACTCTTAAGGCCAAGGGAAGAGAAAGGAAGGGGAAGGGAGAAGCATGGCATAAGGCAAATTGACCCCCACCCCCATTTCAATGGGAACTGAAGCCACACCCCAGCCATTCTTATTTATTTTCATGCTAGGGATTGAACCTAAGTGTATTCTACCTCTGAGCTACACTCTCAATCCCCACTCCCTTTTTTGTGGTGCTGGGGATTGAACCCAGGGGCATTCTACCTCCAAGTTACAGCCCCAGTCCTGTTTTTCATTCTTTATTTTTGAAACAGTCTCACTAAGTTGTGGAGAGCCTAAGTAGCTGAGGCTAGCCATGAACTTGTGATCCTCCCATCTTAGCCTCCCAAGTACTGGGATTACAAGTATGTGCCAACATGCCCAGACATAGGTGTATAATTCTTATTAAACCCTTCTTCTGGTTTTCTAATTCAAAATGCCATAGCATTGCCTCCCTCACCACTGAACACTGGCTAGCCCCCCAGTCCCAGACTTTTGCCCTATCCCTAAGTAACACAGCACTTATGGATGCAAACTGGAAGAACAGTTTGGTATATAACTATTTCTGGCTTCATTAGTAATTTTGTATTTTTTGTTATTATGCTTTCACTTGGTTACAACCAAAGTTGTTATAATGTGCAAGTCGCCACTATTTTAGAAAATTAATTGCAGTTTTCTGTTACAATATTGTGCCTTGTTCCAATTAGAAAATGAAAGCTGAAAGGGAACATAGGCAGTTAAGTGTTTTGAGAATTCAGCAAAAGTTCAGCTCAGCAGTCTCTAAAAGCCTAACTTAAAAACAAAATAGAAATTAACAAAAAGCCCTCACTGGCCCAAGTGCAATCGAGTCAAACAGAGAAGACTCTGAGTCACAGAGAGCTGCACATCTGGCCTGGAGGAAGAGCCAAGCACAAAAAGAAGGGAAAGGGGAAATACATGCTGGGGTTGATTTTTCCTGGTTTGCCAATTCTTAAAATAGAGAGGACTAGCCGGGCATGGTGTGGTGGTGGCACGCTAGAAATTCCAGCATTTGGGAGGCTGAGACAGGAGGATCGTGGTTTGTTCACAGCTCAGCTACTTAGTGGGCCCTTTGCAACTCACTGCAACCCTGTTTCAAAATAAAGAATAAAAAATAGGGCTGGGAGTATAGTTTGGAGGTAGAATGCCCCTGGGTTCCATCCCCAGTAACACACACACACACACACACACACACACACACACACACACACACACACACGAGAGGGGGGAGGGGAAGGGGACTAAGGCCAGTTTCAGTAAGCAGAGAAGGGGGAAGACCAAAATGGATCCTGGATCCTAAAAATAAGAACGATTAGGACAAAAATTAAATGACCAGTCTTAGAGAAGAAAAGACTGTTGCATATACAGAGACGAAGAGAGAAACCTAGAAAGAGGCAACAACTGGAAAAAGATGGGAAGTGAAGCACAGACAGCCAAAGAGCCAAGTCAGGTATTACTTTGGTATTACTATGCCTGCAATAAAATTAGCAAAAGACCAAAGCAACACATATGCCTTAAACCCTAATGGAAGCCAGCCAAGCGCTTGTAACCCCCACGCTTGGGAGGCTGAGACAGGAGGAAGGTTCAAAGCCAGCCTCAGCTACTTAGTGAGGCTCTCAGCAACTTAGTGAGACCCTGTTTCCAAATAAAAATATAAAATAGGTCTGGGAGTATAGCCTAGAGGTAGAAAGCCTCTGGGTTCCACCACCAGTACCACCAAAACAAAAACAAAAACAAAAAACCCCAATGGGAAGTAAACCTGAGACCCTGAGATGGTGTCTGCCTTGCTGATAGGCAGAGGGCAAAGCCTTAACATGAAGGAAAGAGATATTAAGAACAAAAGTTCTCAAACTCAAGTGTGTACCAGAGTCATCTAGGAAGCTTGTTTTATTTATTTAGTTATTTAATTTTTGTGGGTCTGGGGATGGAACCCAGGGATGTTTCACCACTGAGCTACATCCCCTGCCCTATTTTTTATTCTTTATTTTGAAACAGGGTCTCACTAAGTTGCAGAGGGCCTAAGTAGCTGAGGCTGTCTGCGAACTGCAATCATCCAATCTGAAAGCTTGTTTTTTTTTTTTTTTTTTTTGGTGGTACTGGGGTTCCTGGAAGCCCTCCTTCCTCCGGGCTACACTCCCAGACCTATTTTTTAATATTTTCATTTGGAAACAGGGTCTCTTAAGCCAGAGCAAGCGGCTGGCTTTGAACCTGTGCGATCCTCCTGTCTCCGCCTCCCAAGCGTGGGGATTACAAGCGTGCGCCACCACGCCCGGCTGAAAGCTTGTTTTAAACATACAAGTTTGGTCGGGTGCGGTGACAAGTCTTGTAAATATAATACCTGGGAGGCTCAGAAAAGAGGATCACAGTTTGAAGCCAACCTAAGCAACTCAATAAGGCTCTCAGCAACTTAATAAGATCCTGTTTCAAAATAAAAAATAAAATAGGTCTGGTGAGAGTGTAGCTTGGAGGTAGAAGGCCCCTGTGTTCCATCCTCACTAACAAACATAGATACATACATACATACATACCCACCCAGCTGGGCATGGTGACGCATGCCTGCAATCCCGGTACTTGGGATACTGAGAAGGGAGGATTGCAGGTTTGCCTTCCACCTTCAGCAACTTAATGAGGCTTTCTGCAATTTAGTGAGACCTCATTTCAAAATAAAACAGAAGCCAGGCATGGTGGCACACGCTTGTAATCTCAGCATTCGAAAGGCTGAGACAGGAGGATCACAGTTTGAGGAGAGCCTCAGCTACTGAGTGAGGCCCTCTGCAACTCAGTGAGACTCTGTTCCAAAATAAAGAATAAGCCGGGTGTGGTGGTGCACGCTTGTAATCCCTGTGTTTGGGAGGCGGAGACATGAGGATCTTGCAGGTTCGAAGCCAGCCGTGCTGGCTTAAGAGACCCTGTTTCCAAATAAAAAATATAAAAATAGGTCTGGGAGTGTAGCCCAGAGGTAGAAGGGCTTCCAGGAACCCCAGTACCACCAAAATAAAGAATAAAAAACAGGGTTGGGCTGGGCGTGGTGGCGCACGCTTGTAATCCCCGAGCTTGGGAGGCAGAGACAGGAGGATCACGCAGGTTTGAAGTCAGCCGCGCTGGCTTCAGAGACCCTGTTTCCAGATAAAAATATAAAACTGGGTCTGGGAGTGTAGCCCGGAGGTAGAAGGGTTTCCAGGAACCCCAGTACCACCAAAAAAAAAAAAAAAAAAGGGTTGGAGGTACAGCTCAAAGGTAGAATGCCCCTGGGTTCCATCCCCAGTACCAAAAAATAAATAAATAAATAAATAAATAAATAAATAAATAAAATAAAAAATAAAATAAATAAAACAGGAGCTGGGTATGGTGGTGCACACCTATAATCCCAGTACTTGGGAGGCTGAGGCAGGAGGATCTCAGGTTTGAGGACAACCTAAGCAATTAGTTAGACTCTCATCAACCTAGGGAGACTCTGTTTCAAAATAAAAATAAAATAGGGCTGGGGGGCTATAGATGAAAGGTAGAATGCCCTTGGGCTCAATTCTTAGTACTAAAAAAATAAATAAAATAAAATAAGCTGGGAGCATAGCTCACAGGTACAATGTCCCTGGGTTC
This sequence comes from Muscardinus avellanarius, assembly GCF_963383645.1. Taxonomy (NCBI): domain Eukaryota; kingdom Metazoa; phylum Chordata; class Mammalia; order Rodentia; family Gliridae; genus Muscardinus; species Muscardinus avellanarius. The sequence continues at coordinate 219,508,035 of NC_137786.1, forward strand.
AATCCCTAGTACCACAAAAACAAAAACAAAATTGCCTCATACTTATTATGGTCTGAAATGATCTATATTTTAACTTGGACCTCATGCAGTTCTAACGACGCAGGTTGTTCAAGGCTCACGGTTTGAGAAGCACTGATGCAGAGGTCTGAAAAACTACTTAGAATAAGTACGCTGAGGCTAATAGCAACCGGCAATTAATTTTCAGCAATTTTCACATGGGATCATCTAAGAGATCATCTCTTGGGGACAGATGTCACTTGTTGGGAAGTAAAATAAGTCAATGCTCTGGAGGATGTCCTCCTGGGGCTGTCTGTTGGCCCAACAAGTTCACCTCTCTGAACATTAGCCAGTGACTTCCAAGAGGTAACACCTAACAGAAGGGGAATGCCGGGTAGAGAAGCTTTAGAAGAGCCCCTTACCTACATAAGCATTCCCTCAAGGCCTGAGCTGACATGGACAGAGACACAGCCTACATTCACCTGTGAAAAGATGCTCTGCAGTCCCTTAAACCCTCACTCTCTGTTCTAAACAAAGAAGCTGGAGATGTCTATTGGCATTACTGAAGTCAGACCTTTAAACAATTTTTCCACAATTAGAAAGGGTTAGAAGAAAAGCTGTCAAGATCAGGATTCCAGGTGATAAAAGACAGACACCAGATTATCTACCATCTAAGTCTGCTTAAGATAAGCCAAAGCAAGCTGGGTGTGGTGGCCTAAACTTCAAACAACAGTATTCCAGGGCTGACACAGGAGGATTACAGGTCTGAAGCCAACCTCAGCAACTTAGCAAGACCCTATTTAAAAAATAAAAAAAGGGAGCTGGGCATGGTGGTGCACGCTTGTAATCCCAGCATTTGGGAGGCTGAGACTGGAGGATCATGGTTTGTGGCCAACCTCAGTGACCTAGTGAGGCCCTTTGCAACTCAGTGAGACTCTGTTTCAAAATAAAGAATAAAAACTAGGGCTGGGGATGTAGCTGGAAGGTAGAATGCCCCTGTGTTCCATTCCCAGTACTGCAATAAATAAACAAATAAAAAAGGCATGGGGGTATAGCTCAGAGGTGGAGTGCCTCAGATTCATTCCCCAATACCGAAAAATAAAAAGTAAAAAGGAGTAGGGGGGAGAAGGATATGCCCAAGCAGAATAAACTAAAACCCAAGTCAGCCAGGTGTGGTGGTGCATGCTTGTAATCCCAGTACTTAGGAGGCTGAGACAGGAGGATTGCAGGTTCGCAGCCAGCCTCAGCTACTTAGTGAGGCCCTCCACAACCTTGTAAGACACTGTTTCAAAGTAAAGAATAAAAAATAGAGCAGGGGGTGTAGCTTGGAGATAGAATGCCCATAGGTTCAATACCCAGTAATGGGAAAGAAAAAAAAAAAAACCCAAAAAACTAAAACCCAAACTTTCATCTTCATAAAAACAGACTTGATGAACTTCCATATCCTCCTCCCTTCATCAATGCTAAATAATAAACCATAAAGAATTCAACCATAAAGAATTCAAGAATCAGAACTTTCTTGTCATTAAGAGCGGACACTGCCTTATTTCTGTTCCTTTCAGGAGAGGAAAGGATATGGTGCTACCTAACACTAGTTCTGCTAGTCAACTCCTAGAAGAGAAAATGAAGATGTTCTTGAGATTCTCTACTATTCACTCAGCTTCTATTTTCTTTTCTTTTCCTTTTTTTGGGGGGTACTGGGGATGGAACCCAGGGACATTCTACCCCAGCCCTATTTTTATTTTTTACTTTGAAACGAGGTGTCACTAAGTTGTAGAGGGCCTCACCTAAGTAGCGGAGGCTGGTAGAGAACCTGCGATCCTCCTGTTTCAGCTTCCCCAGTACTGTGATACAAGTGTGTGCCACCCTGCCCACCACTCAGCTTCTATTAAATGTCAGGTTCCATATTAGGTACTTGAACTTTACAAAGAGAAAAGAGAAATGGTTTCTGCTTTCAAGGAGCTAAGTCCAGGAGAGGAGATCAATAGGGAAATAAAAAACTATGGTTTGTTGTGATTGATATTAACATAGAATGTACTAGATGCAGTGGTAGCACAGGAAAGAAAGAGCAATTATATTAAGGAAGGTGCCACAAAAGGGGAGAAGCTTGTGGGCAGCTGGAGATGTAGGAGAGGAGAACATTCCAGGTTATAAAAAGCCCTAGCAAGGAAGTGCCTTATCAAATTCAAAATCATAAAGCTCAGAAAGCAGTTCAGCACAGTCAGCTAGAGATATCTAAAAGGAAACAGGAGGGAGAAGAGGCTGGAGAAGTAAGGACCAGCCAGGCCACCTTGCCATCACTTTGTGTGTAAGTGGCTCTATTCTCTAGTTTTTTCTTTGATAGGACTGCTTTCCATTCCAGCATTCATCAAGCATCTAGACGCACAACACTAGGTGAGGGGCCCTGGGGGAAACCCTAAGGAGCTCACACTATACCAAATGGGCAGATCCAACATACACAGCACACGACTACACACACCAGCAAGTGCATCAGACTGCAATGATACAGCGACACAAAGCACTAAGGGAATTAATTCACAGGTTTTGGGAATGAAGCAGAACTTAAATACTATCTAATTAGGAAACTGTTCAAATGCTTGACTCCCCTTCACAAAACCCTGGCCAAATGAGCCCCCATGGGATGCAGAAAGGCAGTCAGGCACATTAGTCTGGCTGAGTCCAAAAAGACTACTGAGCATACAATGTCCAAAAAGCTTCTATGGCAAGATACAAGAGGTATGCCTTAGATAAAGAAGGTCCTAAACAGGACCTATTCTCCACTGGTGAAATGCATGGGACAATTAAGATACAGTCTTCATCCTCCATCACAATTATATTTCATGGTATACAATCACTGTATAATTTTTTTCCTCAAAATTTCTTTTTTTTTGTGTGTGTGGTACTGGGGATGGATCCCAGGGGCATTCCTCCTCCAAGTGACACCCCCACCCCCATTTTTTATTCTTTATTTGAAAACAGGGTCTCACTGAGTTGCCAAGTGCCTCACTAAGTAGCTGAGGCTGTCCGCGAACTGAGATTCCCCTGTCTCAGCCTCCTAAATGCTGGGATTACAAGTGTGTGCCACCATGTCCAGCTTCATCAAAATTTCTCTTAAAAAAGCATAAATAAGCCAGGTGTGGTGGCGCACGCTTGTAATCCCCGTGCTTGGGAGGCTGAGACAGGAGGATCACACAGGTTCGAAGCCAGCCTCAGCTACTTAGTGAGGCTCTCAGCAACTTAGTGAGACCCTGTTTCCAAATAAAATACAAAATAGGTCTGGGGGTATAGCCTGGCGGTAGAAAGCTCCTGGGTTCCTTCCCAGTACCATAAAAAAATAATAATAATAATAAATAAATATTCTATGAAGCCCATTATGGATCTCTGAACTAAAAGTTTTGAGTTGTGGTAAGGAAGTTTTAGTTTACTCTTTATCTGAAGAACCTAGCTCATAATGCAGGGTATGAGAAAACCCATGTCTTTCAGACATAGTGCAGAGCTTCCAAAGGTGAGGCTGCTGGTCACGTATGGGCTGCACTGGAGCCCTCTATCCTTCATCTGGTGGTGGTGGGGAGGTCACAATCCAAGGTACACAACAGTATACCATCCTTCACGACTCTGCCAAGCCTAGGAGAACTGCGTATGGTGGAAGTGTATGCAATGGCACTCACCCTCATGGAGGTCTCGCCACCATGGGCCTGTTGCAGTCTGAAGACCTGGGCTACCATGTGCTCTGTGGAAGGGTGCAGCAGGATTCTTCGTGAGGCCAAGCCCACCATTACATACCGGCCCATTGGGGACAGGCTCACCGAAATGGCGTTGGGACCTAAGGGCCGACAGGACAGAGACACATTTCCAGGGTTCTTGTCATTCCCAGGAAACACACTTGGAGTCTTTTCTCCACTCTTCATGTTCGTTTGCTCACTCTGGGGTTATCTTACAGGATCATAATAGTAAAATGAGAAGGCATATATATATATTAAATACATTGCTTAGCATATTGAAAGTACTTAGTACTAACCATTGTTACCATATAATTTTTAAAAATTGGTATCATTCTAGAAATACGTTTTTGCTTTTTTGTGTGTGTGATACTGTGAATTGAACCTAGAGTCATTCTACCTCTGAGCTACAACCCCAGATCCATTTTATTCTTTATTTTGAAACAGGGTCTCACAAATTTCTGGGGCTGGCCACAAACCTGTGATCCTCTTCTCTCAGTCTCCCAAGTACTAGGATTACAAGCGTGCACCACCATGCCTGGCTTAAGTACTGTTTTGAAATTTACTTTTATCACTTAATATATTACAGACATTTTTCTATCATGAAATTTTCTTTTCTTTTCTTTTCTTTTTTAATTGGTACTGGGTGTGGAACCCAGGGGCTTTCTACCTCTGGGCTATACTCCCAGACCTATTTTATTCTTTATTTGGAAACAGGGTCTCACTAAGTTGCTGAGGGCCTCACTAAATAGCTGAGGCTGGCTTCGAACCTGTGCGATCCTCCTGTCTCAGCCTCCCGAATGCTGGGATTACAAGCGTGCCCACCACGCCCAGTTTTCATTAAATATCCTTAATGAGAGCACTTTTCTCCCTGGTACTGGAGATGGCATCCAGGGACACTTTGCCACTGAGGTACATCCCCAGTCTTTTTTGTTGTTGTTATTCTTTTTTATTTATTTATTAATTTTTTCAGTACTAGGATTTGAACCCAGGGGTATTCTATCTCTGAATTACATCCCCAGCCCTATTTTTTATTCTTTATTTTGAAACAGAATCTCACTAAGTTGCAGAAGGCCTCCCTAAAAAGCTGAGGTTGGTCCTGAACCTGCAATCTTTCTGCCTCAGCCTCCCAAGTACTGGGATTACAAGCATGTATCATCATGTCTGGCTTCTTTTCTTTTTTAATTTTAATTTTTTATTTTGAGACAGGGTCTCACTAAGTTGCCCAGGCTGGCCTTGAATCTTCCTGCCTCACCCTCTGAGACCATTGTGCGTGCGTGTGTGTGTGTGTGTGTGTGTGTGTGTGTGTGTGTGTGTGTATTAATTAAACTAACAGCATTCCATCTCTGAGCAACACCCTGAGCTTTATTTTATTTTTTATTTTGAAACAGAGTCTCACTAAGTTGCTAAGAACTTTGCTAAGTTGCTGAGGCTGGCTATGAACCTATGCTCCTCCTGTCTCAGCCTCCTAAGTACTGGGATTACAGGCATGCATCACCACACCTGGCTCTCTGAGAGCATATTTAAGGCCATCTATAATTTTTATGATCACTTAACTATAATTTACTTAAGCAACTCTTTTATTTTTTATGTATGTGGTACTGGGGATCGAACCCAGAGACATTCTATCTCCAAACTATACACCCAGGCTTATATTATTTTGATTTTGAAACAGAGTCTCACTAGGTTGATGAGAGTCACTATTTGCTGAGGCTGTCCTTGAACCTGTGAGCCTCCTGTCTCAGCCTCCTAAGTACTGGGATTACAAGTATGTGCTACCCAGCTAAGTAGCTCTTTTCTTTCTCTCTCTCTTTCTCTCTCTCTTTCTCTCTTTCTTTCTTTCTTTCTTTCTTTCTTTCTTTCTTTCTTTCTTTCTTTCTTTCTTTCTTTCTTCTTTTTTGAGGTACTCGGGATGGAACCCAGGGGCATTCTATCCCTGAACTACACCCCCAGCCTTATTTCTTTTTTTAATTCTTTAGCTTGAAACAAGGTCTCACTTAGTTGCCTCACTAAGCCTCGCTAAGTATCTGAGGCTAGCCACAAACCTCGATCCCCCGTCTCAGCCTCCCAAATGCTGGGATTACAAGTGGGTGCCACCAAAACCAGCACTAAACAATTCTTGAAAAAAAATCTCTTAATGTAACAACTTGACCTTTATTGTATATGAGAATACTGCTGTGAATAACCCTGCATATAAATCTTTATATAGTTTTTTTTTATTATTTCCTTAAAAGTGGGATTTCCAGGTCAAAGGACACACATACACAATGTCGCAGTGTATGTGTGTGCTCAGTTCCCCATGACATAATCCCAAAGCTCTTTCCTTATTCTCAGCCACTGCAGGAGAAGCATGCTGGTGATGGCATTGTGACAGGGAGGACTATTATTCTGGGATTCTTCTGCAATGCTACTAGCCAGGTCTCCTGCAAAGCAATCTTTCTCTGGCCTGTGCCAAAGTGATAGATAGGGGCAGTAAGTGACCATTACTCTCACCCAAGCCATGCCTCACCTAGGAATGCCCATGCCAAGGCACCAGCGTCCCTCTGCCACTGGGTTGGGCTTCCTATCCCTTACCAAATCGCTTGGTGTAGAGCATTTCACCCAGGTTATGTGGGGCCAGGGAGTACACTGCCAAGATGCCTTCGTCTGGAAAGCCCCTCTGGCTGCTAGGGATGAAAGCTGCCAGGAGTTGGCCATCTGCAGAAATGTCACAGCTAGCATCATTGTAGATCTTGCAGTTCTGCACCAGCACATTCACGGAGGCTGCAATGGACAAGAAAGAAAAGAGAACGAGAAAGACTAGAGTTGATGCTGTAAGAAATTCTGAAAGCAAGACATTTTGGGGCCTTCCTAACGGCCCGAGCCATTTCTAAAAATGCCATAGGATAACTAGGCATGGTGGCACACACCTGTATTTACAGATGTCGGGATGCTGAGATAGATGGATTGCAGGTTCAAAGCAAGCCTCAGCAACTTAGTGAGGCCTTCAGCAACCTAGCAAGACCCTGTATCAAAATAATAAACAGGGATGGGGGTGTAGCTTAGAGGTAGAATACCCTATGGGTTTAATCTCCAGGACCAGAAAGAAAAATAAGTGCTATAAGATGCTTTTTCTTTTGTGCTAATGGGGTGGAACCCAGGGGCTTTTCTACCTCCGGGCTACATTCCCAGACCTATTTTATACTTTATTTGGAAACAGGGTCTCACTAAGTTGCTGAGAGCCTCACTAAGTAGCTGAGGCTGGCTTCGAACCTGTGCGATCCTCCTGTCTCAGCCTCCTAGGCGCTGGGATCACAAGCGTGCGCCACCATGCCCAGCAAGGATGCCTTTTCATTCAAACTAAAATGTCAGGAACAGAAAACATGAGAGACAGTAAAGATATGTCTTTTCTACCACAGTAGTAGAAACTTTATGATAGTCCACACCACCACAAACATCTGCTGAGTCTTAGTTCACACTGAGGGAATATCATTCAAAAGATTAGATAAGGAAAAAGTTACCAGAAATCCTCCTGGAGAGCCATTCAACTGCTATTATTATTAAAATACCCAAACCAAGATGAATGAAAACACAAACCCACTGATTTCAAGAAGAAGAGGGAAATCGCCTTCCTGGAGTGGGATCCTACTCAATACCTGCTATGTGATCTCAAGAGGGAAGCTGCTTCACAACACTGTGTCTTACTTTCTCTTTGCTAACTAATCCTTAACTCTACAGAGGGGATAAAGAGAAACAAAGCCCAGCCCCACTGGATCTGGACGGTGGTGCCTTTACTGTTTCCTCACTAAGCTGCGTGCCTGGGCCATATCGTGAACCAGTGTCCAGTATTCACAGGCAACCCTAGTCTGCACTTAGCAGTCACTGAGAATGGAGCACAGGTAGGCCAGGAAGCAGGCAGCTCAGCCTGCCGAGGTGGCGGGATGGGGCAGATGTGGAGGCACATGTTAGTGAGGAGAATCCACTGCACATGATGGGGCTGATGAAAGAGATGTTAGTACAGGGACTGCACCCACATGCCTGGTTTTGGTTCTCATTAGAAGCTCTCTACAAGTCCCGAGTCTAACTCCCTGCCAGGAAAAAGTGGCTTACCCTTGTTGTGAGGTGGAACAAGGAAGCCCACATTGCAGGCACACATTCACGCTGATCAAGCTTCTCTGGGCTTTGTCTCGCTCCAATCTACTGCATGCACAGTATTTTTTTTTTTTTTTTTTTTTTTTTACTCTTTCTCTTATTTGAAAGAGTTGTCCATGCTCAGAGGCGTTATGGTAAAACAAAACAAACAAAAACAAGAGCCAAGATTAGCTGCTCTAACACAGTTCCAGGAGATCTACTCTAGAGTAAGTAAAAAGACATGACTGGGAATTCAAGGTAAGTTTACCTAGAAAATAAGCCCAAGGAAAATAAAACAGAATTTTTCTGAGCTTATGGGATCAGGGACTCGGAGTGATTTGCGAAATTCTGTATTTGTTCCTATTTCCCTGTGTGTTGCTAATGAAGCTACAAAGGCAACAGAGCAAATCATAAAAGAGACCAGAACACACTGATCAGGCTGCTGTGCCAGCTCTCGGGGGCTGACACCTACGGCGCTACTGCACATGAGACTGAGGAGGGACCACAAGGACGGTTCTGTTTGCTAACTAATAAAATAATGACATCCAAATACTCATTGCTATCACCATTAGGCCTCTCTACTGTTCAACTCCCAACTCACCATCTGCGCTAGCCTGTATGCCTAGATTTATCTAGTGAGCACTGGGACCGTCTGCTCCTGACACAGGGTCCCAAGCCCTTTGCCAAAAATATGACAATCTCCTTCTCGGCACCAACACATGATTCCAGCTGGGGACACAGAACCAAAGGAATTGCACAAAACTTTAGGAATGAGTTCACCTTGTTTTTTCTAACCTTGAGGTCGACGCAAATCTCAGAAAGATAAAAGGAAACTAATAATTTAGACTCTAACCACCAAAAGCTGTGGGAGAAAGGAATAAAATATATTAAGATGTGATAATACATAGCACAGGTGATGAAACTTTATGGGCTTTGCACAGTTACTTTTTTATTATTTTATTTTATTTTTTTGTGGTGCTGAGGATTGAACCCAGGGGCATCCTACCACTGAGCTATACTCCCAGCCCTATTTTATTTTTAATTTTTTTTGGTGGTACCGGGGGTGGAACCCAGAGGCCTTCTACCTCCGGGCTATACTCCCAGGCCTATTTTATATTTTTATTTGGAAACAGGGTCTCACTAAGTTGCTGAGAGCCTCACTAAGCAGCTGAGACTGGCTTTGAACCTGTGTGATCCTCCTGTCTCAGCCTCCCAAGCGCAGGGATTACAAGTGTGCGCCACCACGCCCAGCTACTTCATTTTTTTCTTTAGAAACAGGGTCTTGGTAGGTTGCTGACAGTCTTGGTAGGTTGCGATTCCTGTCTCAGCCTCCCAAGTACTGGGATCACAGGTGTTTGCCACCATGTCTGGTTCACAGTTACCATTTTATCTACATTTACTGTCCCAAAAATTCACAGTGGGTATTTTTGGCTCTTCTATCCTGCTGTTACATAGATCTAGCTCACATGTCCTAACATGCATTTTGGTCAAACTCAGAATCCTACAGTGATCGTCAAGACTCACCACCAACATTTAAAAAAGAGCATCTAACTGCTTTTTGAGATGAGAGATGGAAAGAGTGCAGACAAAAGTTTTCCTTCTTCTGGAAAGCTTGGCTCAAAGTCCCTAAAAAACTGGGCAGATGGACAAGAAGCATTTTGTCAGCCTCAATTCGAGGCCACTGTGATCACGTTTCTATTATCTTACGATGAATCCAAGGGCCACCTCTCAAATTCTGCCCCTTCCTCCAACGCCACCCAGGTCCACAGGTCCACACTTGCTCCTGATGACTGCAGTGAGCTCTCAGGAGCATGCAAGTGACAAACGAGAAGAGAAGGCTGGAAGTCGTAGCAGCTTCCCCAGCAGCGTACTCGGCTGCAGGAGTCTCGTAGCTGCGATCCACAGCTGCCCTTCTCCCTGAACAAAGGGGCTGCAATAGGGACAGGGTGAATCGGTGGCTCCAGTATGGCAAGCACTGAGCAGCGTATTTCCAATTCCATTTTTATTTCAAAGCTGCAATTAGCAGCTTTTACTTGTTGCTGGTCTATTAATTTCCCATGTGGAAAAGGAAATGACCAGTTACAGTGGTAACTTCAATCGACTTTGTGCAGCTTCCTCTTGTAGGCTAATTTTTTTTTTTTTTTGGTGGCACTAGAGGTTGCACCCAGGGGCACTCTGCTTCCAAGCTACACTCCCAGCTCTATCTTATTTTTATTTCAAAACTGAGTCTCACTAGGTTTCTGAGAGTCTTGCTACTTGCCGAGGCTGTCCTCATACCTGTGATCCTTCTGTTTCAGCCTCCCAAGTACAGGTGTGTGCTACCATGCCCAGCTTTCGTAAACTGAAATTTTTTTTATTTATTTTTTGGTACTGGGGGTGGAACCCAGAGGCTTTCTACCTCCGGGCTATGTTCCCAGACCTATTTTATATTTTATTTGGAAACAGGGTCTCACTAAGTTGCTGAGAGCCTCACTGAGTGGCTGAGGCTGGCTTTGAACCTGTGTGATCCTCCTGTCTCAGCCTCCAAGCGCGGGGATTACAAGCGTGCGCCACCACGCCCGGCTATAAACTGAAATTTTGATGAGTTAATTTACACAGGGAAAGAAATGTGCGAATGGCAAACCGTAACAGATTCTTTTTGGATTCAGCAATAATATACACAGAGAGAAAAAGTGAAGTGAAATACAGACTAGGATACTGAGAGCTTCCACGTCACTAGAAATCCATACTGTGAGCTGGGCGTGGTGGCGCACGCTTGCAATCCCAGTACTTGGGAGGCTGAGACAGGAGGATCGCAGGTTCAAAGCCAGCCTCAACTACATAGTGAGACTCTCAGCAACTTAGTGAGACCCTGTTTCTGAATAAAACACAAAACAGGTCTGGGAGTGTAGCCCGAAGGTAGAAAGCCTCTGGGTTCCATCCCCAGCACCACCAAAAATAAATAAATAAAGAAAGAAAGAAAGAAAGAAAGAAAGAAAGAAAGGAAAGAAAAGAAAAAAGAAATCCATATTATGCTCCATGTCTTACTTCACCTTGGAAGTTCACAAACTGCAGCAAGCATCAGGTCACTTGAGGTCTCATTAAGATCCTGAATTACTGAATGCAGCCAGGCGTGGAGGCTCACACTTGTAATCTCAGCATTCGGGAGGCTGAGACAGGAGAATTGTTCACGGACAGCCTCAGCTACTTAGTGAGGCCCTTTGCAACTCAGTGAGACCCTGTTTCAAAATAAAGAATAAAAAAATATAGGGCTGGGGGTGAGCTCGGACATAGAATGCCTCTGGGCTCCATCCCCAGTAAAGAAATAATAATAATAATAAAGCACTGGATGCAGCTGGATGTGGTGGTGCATATCTATAATCCCAGAACTGAGGAGGCTAAAGCAGGAGGATTGTAGGTTCAAAGCCAGCCTTAGCAATTTAATGAGACCCTGTTTCAAAATTAGAAAGAAAAAGACTTGGAGAGAAAATATTTTTCATATCAAAACTGCTGAAGGGCTTCAGGGGGCAGCTCCAGAGGGAGAAAAAGCAATGCAGGAGACAGCAGGAAGCCATGTTCCAGATTCTGCAATGCAATCTCCTCCCAATTGGAAATGATTTAGAAATGAAAATGCCCTAGCAGGAAAGGGGAGGGGTTAGAAATACTGATGCCTGGAGGAGCAGATGGCTCTGCCTTCCTATCAGCTTCATAAATTAGAAACAAACACCTTGTACAAAGATTGATGGGTAGCCTGTTGCTGGCTGGCAAGATGAGGCCATGGGGTGATCAGCAGTTGCAGTGCCTTTGCAAATGCATTAGATACTGATCTGGAAAACCCAAGGGGATTTAAATCAGCAGAAAAATTTCCTTTTGGCTATCCCTGAGCCCTTCCAATTTAAGAAGAACAGAGCTCCAGATGACACTATAAGCAACCTCCAAAGGCACCTGTCACTATATCCCCTGTGGCATCTGCCCCACACCACTCATCACTGGATTTAAGGCCTCTTCTGCCAGGATGCCCTAGTGACCAAAGCCATTTACCCAATAAGAGTTTACTCTAAAAGCGTAGTGAATTTAATGTGCTATTTTTTTCATGAAAGTGGTTCAAAAAATTATCTACGCATATGAAGCTTTATTCACAGCCTTCTAAACTTTTCAGATAGTAATTCACTAACCCCACTTAATTCCAAGAGAAACAAGTGACACGACTCTTTAGCCTAACTCCAGAAAAGTGTCAAATGTAATTCGCTTCAGTGAGACGACACAACTTGGTGGCTGCTGAACCTATGAACAAAACTCAGGATCACTGGCTCCCAAGCCCATTCTGTTCCAAAGCCAAAGGCTACTCGCTAACAGGAAGCAGGAAACTCTGAGAACCCTACAGTAAGAGTGACTTCCAAGTTCACATTACTGACCACTGATATAAAAAGTGAGGATCAAGCTGGGCGTGGTGGTGCACCCTTATAATCCCAGCATTCAGGAGGCGGAGACAGGAAGATAGTGGTTTGAGGACAGCCCGTTAGTTAGGCCCTTTGCAACTCAGTGAGACCTTGTTTCAAAATAAAGAATAAAAAAATAGGGGCTGGGGGTGTAACTTGGAGGTAGAATGCCCCTGGGTTCCATCCAGTGTACCGGAAAAAAAAAAAAAAAAAAAAAAGAATGAAATAAAATAAAATAAATAATAAAGTAGCTCTAATTCAAACCCAAAGCCAGTAATATGCCTAAACAGTGAGGAAAAAAACGTTTTCCTCTACAATTAGGAACAATCTGAGGATGCTCACTATCAGCACATTGTTCAACAACATTATGACTAATAAATCAATTCTAGGTAACATACTTGAAAAATTCAGGAGATTTAACAGAATAAATACTATCATTTATACACTGAAATTTTTTTTTAATTTTTTTTTTTTTTTTTTTTTTTTGTGTGTGTGTGGTACTGGTGGTGGAACCTAGAGGCTTTCTACCTCTGGGCTATACTCTCAGACTTTTTTTATATTTTATTTGGAAGCAGGGTCTCACTGAGTTGCTGAAAGCCTCACTAAATAGCTGAGGCTGGCTTCGAACCCGTGCGATCCTCCTGTCTTAGCCTCCCAAGCGTGGGGATTACAAGCGTGCGCCACCACGCCCGGCTGAGATTTATTTTTTTTTAATTGGGAATTGAGACCAGGGGCATTCTGCCTTCGAGCTACAACCCCCAGTCCTATTTTTTTTTTTTTTTTTTTTTTTGGTGGTACTGGGGATGGAACCCAGGGGCCTTCTACCTCTGGGATATACTCCCAGACATATTTTATATCTTACTTGGAAACAGGGTCTAGCTATGTTGCTGAGAGCCTCACTAAGTAGCTGAGGCTGACTTTGAACCTGTGCGATCCTCCTGTCTCAGCCTCCCAAGTACTGGGATTACAAGCATGTGTCCCCATGCCCGGCCTCCAGTCCTATTTTTTTATTCTTTATTCTGAAACAGGATCTCACTAAGTTGCAGAGGGCCTCACTAAATAACGGAAGCTAGCCACAAACCTACGATCCTCCTGTCTCAGCCTCCCAAGTAAAGAGATTACAAGTGTGTGCCATCACACTCAGTTTATGCACTGAAATTTTTATTTTGGGTTGTTTTAATGCCCATATTTAAAAATCAGAAACATAAGAGTTTTTAAAAATACAAAGTAAGAGCCAGGTGTGGTGGTGCATGCTTGTAATCCCTGCACTTGGGAGGCTGAGACAGGAGGATCACATAGGTTCGAAGCCAGCCCAGGCTCTCAGCAACTTAGTGAGACCCTGTTTCCAAATAAAATACAAAAAAATAGGTCTGGGAGTATAGCCTGGAGATAGAAAGCCTCTGGGTTCCAACCCCAGTACCACACACACACAAAAAAAAAAGTAGGAAGGAAAATTTAGATTAAAAAATAATAGAAGACTAGTCCTATCAGATTCTGAAACAGAAAGCCTCAAAAAGGAAACCCACGTGTAACTCTCATGTAAATAATCAGAAGCCGGATAGACTTGGTGGCTCATGCTTGCAATTCCAGTTCCTGGGAGGCTGAGATAGGACAATCATGGTTAATGGGTCACAGCCAGCCCCACTACTTAAAGAGGCTCTTTGCAACTTAGTGAGACCTTGTTTTCTTTTCTTTTCTTTTTTTTTTGTTTTTTTTTTTGCAATACTGGGGATGAAGCCCAGGAGCATTCTACTTCTGAGCTATACTCCCACCCCTATTTTTTAAATTCTTTATTTTGAAACAGGGTTTCACTAAGTTGCAGCGGGCCTAAGTAGCTGAGGCTAGCCGGAACCTGCAATCTTCCAGTCTCAGCCTCCTAAGTGCCGTGATTTCAAATGTGCGCAACCACGCCTGGCTGAGACCTGGTTTCAAAATAAATTAGGGCTGGAGGTGTAGCTCAGTGGTAGGATGCCCCTGGGTTCCACTCCCAGTAGTGGGAAAAAAAAAGATCACTGGAACCGAACAGTCCAGAAATGCATCTAAACACACAGAGGAAAGAGCACGGTGAAAAGGACACCCCAAATTAGTGGAGAGGAGAGAAACACTAATTGATCAGATAAATGGGAAGCGATGTTGGGGGGTCGGATCACGCTTTGCTTATGTGAGACTAAGTTTCCTAGTGAATCAAAGACCTAAATGCAAAAAGCTAAAATATAAAGTACTAAATGATCTTCTTAATGACACAAAACCTAAGAACCATAAAAGGAAAGTTGTGTAATTTTGACTTAAAATAAGTTCTATGACAAAAATAACCTTTGGCAAGTCAAAAGACTAATGACAGGTAGGAAACTCTTATTATAAGTTAATTTTCTGATTTATAAAGAGCTTCTGTAGAATTGCTGAGGAAAAGATCAAAAACACAACAGAAAAGGAGGTAATTGTCCACATATTGCCTGTGGACAAGTCAAGCAAATGGCAAAGTATACAGAGAGGCTTCAGCCTCCTTGGGAAACAACTTAAAATGCCCACATGCTACTTCTCATCTACCAGATTTGCACGTATCCCAAACTGATAACATTCTATCAGCAAGAGAATATAAATGGTCACAGTCTATAAAAAGGGCAACAGGGAGCCAGGCATAGTGGCACACATTTGTAATCCCAGTACTTGGGAGGCTGAGACAGGAGGATTGCAGGTTTGAGGCTGGCCTCAGCTACTGAAGTGAGGCCCTTGCAACTTATGAGACCATGATTCAAAATAAAGAATAAAAAATAGGGCTAGGGGTGTAGCTCAAAGGTAGAATGTCCCTGAATGCAATCCCTGGTACCACAAATCAAATAAACAAAATAAAGGGCAACAGGGCAATATCTACAAAAATGATCTAAGCACACATTCTATTTTTCCTTGCAATTCCATTTATCTTATCGATACAGTCCCACATGTGCAAAACGACAAACCTCAGCACAGTGCATAAAGCAAAACACTGAAAGCAACTAAGAGTCCAACAGGACAGCAGTGAAAAGTTACAACACATTCATAGAGCGAAACACAAGGCGGCCACCAGGAAAGCGGAGTGCGCTCTGCATCGGGTGGTGGTCTGGGCTCGGGGCTCTCAGGAGCATGGCACTTGGAGGTGAGAGAGGGGGGAGCAGGCTCAAGGCCAGCGTTCGCAGCTTAGGCCCTCCATGCTCTACCACTGAGGACCACTGGGCCTCACCTCATCCCTGAATGAACTGTGTATATACTGACGAGGAAAGATCACTACGACACACCACGAAGGATGAAAGGCAGGGAGTACATACAGCACGCTGCCATTCATAGTAAATAAAAGGTGGAAAGTTTTCTTGTATACACACAAGACACCCCTGAAAACACAAGAAACTGGTCACATGGGTGGCTCCTATGGTGAGGCAGGGAGCAGGGAGGAGAAGCTTCTGCAGTGTTGTTTGTTTGTTTTTGCAGTACTCAGGATTAAACCCAGGGGCATTCCACCTCTGAGATACATCCCCAGCTCTCTTTTTTATTCTTTCTTTTGCAACAGGGTCTCACTAAGTTGCAGAGGCCTCACTAAGTAGCTGAGGGTGGCTGGGAACCATGATCCTCCTGTCTCAGCCTCCCGAATGCTGGGATTACAAGTGTGTGCTACCATACTCAGCTTCTTGTGTATCTTTTCATATGAATTGTTTTAAACAGGGAACGTATTATCTAATTCAGATAATAATAATAATATTTATAGAAAGTGACAAATTAAAGAAACAAAGTAACTAATAAATTATTGCCCTTAAAATCTGGACCAGAAACCTAGAGATGAAGCAAAGTTGTATTTGTAATAAGGGAAAAGATGACTGCAAGCTGCGAGCGGTGGCACTGCCCGGGATCCCAGTGCTTGGGAGGCCGGAGGATAGCAGACAGGAGGACAGCAGTTTGCAGCTGGCCTCGGCTACTTTAGTGAGGCCCTCCGCCACTTAGTGAGATTCAAAAGAAAAAAGAGGGATGGATGTGTAGCTCAGAAGTAGAATGCTGCTGGGTTCAATCTCCAGTACCACACGAGAAGAAGAAGAAGAAGGAGGAGGAGGAGGAGGAGGAGGAGGAGGAGGAGGATGATGATGATCACAGATTCTTGGCAAGCTTCAGCTACTTAGTGAGACCCTCCGCAAATTAGTGAGACTGCTTCAAAATAAAGAATAAAAAATACTCCCTGCACTTGGGAGGCTGAGACAGGAGGATCGCGCAGGTTCGACACCAACCTCAGCTGACTTAAGAGACCCTGTTTCAAAATAAAATATAAAATAGGTCTGGGAGCCGGGCGTGGTGGCGCACACTTGTAATCCCCATGCTTGGGAGGTGGAGACAGGAGGATCGCGCAGGTTCGAAGACAGCCGCGCTGGCGTAAGAGACCCTGTTTTCAAATTAAAAAGTATACAAAATAAGTCTGGGAGTGTAGCCCGGAGGTAGAAGGGCTTCCAGGAACCCCAGTACCACCAAAATAAATAAATAATAAAATAGGTCTGGGAGTGTAGCCCAGAGGTAGAAGGCCCCTGGGTTCCATCCCTGGGTTCCACCACCAAAAAAAAAAAAAAAAAAAAAAAGAGTAAATAATAGGACTGGGGGTAGAGCTGGGAGGTAGAATGTCCCTGGGTTCCATCTCTGGTACTGAAAAAAGAAAGGGGGTGGACTGCTGTGGCTTGCTAGTAGAGTTAAGGTTAAAGAACAGATTATTGGATATTTAGTTTATAAACACTTAGAAAAAAATGGATGAGGTTTCACTAAGCACAGGACAGGAAAAATTAACCTCATTTTCCTTGTCTGATAAGA
This sequence comes from Muscardinus avellanarius, assembly GCF_963383645.1. Taxonomy (NCBI): domain Eukaryota; kingdom Metazoa; phylum Chordata; class Mammalia; order Rodentia; family Gliridae; genus Muscardinus; species Muscardinus avellanarius. Next base: position 219,525,094 of record NC_137786.1, read on the forward strand.
ATATCAAGACTAGTATATCAGGAAATGCTTCAGACAAAGAAAATCTATCTCTTGCTGGGTATGGCAGTGCACACCTGTAATCCCACTGTAATCCCAGCATTCGGAGGCCCTCTGCAACATAGTGAGACCCTGTTTTAAAATAAAGAATAATAAACAAGGCAGGGGGTGTAGCTCAGAGGTCAAATGCCCCTGGCTTCCATCCCCAGACCCACCAAAAAAAAAAAAAAAAGAAAGAAAGAAAAAGAAAAGAAAATCTTATCTCATTTTAAGGCATCTGACAAACTCTTAGAATACTCTTATAGATGAGAATGAAAATGTGGGCTTCATATGTGAACAAACCAAGCCAGGATGATAATTCATGAGCTAAAATCAACACAGATGCAATTCATAACACCACAAGGCTTGGAGCAATGTCCCATCGGATTCACCATTTTTGCTAATAACCTGAAGGAAGACAGAGAAGGGATGTTTATCAAATTAGTAGGTGATGTAAGACTGAGAGAGGACTAATCAAAGTTCAAAACGATGTTGTAAGCAGGAAGTAAAAACTGTATGACACTGCAATAAAATTAAATAGAAAAAATTACAAATCTGCTTTAGTTTCTGAAAGACTTGAACTTTATAAGGAAGTACAGCATGGTTGAGTTCTGGTTTAATTACAATTATTAAGGAATTTTAAGTGACTGCAAACTCAATAGTAGCTTCAAAAAAAGATGCTGCAATCTTAAACTGAACTTGTTCAAAGCACCAGTGTACTATGCATTAGCTCATGTCAAAAGCTTTCTATTCTGCTCTATGCCGCTCCCTGCCAAAGCTAAAATGGAAGATGAGCAAACTGTCAAGGATTTGGAAACCACATCAGAAAAAGGAATCTAAAGAAGTTTGGCCTGAAAAGAAAGATTTCAAGGGAAAGGACAACTTACTTTCAAATAGTTAGAGGAGTAGCCATTTGAAGCATCAATAATTTTATTCTATAGAGATTCAGTAGTAAAACTGAGAATAGGAGAAAGCAACAAGGGGAATGGTGGTCCAATACAATAAAGAACATTTTAGCAAAGCTACTGCAGTGAGGTGGACATGGTGGCACATACCTGTAATCCCAGTACATAGGAGGCTAGTACTGAAGGATCACAGGTTCAAGGCCAGCCTTGGCAACTTGGTAAAGTCCTCAGAAACTTAGTGAGACACTGTTTCAAAATAAAAATAATAAAAACAGGGCCAGGGGTGTAAGAGCTCAGGGGTAGAATGTCTCTGGGTTCAATCCCAAGTACCACCATTAAAAAAAAATATAGCAGTGAGAGTTAGGCTTTTTCATCAGATATGGCCTATTATTGGAAATAGCAAGGGCTGAACTACAACTTCTCAGGAATGTGGGAGGCATTAGAAAGTAAAATGGAACTGGGCGTGGTGGCACAGGCTTGTAATCCCAGTATCCAGAGACTGAAACAGGAGCTTCCTTCACAGCCAGCCTCAGCTACTTAGTGAGATCCTTTGCAACTCAGTGAGACCCGGTTTCAAAATAAAGAATAACAAATACAGCTGGGGGAAAAAAAGAAAGTGAAATGAGACATCTATAATGTTTTTATTCCAATTGAAGAATGGGGACATGGGACTGTGAATTTCACTAGCAGCAAGGAAACGGAGCTGTCAGACAGACGCGTCTATGAAGCAGGTACCAATCATACTGCTCACCTCAGTCCACTCAGATCTGGATGTGTGTGTGCGTGGGGGGGGGTACTGGGGTTCCTGGAAACCCTTCTACCTCCGGTCTACACTCTCAGACCTATTTTATACTTTTTTTTTTTTTTTTGGAAACGGTTTCTTAAGCCAGTGCGGCTGACTTCGAACCAGCGCGATCCTCCTGTCTCTGCCTCCCAAGCGTGGGGATCACAAGCGTGCGCCACCACGCCTGGCGCTACTCAGATCTGGATTTATTCATGAGCTTAATATCATTATAGTTGTTCCTCAAGGGTAACAAGGTATAGTTCTCAGTTTTAATGTTCCTTTCTTTGTTTTCCTCTTAGTTCCAACTAACTTGTAGGCTTTGGCCAGTGAACTACTAGTCTACAAACTTGTCAGGGCAGTTACTCAAGACATGTTAGCAAAACTGCTTAGCTGAGCTGCAGAAGAGTTGTAGAAATGGCACTTGGCCATCAACTATTAAACGAGATGACGAAAAATCCAGTACTACTTGAGTTCTTTTTTTTGGCGGGTCTGGAGGTGGAACCCGAGGAGGGGCATTCGACCTCCGAGCTACACCCCCTGCCCTATTTTTTATTCTTTTATTTTGAAACCGGGTCTCACAGAGTTGCACAGGGCCTCACTAAGTAGCTGAGGCTGTCTGTGAACCGCGATCCTCCGGTCTCAGCCTCCCGAATGCTGGGATTACAAGCGTGCGCCACCACGCCCGGCTAACTACTTGAGTTTTTGAGTTCTGTCTCACCAGAAATATAACCCTTCCACTAGTATCCTCAGTTCTACCTTGGCTTACCATTACTGATTTCTGGAAGGTCAAACTTGGTGAAGTCCCACCACTGGAGCCGATAGGTAGTATTGGCAATATTACTGGCCACAGCTGACTGTCCATCACCAATTACTGCTCCTGATGGGAGAAAAGACAAAAAGAAGACATTACACTATTTATCTCATGGTTCCACTGTAAAACACAAAATACTGATATTAGTAAGAAATGGAGAACAGGAAGAAGCACAGCTGAAGCTGAAGAAAGGAGCCAGGCCTGTAATCCAAGGACTTGGGAGGCTGAGACAGGATTGCAGGTTCACTGCCAGCCTCAGCAACTTAGTGAGGCTCTCAGCAACCTAGTGAGACCCTGTTCCCAAATAAGAAATAAAACCAAACTAGGGAGGTAGCTTGGAGGTACAGTACCCCTGGGTTCAATTCCCAGCCTCTCCCCCCAAAAAAGGCAGAAAACCAAAGGCCCCATCTGGTAAGTCCTCATCTCAAGGAGAGGCCAGACATATTTTTCAAGGAATAAATTCATGTGGATATATAATTCCATTCATCATCCTTTCTTGTTATTTTTTAACATTTATTTTGTGCCAACAATGTGGCAGGTCCCGTATATATATGTACTGTCTAGTGGTAAGTTAATGATGTACTCGGATGAATTTTCATTTAAATATGGAACAGAAAAGTGAAGAATGGGAAGACACCGTGAACGACAAAAAGCCTAAAGCATCCCAGCTCCTAGACGTCTGGTGGTAAGCAGTACTCTTGGAGGAGAAAGCGCTGCCTCCCCCTTGGTTACTGTGTAAGTGAACGGTGAGGGGATACCAGAGAATAAACCTAGGGGCATACTCCCACGAAGCTATACCCCAGTTCTATTTTTTGGGGTAGAGGGGGCTAGGTACTGGGGATTGAACCCAGGAGCATTCTATCTCTACACTATATCCCCAGCCCTTTTACTGTTTATTTATTTATTTTTCTTTTGTGTTTATGTGGAACTGGGTATTGAACGTAGGGGTATTCTACCTCTGAGCTACATATCCCCAACCCTATTTTTTAGTCTTGATTTTGAAACTGAGTCTCACTAAGTTGCAGAGGGCCTCACAAGCTGCTGAGGCTGGCTGCAAACCTGCAATCTTCCTGTGTCAACCTCCCAAGTACTGGGATTACAAACCTGTGCCACCACACCTGGCTCTTATTTTTGTTTTTGAAACAGGGTTTCACTAGGTTGATGAAAGCCTCACTCTTGCTTGAGACTGTCCTTGAACATGTGATCCTCCTTTCTCAGCCTCCCAAATACTGGGATTATAGGCATGTACCGCCACACCTGGTTTATTTTTTATTTTTATTTAATTTTGTTGTTGTCATACTGGGGATGGAAGCCAGGGGCATTCTACCTTTGAGCTGCACCCCCAGCCCTATTTTTTATTCTTTATTCTGAGTTTCAAAGGGCCTCATTAAGTAGCTGAGGCTTAGTGAGGCCGACTGCGAACCGCAATCCTCCAGTCTCAGCTTCCCAAATGCTAGGATTACAAGCATGCAGCACCACGCCTGGCTCTTATTTATTTATTTATTATTTATTTATTGGGTCTGGGGATGGAACCCAGAGGCATCTGACCTCCGAGCTACACCCCCTACTCAATTTTTTATTCTTTATTTTGAAACAGGGTCTCACTGAGTTGCAGAGAGCCTCAATAAGTATCTGAGGGTGTCTGCGAACTGCAATTCTCTGGTCTCAGCCTCCCAAATGCTGGGATTACAGGCATGCACCACCACGCCCGACTTTATTTTTTATTTTGAAACAGGGTCTCACTAAGGTGCCCAGGCCTGAGCCTGCAGTCTTCTGGTCTAAACACCTCAAGCAGTGGGTTACAGGTGGACCCCACCACGCCTGGCTGCATTTCCTCCTCTGTACATGGTTTTCTTCTTCATAAAACCCAAAGAGGAGGCTTCCTTCAGGAAGAGGCAGTTAGCATATAGCTGACTGGGTAGAGAGAGACAGTAAAGAACAAATGAGGTAATATTAGTTAATCTCTTTTAGAACTCCAGCATGTAGCACAGCAGATATTTATGAGCCTTGTTTTGCAGCATTAGAATATTTTTATTAAGGCAATCCTTTATAATCCCCCCAAGAACTTCCCTGAATGTAGATTTACTTATAATATTTCACAGTTTAACTTTCCCTGAGATATACACTTCTGTATGACATTTTTCCCTTGGTAACCAATTAAATAAAAAATGGATTTTTTTTAACAGGGTGACACTTTAATTTGCAGTTGTATTTCATTTACATGAACATGTCATTTCCTCCTCCTCCTTCTGAGGTGCATTTCATACACAACCACCCTTCTGATCAGACAGAGCCAAACCCTCTCAGGAGAATAGAACATTTTATGTGCTAGATAAGCTAACTGGTATTCTCTGTTGCAAATCAACTAAAACTGAACTTGTTACAGACCACTATCACTGGAACAATGGACAGTTCTAGACGTGGATTCTTCAGTATTACAACCCATGCCTCTCTGCAAATCACTGCAAAGTCTCTTATAATCTGTATACATATTTTTTTCTTTAAAGAGCTCCAATTAGTACTCTGCTACTTTTGGTGCTTCTCTATTTTTTTCTCAAATGATCAAGAGATTGGTCAGAGAGAAAATGTCCTCAATATAAACCACGGGAGATAGAAAACTTTTTATTTTAACTCTTACCTTAGGATTTTAAATGTGTGCCACTACAACCAGTTTCAGAAAATACTTTTGACATTCATTAATTAACAGTCATTGTCCCAGTTTTAATTTGTAAGGAAAGGTAAAATCAACAGTTAATTTCCAAGATAATTATACTTCTAGAGTATGCATTCTAAACGTGGGCAGTATTTGTGAGGTGTAGTGGTGTATACCTGTAGTCCTAGTACTTGGGAGGCTGAGCACAGGAGCACACATTCAAGACCAGTCTTGACAATTTAGGAGGCCCTCAGCAACTTAAGTAAGATCAGTTTAAAAAAAAAAAAAAATAGCCGGGCATGGTGGCGCACGCTTGTAATCTCCGCGCTTGGGAGGTGGAGACAGGATGATCACGCTGGTTCGGAGCCAGCCTCGCTGGCTTAAGAGACCCTGTTTCCAAATAAAAATTATAAAATAGGTCTGGGAGTGTAGCCCGGAGGTAAAAGGGCTTCCAGGAACCCCAGTACCACCAAAAGATAAAAAAATAAAAAGAACTGGTGATATAGCTCAGAAATAGAACACCTCTAGGCTCAATCTCTAGTTTTTTTTTTTTTTTGGTGGTACTAGGGATGGAATCCAGGGGCATTCTACCTCTGAGCTACACCTCCAGCCCTCTTTTGTACTCTTTATTATGAAACAGGGTCTCACTAAGTTGCAAAGGGCCTAAGTAGCTGAGGCTGGCTTCGAACCTGCGCGATCCTCCTGTCTCAGCCTCCCAGTACTGGGATTACAAGTGTGTGCCACTACGCCCAAATCTAGTTCTTTTTTTTTTTTTTTTTTTTTTTTTTTTGCAGGTCTGGAACCCAGGGGCATTCTACCTCTGAGCTACACCTCCTGCCCTATTTTTTTATTCTTTATTTTGAAACCAGTCTCACTGAGTTGCAGAGGGCCTCACTAAGTAGCTGAAGCTGTCCGCGAACCGCGATCCTCCAGGTCTCAGCCTCCCGGATGCTGGGATTACAAGCATGCGCCACCACGCCTGGCTCCAACTCTAGTTCTTAATAATAAAAATACAAATATTTCATGGGAAGAATGACTGGAGAAAAATGCCTAAAATATTCTCAATAGGATAATAATAAAATAAAGGCTGAAAAATACTGTTTTATATAAACTAATATACCAATAACTTTTTAAAGCTTGCAAATTTAAAGATATAATATTAAGCAATTATGATCTACCTAAAAGCCGGAGAAAGATAGCACCTGAAGATGTTGTCAATGTACCTATTGACCTCAAACCCTACTGAGGGGCCTGTGGCCCACCATTTAGATGAGGTCAATACACACCCTTCCTCTCACCTTAACAGAAAATTCACCTTCAATGTAATATGGGGTGGTGGCCCACGCTTGCAATCCCAGAATTTGGGAGGCTGAGACAGAAGGATTGCGATTCATCATCAGCTACTTAGTGAGACCTTTTTCAACTCAGTGAGAACCTTTTTCAAAATAAGAAATATGAAATAGAGATGGGAGCTGGGCAAGGTGGTGCACACTTGTAATATTAGCATTCAGGAGGCGGAGACAGGAAGATACAGATTCATGGCCAGCCTCAGGTGCTTAGTGAGGCCCTTTGCAACTCAGACTCAGTTTCAAAATATAAAATAAAAAATAGGGCTGGGGGGCATAGCTCAGAGGTAGAACACCCCTGGGCTCCATCCCCAGTACTGCAAAAATAAAAAAATGAAAAAAATAGGACTGGGAATGTTGCTTGGAGGTAGAATGTCCCTAAGTTCTATTCCCAGTACCACACACACACACACACACACACACACACACACACGCACGCACGCACGCACGCACGCACGCACATGCACAATTATATGTAATGTGGGAATTTGGGGGACTTTGGTCATGAGGAATATCAGATACCTACAGGACATTTATGGAGAAGACTTTAATGGCTTCATTTATTTTAAAATTCTATATAATCAGGTAATGCCTCATTCCATGAAGTAGAATAAGTCAGCAGGCTTTTTTATTTTTTGTTACTGGGGATTGAACCCAGGGGCATTCTACCTCTGAGCTATATTCCCAGCCCATTTTTAATTCTGAAGCAGGGTCTTATTAAGTTGCTGAGGCTAGCCTCAAAATTGTGATCTTCCTGTGTCAGTCTCTTAAGTACTTGGGATTTCTCACATACATCACCAGAGCTGGCTGCAGATTTTCTTAAGAGGAACTTTCTTGATTTTTCTAGGCCTATTTTCTTTTCAGTAGAAGGTGTATACCTCCCTGCCACCCTGTACAGGGGATTGAACCAGGGGCATTCTACCTCTGAGCTACACCCAGCCCTATTTTTAGTCTTTATTTTGAAACAGGGCCTCACTAAATTGTGGAAGGCCTCACTAAGTGGCTGAGGCTGGCTGCAAACCTGTGATCCTACTGTCTCAGCTTCCTAAATGATGAGATTACAGGTATGGTCACCATGCCCGGCTCTACCATTTCTTTTGAAATAGTTTTATTCTAACCCAGGCTCCATTTCTTTGAACTTCTGAATTGTTTCCCAAGCTTATTTATCTGTTACCTAGATGGTGACATCTCCCTTTGACCATCAGTCTCACAAATTACTTTAGACCCTGACCATTTCCTCCAACTTTATTAATGATCATATAATGCAAAGGAAGATAAATTTCCTTAGTATATGATGAATGAAATGTTAGTTGCTAACAGAGGGAAGAAAATAAACAGAAAAAGCAAATTTTAAATGCTGGGAGCTTATTGTGGGGGAGGGGATAAGATCTACAAACAGGAAAACGGGAATAACCAGATGCTTTCTGAGTTCTATGGATTTGCAAATGGGAACACAAATGATTGAGACTCCAACCCTCAGCTACAAAGGCATCCTGTACAGTCTATGCCTCAAGAAAAGTCTTCTGGCAGACAGCTGTGTAATAAAATAAACAGGGTGGCACTGTGAAGAGACTAGGGAGGTGTTCTCTGCCAGTGGTGCCAGAGTACTGAGGAGGAACAGAGCCTGGCACCAGGGAGAATCAATTTTCAGAGCCATGTAAATACAGATCAGGAGCAACAGATTAGAGTATTATCTCCAGGTTCTCTTTTGTAAGAATTGCAAGCCGACTAAGCCTGACTCTTGAAAACATCAGAAAGAACAAGTATCACCATGTTAAAAAAAATAATAATAATAATTTAGTAGGCTCAAGGTATAGAAGATGTGCTAGTTTGAGTTAATGGGCTGAACCACAAAGTATTCACAAAGGAGGCACTCAGCCCCAGAAACTAAACCTTGAGAGACTGCCAAGGGACTTCTAAGGCTTCAGTGTTTCCCCTTAAAGTAACAATGATACAAACCAGACTCAGGATTTCTCAAGCTGTACTCGATTAATATTTTGGACCAGATAATTCTTTCAGAGTGGGAAGGAGCCTCATGCATATTGTAGGACATCTAGCAGCAGCAGAGCCTCTACCCACTAGTTTTTAGAAACATCTCTTCACTTAATTGTGCAAACCCAAAATGCCTCCAGACATTGCCAAATGTCCCCTAGGGATAAAAACCACCCTGTTTAGGAAACTATACCTGACAAATACAGCCTGCGTCTTAACTCCAAAAGAAGTGCGCTTAGAAAGTACCGCTATTAGAACGCATTCTGCTAAAGGCACCGAAACTGTCATCAGCACCGATCACAGAAAGAAACTGACCGGGGCCTGAGGGTGGAGAGCACTTGCCTAGCATGCAGGAGGTCCTGGGTTCCATCCCCAGCATCTTCTCCCAAGAAACCAAGTAAAGGCACACACGTTTCTTAGGAAACTGAAGTTTTTAATTTCTGCCATGGATTAGAGTCTGGCTTAAATGAGGATTTTCACAGTTTGTTTTTATTTGGTTTTTCATGGCTTCAGAGTCAAATGGACCAGATTTTGAAACTTCCTGCCAGTACCTTTGTGTAAATTAATTACTCTGAAACTCAGTTTTTTCTCTGTAAAAAAGTATATAACAGGCTGGGCGTGGTGGCGCACGCTTGTAATCCCCGCGCTTGAGAGGCAGAGACAGGAAGATCACACAGGTTTGAAGCCACACGCGCTGGCTTAAGAGACCCTGTTTCAAAAAAAAAAAAAAAAAAAACCCAGTATAAAATAGATCTGGAAGTGTAGCCCAAAGGTAAAAAAGTTTCCAAGAACCCCAGTACCACAAAAAAAAAAAAAAAAAAAAAAAAAGTATATAACAGCGACCACAACTTAGAGTTGTTGTCTACTAAGTGAGCATTAAAATTATTTTATTATTTTAATTGTCTATGTGAATATTTCTCTATAGGTACAAATCCATAATAAACAGTTTATAAAGGCCTTATTTTTTAACACAGTGGCACAAACAGAGTGCCAGGGACAAGCAAGAGAAGTATTTATTTTAAGTTTAAGGTAAACTGTCTAGGATCTAGACTTCTTTGGCCAATGTTTTCTTTTTTCTTTCTTTCTTTTTTTTTTTTTTTCTTTTGTGGATCTGGGGATGGAACCCAGAGGCATTCGACCTCTAAGCCACACCCCCTGTCCTATTTTTTATTCTTTATTTTGAAACAGAGTCTCACTAAGTTACAGAGGGCCTCACTAAGTAGCTGAGGCTGTCCTCAAACTGCGATCTTCCTGTCTCAGCCTCCTGAATGCTGGGATTACAAGCATGCACCACCATGCCAGGCTTTTCTTTCTTTCTTTCTTTCTTTCTTTCTTTCTTTCTTTCTTTCTTTCTTTCTCTCTCTCTCTCTCTCTCTCTCTCTCTCTCTCTCTCTCTTTCTTTCTTTTTCTTCTTCTTCTTCTTCTTCTTCTTCTTATTATTATTATTATTATTATTATTAATTTTTTTTCCAGGTCTGGGGATGGAACCCAGGGGCATTTAACCTCTGAGCTACACACTCTGCCCAACTTTTTATTATTTTGAAACAGAGTCTCACTAAATTGCAGAGGGCCTCACTAAGTAGCTGAGGCTGTCTGCAAACCGCGATCCTCAGGTCTCAGCCTCCCAAATGCTGGGATTACAAGCATGTGACACCACACCCAACTTATTCTTTATTTTGAAACAGGGTCTCACAAAGTTGTGGAGGGCCTCACTAAGTAGCTGAAGCTGTCCGCGAACCGCAATCCTGGGATTACAAGCGTGCACCACCACGCCCGGCTGGCTAACTTTTTCTTGAAAAACAGCTTAGACCAACACATAACATATCACAAAATGCTATGTAATATTTATTTTAGTTTTAGTTTCTGGGGGGCACTGGAGATTGAACTCAGGGGCATTGTATCTCTGAACCATATCTCCAGCTCTATTTTTTATTCTTTTATTTTGAAATAGAGTCTAAGTCGTGGAGGGTTGAAGTTCCTGAGGCTGGCCATGACCTGCAATCCTCATGTCTCAGCCTCCCAAATTCTGGGATTACAAGCATGGGCCACCACACCCAGTTTATAATAATTTATTGAGGTATGGGGATTTGAACCCAAGCTATACTCCAGCCCTATTTTTTAGTCTTTATTTTGAAACAGAAGCTCACTAAATTGCAGGGTCCTCAGTAAGTAGCTGAGGCTGGCTGCAAATCTGCATCCTTCTGTGTCAGCTTCCCAAGTACTGGGACTACTAGTGTGCACCACTATGCCTGGCTATTTCTTCTTCTTATATATAATTTGTGTGTGTGTGTGTTTGTGTGTGTGTGGGGGGGGGGGGTAATGGGGACTGAAACCAGGGGCATTATATCTCCAAGCTACATCCCCAGTCATTTTTATTTTATTATTTGAAATCAGGGTCTCACTAAATTGCAGACAGCCTCATTAAATTGCTAAAACCAGCTTCAAACCTGCCATCCTCTTGTCTCAGATTCCCAGGTACTGGGATTACAAATGTGTGCCACCATGCCCAGCTAAAAGTATTTTAAATTTTAGGACTGGTGGTGTAGCTTAGTAATAGAGGGCTTGTCTAGTATGCATGGGATCTGGGTTTGATTTTTAGCACTACCAATCAAAAATGCAAATTGAGCCAGGTGTGGTGGAGCACACTTGTAATCCCTCCCCCAGCTTGGAAGCCTGAGACAGGAGGATTGCACAGGTTCAAAGCCAGCCTCAGCAACTTAGTGAGACCCAGTTTCCAAATAAAATATAAAATAGTTCTGGGAGTACAGCTGGAGGTTGAAAGCCTCTGGGTTCCACCCCCAGTACCATTAAAAAAAAAAAAAAAAAAAGAAAAAAAAAAAGAAAAAAGAAAATTGAATTGAATGGAAATATAGCTTATCAAAATTTGTGTGAACTGGGCATGGTGGCGCACACTTGTAATCTCAGCATTCAGGAGGCTGAGACAGAAGGATCACAGTTTGCAGACAGCCCCAGCTACTTAGTGAGGCCATCTGCAACTCAGTGAGACCCTGTTTCAAAATAAAGACTAAAAACTAGGACTGGGGGTATAGCTCAGAGGTAGAAAGCCCTTGGGTTCCATCCCTAGTACTGGGGGGAAAAAATTGTGTGATGTAGTGAAAGTAATGCATAGAGATAAATTTATAGGATTGGATACTAAAAAGATGCTAAAATGCATATGATATGATTGTTTATATATAAAAATTGCAAGAATTAAAACAGCAACAAGCCGGGCGTGTTGGCTCACGCTTGTAATCCCCGTGCTTGGGAGGCTGAGACAGGAGGATCACAGAGGTTCAAAGCCAGCCTCAGCTGGCTTAAGAGACCCTGTTTCCAAATAAAAAATATAAAATAGGTCTGGGAGTGTAACCTGGAGGTAGAAGGCCCCTGGGTTCCATCCCCAGGACCACTAAATAAATAAATAAATAAATAAATAAATAAAATAAAAAAGCAACAAGCCAGGCGTGGTGGCACACGCTTGTAATCCCTGTGCTTGGGAGGCAGAGACAGGAGGATCATGCAGGTTCGAAGCCAGTCACACTGGCTTAAGAGACCCTGTTTCAAAATAAAAAATAGGTCTGGGAGTGTAGCTCGGAGATAGAAGAGTTTCCAGGAACCCCAGTACCACCAAAAATAAACAAACAAAAAGAATTTTTTTAATTAAAATTTCTGCTGCAAAAGAGATTGTTAAGAAAATGAAAAGGAAGCTAGGTGTGATGGCGCACTCTTGTAATTACAGTATTTGGGAGGCTGAGACAGAAGGATCGCAGGTTCAAAGCCAGCATCTACAACTTATGGAGGCCCTACGCAACTTAGTGAGATCCTGTTTCCAAATAAGAAATAAAACTGGGGTAGAAGCTCAGAGGTAAAATGCATCTAGGTTCAATTCCTAGTACCCCCCCCACACACACACACAAAGGAAAGGAAAGGAAGGGAAAGGACAGGAAAGGAAAGGAAAGGAAAATAAAAGACAGACTGAGAAAACCTGTGCAAGGCAGTTACCTGAAAAAGATTGCTCTTTAAAATATTTCTTAAACTCTTTAAACAATTCGAAAATGAACAACCTGATTTTTATACTTTATTTATTTAGAAATAGGGTCTTGCTAGCCGGGCGT